>NW_008795923.1:1644088-1782740 GCF_000699145.1 Aptenodytes forsteri | reverse complement strand
AATCTCTACTTCTGTTTAAAAAGTGTTCAATTCTCATTCTGTTTCACCAGTGAGCAATGTTACTGTTCTTACATAAGATCTGATAAGTCTGGAATTCTCTTCCATAAATTACACAGTGCACACAGGAGGTACAGCCCTAGGTTTTACTCTGTGCAGCATAATGGCACTGTTTACTATATATCCATACAAACATACTTCTAAAATTTGTATGAATATTTCATGATGCTGTGAACCCTCAAATCATTTAAATAAAAAACATTTATTTTTAAAAGATGGTACTTTTCTTATATTTTAAGGACTATGCATTAAATTTTTCTTTATTAATCTGAATAATTTTTACTGTAGAACCAGCTGGGATATGTGGTCTGGCATTAAAAATGGTAAATACTTCCTCTGCCACTTTAATGTGGAATCCAACCAAGACTAACTTCACTTCTTATAAAGCATCTTTATCAAACAACACCTTTATAAACAAGTTCAGGATTCCAGGAGCACTGACTGACTTGAGTGTTACAGACCTGACTGCTGGGGGCATTTATAATTTCACACTGCAAAGACTAAGAGGAAATATTGAAGGAGCTTCTGCTTCCATTGAAATTGTAACAGGTCTGTATGGTTTCTTGCTTTCTCTCCTTGCCAGTGAATGGTAGCTGCCAATAACAGTGCACGTTTAGCTTTGTACATCTCACTTTGTAGAATAACATTGGAATTTCAAGAGATCTTGCATGTAATAGTTTGCTGTGGTTGTGGACATACGTTACTTATACACTATTCTACCTGCATGTAGTGATATGCTACCAGAAACATAATTTCTTTAGTGGTGCTGCATTTCTCTTGACCATTTTTAGTATTTTCATTATTTTTCAGGTCTTACCCTGTGAAGAGTTATGCACAAGCTGAGTTTTACCTTATCTGATTTCAGTAGGTTTTTTGCAGTGAGTGAAGTTAAACAGGTTAAAAAATGTTTGTAGAGTTAAGGCTTTAGATTGTAAACTACTCCATTCAAGGACTGTTTCTTATTAGATTTGTGATTACAACTTAATGGGGTAAAATCTCAATCTTGACACGTCTGCAGTTTACTGTAATGTAATAATGTAAAATAGAGATGAAATTTAAGAGCAGAAAGATGCACCAGAACTACCTCAACCAATTTCTTTTACTACTTTCTTATACTACTTTTTATAGGGTTTTTTGTGGCAATGACATGGTGGTATGAGAGAGACCTGAGAAGTGTTGGAAGTTGTCATTGATTGACTACTTTGACCAAATGTCATGACATTTGTATGTCTGCTTTTGGGATCAGTGCTTGACAAACTGTTGGTGCTTCTACCTTAGTCAGGGGGACTGAAGCAAGAGGTCAAAGAGAGCCTTTAAAATAAAGTGACGTAGGGGTGAAAATCCTCACATTTGTTTCGAAGTAATGTCTTGATGGTAAAATTAATAAGAAAAAATCTTGTATGTCTTTTAAAGGTTAAATGAGGACTGCAATGCTATAATACTTTAATTGCAAGTAATATTTTTTTCTAATACAGGGAAGATTTAAGTCAGTTTGGTTGACCTAATTGTGCTTCCTTTTACTTAAATGTATTGAGATTGCATTGCCATGCTGAGCCTGCTGGTTTCTAATGGTTAATTTTTGGAAAATTAACATCATGTTGTATTTTGCACTCCATATTCACTGATGTATCTATTCAACCTCAACTAATTTTCAATCCACTCACTCAGAATACATATTGCAGACATTAAGTAGTATTTTTGTAGGTGAAATTGTGAAATTTACAGCAAATTGTTCCGACTATGCTATACACAAATATACTGGCAATATACTTTATACAAATATGCTGACCACTGCTGGTAAGTGTGTGTGCAGGTGCATGAAACAGAGAGGAGGACTGTAGAAGAGCAGGTGCAATGAGGCTCGAGTGAACCTCGAATGTATATGAACTCACATATACATTCCCTAATGATGTGGTTAAATCTGCAGGAGGGTAGAACTGAGGCTTTTTTTCAGCATCGGTGGGCAGGGTAATTCTCAGTCATGGGATAATAGTAGGAAGAGCATTGGCTTCATGGAACTAAATTTCTCTTTCCATGAGGACATTTTTATGGTCTCTTCTACCGCTGAGTCAGAACTAATTCAACTGAGGTAAAGAGATTAAGTATTGTGATAACTGTACACTCAGAGATTAATCATGGGTCTGTATAAAAAGACCTGTATAAACATAAAATCCAGCTTTAAAGAAAGTTGAGATCCATGGAAATAATAGTACTGATGATAGCAGTAGGACTTAAAATTTATAAAAGTATACTAAAAGGAAGAAATTACACTCTCAGTTACACTTGCACAGCTCCACATATATTATTAAACTTTTTTTTTGTTCTGTTAGTATTAAAATAAAGCAACAAGTTAAAAATCATAAGACAAATACAGACTGAATATAAAATCTAAAGGTAATATTTGGATATATTAATATTTCAGATAGATTATTTGATGGCAAAACGAGTAATCTGTTTTAAATGATTCTGCAACTTCGGATAGTCAGTGTAAGGAGTTCATGAAAGATATATAGTCTAAGCAGATTTACAGTAAATAAGAAAGGAGTGGAGCTCTTTCAGGATGGGAGTGATATGGTATTCAGACTGCACAGTATGATATTAGTTTATAAACAGTACCAGAAGATTTAGTCTGAATTCTGAAGAACCATGTTAGTAAAGCAGACAGGACTGAGTGCAAGGGTAGTGGCGAATCTGAAATGTGACGAATAGCATCACTGACTGGGCTATGCTCTGGGACATAAGCATAGGGACAGCTGTTAGCTGTGTGTACTTTCCAAAGTAGAAAGGAGACAGATGCACATGGCTATGGATTGCACAGGTGGATAAATTATACAATATTATAGGCAGATAATGTTTTAATGACCTACTGAAGAAACTAAAATCTGGTTCATTATTAGGCTTAGAGTGGATGATACAGATTTAAAGGCAGAAGAAAGTGAGATGATGTGACAGGAGTAGGTGGAAACTTGGCTTTAATAAAAGGAGTAAAACATCCAAATTTTGGGGACTTAACTCACTAGACTTCATGGAATTACTGGGATTCCAAATACACAAAAAGTATAAAAGAGTCAACAACCCTGTGGCTAGCAACAGAACAAGCACCAGCTATATCTTGAATTTCAACAGTAGCACTAGTTTTGACAGTGGTAGTGCTAACTTTGAGGTTGAGGACAGCAGAAACACCAGGACTGTGCAGAGATTCTTTGTTAACTGAACACTGGGCAGAGATACTTGAGCTTGCTCTCTGTGAATGGGGATGTCTGCACAGCAGAGGGTGGGAGATGATCAACCAAGTCTCAGAGGTAGTATAGCAACTGTAGTATAATATACTGCTGTATCCAGGCTAATTAGCAATTCTCAGTCTCAGAGGTAGTATAGCAACTGTAGTACAATATACTGCTGTATCCCGGCTAATTAGCAATTCTTCAGGTAGCAAGTAAACTGTTCTTGCATGCTTTTATAATCAGTTGTAACTACTAATATGTTTGTAAAGGGGGTTATTTAACTTTATGTCTTTTATTCCACAATTCTCTTTCAGAACCTGCAAAGCCAGAAGGACTTAAATTCTTCAATATTTCATCATATTCTTTTTCATTGTATTGGAGACTACCGTATGGACATGTAGACAAATTTCACGTGGATCTTATTCCTGATCATGGTTCTGTTGTTATCCTAGATCTTGGAGTTAGGGAGTATCAAGTATGTGCTTTTATTAGAGGACTTGCATGGCCAGCTTTTCGTTACGCACTGTGCTGATGAGGAATTCAAGCTTGCCTCCTTAGATATTTAATGCAAATATGAATATGAAAGTATTACTGAAAAACTGGTGAAAACAAATTTCAGCATCCAGAGTTTATTACCTAGCAACAGGTAGTGAATTTACTTTTTTTTAAGTCTGCTAGAAGGATACGGCCAGTCATCCAAGGGTTCATGAATAGTTTAACAAAGGAAGGGCAGAGCTATTGAGTAATACAGGCTCATTAATTGTGTACTTGCCAGGAAGATCTGTGCTTAAATCATTAATGCAGGCAACATTTCACTGCTAAGCCATCGAAAAGAAATAGGAGCACTTTACTGCTGTCTGGAAAAAACAATAATATTAACAGAAATAATGGTTGTTCTGGTTGTTTTGCTTTTTTTTTTTATTGGAACTGCAAAGATACAGGTATTTTATATAAATGCTTGCTAAAAAATTGTTAATTATGTTTATTTCAAAAGATGGGCTAGCTTAAGGGTCAAAAACTTGTAAGTTTTTCAGGCTGCTTTTGTGTTTATTCTTTCAAAAAGGAATTTTATAATGCTTCATATGTACTTTGATAATGATGATGATGCAGAAAACCCCCTATAGATACACTGATAGGTGATTCTGTGATAAAATTAATAGTTAATTTTGTTGTTCTTTAATATTGAATGTTATACAGATCTTATGGAGGTAGTTAAATAAGGTGGCAAAATACTGTACTGTAGCTAACAGATGTAAACTAATATTTTTACTGTTGTAAATACTGTTGTGTTTCTAAAAGCTTATGATCAGATCACTTTCAGTAATGCAATGCTTAAACTTTTGGGTTTGGTTTTTTTTTTTTTTATTTTCATGATTCTTGGTAACAGACTTAAATACATCTATGTCCTATTTCAGGCTGATTTTTCTAATACTATTCCTGGAACAACATACAATGTTACAGTTTCTGCAGTTTCTTCTTCACTCTACAGTTCACCTGCGAGTAGAACAGTGACAACAAACGTGACAAGTGAGTTAATAATGACTGATGAAATTTGGTTTAGTTTTTTTTAACTATGCTTTTTTGTATTTATTATATGCACAGTAGCATCTGAGAAATGATAATCAGTTTTGAATAGTCATTAGAATTTTTCATCTTCTTTAACCATAAAAGAATACACTGAATCTGCGGTGTTCTATGACAGACAGCATGAGAGTTTCTCTATCAGATATTTTTAAGAAGCAGCCCTGGATGTGAGTCATGCTAGAATATCTCAAATATTAAATTGGCATTAAACTCTGTTTTGTCCATAAAGATCTTGAGCATTGCATTTTTTACATTCTTATAGAAGAATGTTCCTGGTGTTCCAAAATTCATTTAATCGTTTTTGTCACAGGACTCTAGCCAGAAAAAAAGCTTTTTATTCAACAGTACATTAGTTTTCAGTAGTTTTAGTGGTTTATGCTGGCAGATGATTTAATTTCTTTATAGAAGCTGTGAAGGTGTCTGCATTATCTGGAAACTAAATTAAAAACTATTTTATATGTGTGTGTTTCTGTGTGTGTGTGTATAAAAAGACCAATTACTTTTTTTTTTTTTTTTTTTTAGATCTTGGCCCCCTAGATCCTGGGCCCCCTGTGCTCCTTGCAGGTGAAAGAGTGGGCTCTGCTGGGATTCTGCTGTCATGGAATACGCCACTGCATCCAAATGGGAGAATTCTCTCCTATATTGTTAAATATAAAGAGGTCTGCCCATGGATGCAAACAGCTTATACACAGGTCACAACAAAGCCAGATAGTTTGGAAGTTCTTCTTACCAGTCTTAACCCTGGAACAACTTACGAAATTACGGTAAAAGCTTTTCAAATGCCTTCTAGTATTTTGAATTCTGATTTATTGTAAATTGTGTGAGTTTATGGTATGTCCATATAGTGTTTTCTGAAGGTCATTGCTAATTACTGTGGCATATAACAAAATATATTAGCCAGGTATTTGTTTACAGTAGTGGTTTTTAAATCTACTATAAATAATTTCCAACCAAAATTGTACTAAAATGTAGTTTCTTCTATTGATATTCTTATTGACATATGGCATTATGTGGTAAAAGGTAAAAAGCAAAGGGTAGAATTTTCAAAAACATCTAAATCCTTCTTCATTGAGATTTAATCTTTCAAATCACTGGTGCACTTTGGATATTACACGTAGATTTTTAAATCATCTCAGCCAGATCCAGAAAAGCATGTAGGTACATATTTCTTTCTTTGATTTTAAACTTAATTAGTTTAAGAAGGAGTTTTCTTGCCTGAGTATCTGTTTAGATGTAGCCTGTAAACACCTTAGCCTGGTTCCCCTAAGCCTGGGAGCTTTACCTAGTGTTATCTCCTGAAATAAAAAATGTCATACTTCTCCATTCCCTTTCCATGGATTTTATTGCCTAGATATTCACAGTGAATATCTACTGCCAAAATCAGTACATGTATCTTGATGACTTCTATATGTGGAATTTGTTTACATTGAGATTAGGCACTCCTGATCCATCTCTGAACTCTTCAACAATAAATGAGTTCAAGTGGACAGAAATGAACTGCTATCCTCTTGGCAGTATTTGCCAAGCAGTTCTTTGCCTGACTTACTCTTTCATAAGAACCTTGGAGAGGTGCTTCTTTTCAATATCAAGAATGAAATGAAATTATGTATTTGATTTGCTTCATTCCATATCATGTAAGTTCATACAGTGCAAAGCTATAAAAAAATATTGAAGTTGACCAGAGTAGGAATAGGGCTGTGCAGTGATTCTTTGTAAAGGTGGTGTGTGTGTATAAGAAAGTAAAAATGTAATTATGCCTGCCATTGTGGGAAAGTTGCTCACTGTGAATCTAGTCGTGATGACCATGCTGATAAAAGCCAGTATATCCACAGCTGGAGAAATGTTTATCCTTTGATCTCCTGCCTCCAGTCATCTGGTAAAAAAAAACCAAACCTACAAAAAAAGTTCAGCTACTATTTGAGAAAATTATTGTCACTTAGACTCTAAGTAGATTATTCTCCTCAGACAAAAGAAGTTATTAAGAGAATTAAATTTGCAATTCTGAGTACCTCAGTAGCACTTGTGTGGGTTCACTATTAAAGGTTTTGCAAATTCCATTCTTTGCTCCATATATGAATCTTGCCTGGGAAAACTGTGGGACTTTTTAAATCATTTGTTTTACTTAGCAATAATTTGCCCTTTGTTGATATATATGGGAGGCAATCCTTCCCATTGCTGGTGCCTGAAACATTGATCTTGGAGCAGAATTTGACTCAGGAAAGTGACTTGTGACCCAACAACCTCTGTCTAGCAGAGACCACACGGCTTTTTTCATGAGTGAATAAAAGTCTGTTGGCAAGCTAAGGGTTGTTATGTTACCTGCTGCTTTGGTGGGTGCCCTGACTGCCTGACCCATGAGCAACCTCACAGATTCAGTAACGACTCAGGTGGAAACACTTTTTCTACCTCACAGATGTGGCCAAAAAGAAACATTACATGTTTTCCTTCTCTTGAGCGATTTCTTGTGGTTCTTTGGTTAATTTTTGGAGTCTGTTGTGTCATTTAAAAGTAGTAGTTAAAAGATTTTTGCATAGGTGAAAGTTCTTTATTGTTTTAGGGTACCTGACTTGGTCCTGTTGTGAAATTCTTTCTGGTAATACTGTGACAGTACAGTTCAACAAAGCTTATAAACTTTGAATATGGGTTACCAATCTGTTTGTAACAGCCCGGTCTTAATTTCTTTACATCTAATGAAAAAAACATTTTTAAAGAAATAGCAGTTACAAGTGATAATTTGTTAAATGTTGGAGAGCTATGGATAATTTTGAACATCTAATCATTGATAATTTTGTAAAAATATCCACTCAAGATTTTTTCCTAAACTTAAATAATTAGTGGCAACATACTTCAAAGCGTAAAAATTAATACTCCTTCCAAATGTGAACTGCAGCTACTTGAACTTTGGATAGTACTTCGTTATCTGCATAGTAAACTTGTCCTTTTTAAATGTTTCCGTTTTTTTCTGTAACGGCTCCTTGTGGCAGTGATCTCTAGAAGCTAACAGTACATTGTGTAAGCATTTATTTTGATTTCTCTTCAAAGCTAATCGGTGTGTGTAGCTGACACCTTTACCATGCAAATTTTTGCATACTTATGTCATAGTACCTTTGAGTTCTCTTGAAAATACACATATGAAATGGGAGTTTCCATGTGTGTCTTAATGTTAGTTTTCCTTTCTGGACCCTTTCTACAATATCTACTTTAAGATGAGATAACAAAAAATCAGTGTTCAGGTGAGGACATACCTTTAGATTTATATAATGTAATTTTAATACTGTCAGAATTTTCTAATTGCCTGTCAACTCCCTGAAGATCTCCAGGTAATTTCCTCAGCTATTGCAATTACTGTAGAATTCATCAATGCTTAAGGATGTTTCAAGTCGTTCTTTCTGTGGCACAGAAGTAGGTAGGGTTGGCTGGAGTCATGAGGTGTGCGTGCATGGGGAGGGGCTGTTTGCATGGCTTAGGGAGGAGCTGGCCAATGATACAGATCCTCCTTCACCAAGCAGAGCATGCACTGCATTGGGAAGTGGTCGTAGGCATATGTGTCCCTTCACGTCCTAGATTAAGTCTTCATGTTGCCTCTTATTTCTTTGCTGTAGTTTGTCTGCCGTGGCTTAGTGCTTTTGTTTAAATAGCTTTACAGTCTTCTGAAAGATGCACAGTTTAGTCCTGAGAGGTGATTAGAAGTTTTCCTTTCTGACCTGCTGGCTCCTTCCACTCTCTTTGCCCTTCGTTATCCCCTGCGTGCTGTCACTTCTACTATGATTCACACATAATTTTGCACATCTGCCTCTTCTCACCCCGCTTTCGCCACAGTCTGCACTGTCAGCTCCCTCAGCACCACTGCCATACCTTTTACCTGACACTGATTAGAAGTTTTCCTTTCTGACCTGCTGGCTCCTTCCACTCTCTTTGCCCTTCGTTATCCCCTGCGTGCTGTCACTTCTACTATGATTCACACATAATTTTGCACATCTGCCTCTTCTCACCCCGCTTTCGCCACAGTCTGCACTGTCAGCTCCCTCAGCACCACTGCCATACCTTTGTTACCTGACACTGGCAGAAGGGAATGACTCTGCCAACTTTAACCTTGCTAGAGAGCTTTTTGCTTTGCTTCTTCTTTCACATTCTTCTCACCATCACCGTTGGAATTTTGCTTATGTTTTACCTTTTGTTGTCTCTGTCACTTCTTTTCAAAATAAGGAGTCAGACTTCATTCCTCTTTCTTTGTAAGTATTGCATGCCATGGCCCATCACTGAGTCAAATTGTCAGTAAGTCCTATATTGCAGAGCAAATAGCATCGTTGTTGTGTTTATTTCCATAAATTCTACCAAAGTCTCAATGTACTGCCCTTCTGCAGGAAGACACTGCTATGATCGTGAGCATTGAGGCACATCCACCATAAAGTGCATCTACAGTTCCCTGACCTGTTGTCTTTCTGCCAAAAGACATGCTTTCCTTGAGTTTCTGCTCTGAGGGAGGTTGACCTGCTCTTGCTATCCTTCAGGAGTTCAAGAAATAAAAGAGAACCTATTTTCTTTTTTACTTTTTTAAGTTATAGAACAAATAAAATAGGAATGGGGAAGCTGGATTAAGTGAATTGTGGTATGGAAAAGGAGTGTTACTAATGTTATTCTTGCTGTTGACTTTAGCATAAAATAGGGACTCGGCACTTTTGAAGTGTGAATATTCACACATGGTTTTCTCAATTTCTTACACTGTTTCATAATTTTTCCATTTTATTTTTTCACATCTAAATGTTGAGTATAAATTAAACAATACAGCTATAAAAGGCATGTTCATTTGTATATTTATAGTTTAAAAGCTAGAAGGTGAATCTCTGTGTATCCTTAAGATTTTCATAGTCCCTGAAACTATATATCCTATAGATTCTCTAATGTGGCTTTTTTTTTTTTTTCCTGTAGGTTGCTGCTGAGAACAGTGCTGGTGTTGGAATATTTAGCGATCCTTTTCTTTTTCAGACTGCAGAAAGTGGTAATTTTAATAAAGCTGCTAATTATTTTAATTAAAGCTGCTCTAATTTGTTCAAATAAAGTATCCATGGCACATTTTGTACTTGAACAAATTCTGATGCATTTAGAACAAAACCCTAATTCTTTTCTTATTCTCTCACTCAGTGAAAAGGTGCATTTTGTCCTATCTGCTAGTAACAATGTTTAGGCTGTGCACATATGGGGGCTTCTTATACGCAAAGTCTGTTTCTGTTGGGGTTTTCTTATGCCGGTTTCTAGGTAGGCTGCTCCAGAAAGCAAGGTCACAGGAGAGCAGAGCTACCTATCAAGTGGACCCATCTGCTGTTGCCTGGAGCAGTACTAGGAGACAGACTTTGTTGTGGGATCAGCTCTGGCATTGCCTACTTATGTCAAGCCATATTTATTTAGTGCTGGAGTCAAGTGCCTTCTCTACAAAGCCCAGCACAGAATGTATTTTACTAAGTTTTTACTTCTTAATTCTGAAGCAAAAACAAACAACAAAAAAATTATAATACGTGGCTGAAATGAAAATTTGACTTGATGGTTTTGAAGATTAAAAAATTATCCTTATAGTCTGAATTTGCATAATCTTTATTAATTTAGTATTTATAATCTTGCTCACACTCCAGGAGCAGTTGAGCCTTGGCTGAAGAGTTGGCACCAGGCCAGTTACGTTGGGGTGAACAAGAATTTGTGCTGCCATGGCGGTGACCATCCCATTGTGTTTAGGACTCCTAGTTGGTTTCTGTAGCTGTGCAAACCACAGAGTGCCACATCTGTTAATGGCAGGAAATCATCACTCTGCATCACATTTCCAGGATAACACAATGAGTTATGAAATGAAATATGAGAAGGTGTAGTAAACTTGCCATGTGGAGCTATCAAAATCATTGCTTTTAACTATTCTTTGTTTGTTATTGTTGGTAGAAAACCTTGTTTCCGTGAGCTGTATTTACTCATGTTTGACAGAGGCATCAGTGTTTCTCCATATGAGAACATTAGCTTTTTACCTTTTGATGCATTTCTGCTCACATTTTATTAAAGCTGAAATTCCTTATTATAAATGTAATTGGAAGGTTTCTTCAAATTCTAGGTGAGAGTTCTGTGTCACTGATACTACATTTATACTTTTACCTTCTCAACTTTTTTTTTTTTAACTCTTGCTTTGGTGGTTAAAGAAACCCCAACATCCTGATCAGCATGCAGAGGTACAGTTTAAAGTAGGAAAGTTAGACAGAAGATATAATTATTTAAATATAAAGGCTGTAGTCTGGGAGGAGGGGGAAGGGGGTGAAAGGTCTGCAAAAGATTCAGCAGGGCCTAAGCAAGAGCTGAATATGAGGGTTGGAGGATCTGTCTCAATTCAGCCGTGGAAGATCTGTAATTGTGGACACTTGTATATGTGTATATTTTTAAGGCAGCATAACCCTTTTCTCCTTAGTACTAAGGCTAGCTATCGCAGGAACTTCTACTGCCTGTGCCATGCAGACAGGACTAAGAAAGAGCTACAGTGCTCTAATTCTCAGAAAAATTCATATAGCTTGTAAAATCTTGTTTAGATGCTGCATCCCATTCCTTTGTGCTGTGATTAATACAGATGCTCTGACAAAAGGACCTGGAAACTGTCACTGGTACAAAGAACACAATTTCTGTAGTAATAGTGAATATTCAAATTAAATTGAGCTATTTAAAGCTACCAAAAATCTATATCTAGCTGAAAAGATGACACAGGTAAAGTGAAATAAAACACCCAGTGCTGTTATATGCTCTTAAACAACAAAACTACCTCTGACACAGTAGATGAGTTGCTTCTAGGAAGAATATTGTTAAGTTGACCAAACCAATTTCTATATTATTATGAGACTGAAATAACTATATTTCTCACTTAAAATAGATTGGAAAAGAGCTGTTGCATATCAGCTACTTTACATGTGTTTGTCAGTGGTTGTTATTTATTTGCTTCAGGGTTTGGAAGCTAGAAATGGCATTACAAAAAAAAAAAGGGATTTTTTTTTTTCCAGTGCTGAGAAGAAAAATATGTCTCACTGCTTTTGTTTGTTTTGTTTTCAAGCTCCAGGTAAAGTAGTGAATCTCACAGTTGAAGCCTTAAATTATTCAGCTGTAAATCTGATCTGGTTTCTCCCTCGGCAACCAAATGGAAAGATAACTAGTTTCAAGATTAGTGTGAAACATGCAAGAAGTGGAATTGTAGTGAAGGATGTCTTGGTTAAAGTAGAGGACCTTCTGTCTGGGAGGTTACCAGAATGTAATGTAAGTGCTATAAACCTTTTAAATTAGAAATAGACTCAAGCCACAGAATATAGTTTTACATTTGAATTTTGAGACATAAAAAATTTGGAGGCTTGCTTTTCAGACCAATCCCAAATACTTTACAGACTTAGGCCCAAGGCAGGATATAATGGTTGAAGAAAAACCTTTCTCTCCGAAATAGTTTAAATGGAATACTTTTCCTTGAAAAGCAGAGTTTAATCAAAGTAAAAATGTTAAGAAAGGGTCAATTTGGTGTCCTTTTAACAGAAAATGATGAAATAGATAATTTTGAGTTCTTTTCAGCTTTCATTTTTTTATTTTTGTTTTTTACAGCATTCAATTAGAAAAGGCAAGAAGTAAATGTATGCTTTATTCTGTGTATCACATTTCAACATTATTTAAATAATTTTCATATCAAAATAAAAAGACCCACTATAAGCAGAGTGATTTTTTAAAAAAATGTTTGTAGTCTGAGTTGTTCTTAAAATAAGCATTCATTGAAAAGTTTCTGAATTGTGACTATTCATTGGATTCAGACCTGTAACCAATATATACCTTTCAGAATTTGTTGAAGAAAATTCTCTTTTCCAGTGTTTATTCTCCTTTTCCTCTTTATTCTGAGCAGTGTTGTGATTACTCGGATGTCAAGTTGCCTAACTTTTTTTTCTTTTTTTTTTCTTTTTGTTTTTTTCAGGATGCTAGGGTTAGTACTTTAGTGAAAAGTGCAGTTTTAAATGATAAAAATTATCAGGGCTCTGGTTTCAGATTTTATTTGGAAGATCATCTTAGGCATTGTGAAGGTTCCCAACATCAGGCTAATTTAATTCAGCACTGAGAAGAGAGACTGCCACCTGCTGCATCATAAGCATTGGTTATTGTAATGTCTAGCAGTTTTTCAGAGGTGTCTCCTGACAGTTTGGATTAGGAAACCCCTGTCTGGTCTCATCCGTTATATATGGATATATGTATGCTATATATGTATATATACATGCATACATATAACATACATGTGATGTAGAAGGACCTCACTAGGGGACTTTTTTTGCTAAAAGAGAGACAGAACACTGAAAATGGAATCTGGGAATAATTAAATGAATCCTAGAGAGTTGCTTCTGTTAGGTCAGATTTGAGAACTTTTGGGATAAGGCAGGAAACTATAATACTGTCACTAACAGGATGTACTAGCAATATCAACTAATGAAATGATAACCTAAATTTGGAGATTGTAGTATATAAAGGAGAACCAATTTTGGGTAATTTTATTTCCCAGGTGGTCTGCCTTTTTTGATCTACATGTATTTACAATTACAGGTTATAGATGCAGCTTATCATGTTTCATATTTTGTCTTTATAGGATAACAGTGAGTCATTTTTATGGAGTACTACCACTCCTTCATCTACTTTTGGCAAATCCACAATTCCTTCACGGACTACAGTTACACCAAGTACAGAGGCACCGAGTCAAATGAGCTCTGTTTGGAATGAACCAATCAGTTTTGTTATAACTAACCTCAGGCCACATACCACCTATCTTTTTGAAGTCTCTGCAGTTACCACTGAAGCAGGTTACATTGACAGTGCAATTGTCCGGACACCAGAATCAGGTATATACTGCTTTCAAATGGAAATAAAGTTCTCAGATTTACATGAAAACTTCAAAATATCAGTTTGAAGTTATGTTGCAAGATACTTCAGTCCAAATCTGTCTTTATCGGTATCACGCTCCTGTATTTACGTGATTACTTAATTTTACCTGATGGAATCAACTGCCAGTGTATATAACTATTAATGTATCTAATAATGTACAGTGAGTAGGAGTTCAGTTATTATTAAAAGTCAAAGATACCAAAGTATGCTCAGGACAGATCAAATTTTATGAAAAACTGAGGATAATTTAAGAACTGCAATTAACGGCACAATGGAAGGAGAATTAAAAATGCAGATGAAGAGAAAAGGTGTCAGGCATGGTATTCAAAAAGTATGTGTATTGTGTGCATAGCAATGCACTTAAAGCTTCTTTCCCTTTGTGGAAAAATAAGCAGTATAAAGAGAACTCTTGTGCCACGGTTCCTCAATCTGAACCTATTGCAGAAAGTTGTTCAGTGCTGAAGAAATCTGTAAACACTAGGAAAGTTGGTTTTGGATTACCTGCAATGCACTGAGAAATCAGAATTGGAAGCGAAGGTTGTCCAGGAGCAGGAGTTTTATAATGGCTTAGGTAGTGGGCAACATTATTAATAGAGCCATACCAAAAAGGTGTTCTAGAGGAGCATTATTCTGGCTTTCTGTTTGCTGGTACATCATTCTTTTGCCTGACACAGTTTGGTGTAACTGGGTTCCCCTTTCATACATCCAGAAGTCATAGCACTGTTCAGATGAAAAGAAATTTAATTCCCTCCTAGCACTGTTCATTTGAATTGCTTTGCTAGAATTAAAATACCTTTAGTTTGCTGTTCTGTCTAGGGTTAATGAGGTTTTGGATAGTTTTTGTTCTAACGAACTCAGGGCTAATTTCCAGTTTATTTTTCACCCTGTTAACACCCTAGGATAGGTGCACTGGTAATAAGAAAACCTTGGAAAGTGATGAAAAGCTTATGCAATGGGGTTTAGTTCTGCCAAATACATAGAAAGATGTCAGCCGTTTGAAAGAGAAGATCTTCAATCCTTGCCTACTGGGTGCCTGTACAGCCAGGGTTCATCCATTAAAGTATGGTCTGGGAAAAGGGAGGTTATCTTACTGGTTGGTGTGGGTGAATGTGTGGTGTGCCCAGAGCACACCCCCAGTCAGCCCTCATGGTCCAAGCCTCAACAAGTCCTTCCTCTTAGCAGCACACTGGCACACCCAAGCTTCTGGTTCCACCTCTATTGTATCTTCACCTTATGAGCATTCAGGTGCTTGTCAAAGTGCTCCCCTGAGAGCCCCGCATGCCTGTGTGCCAAGGAACTGGTTCGGAGGCTGGCCATAGAGTTGGTTGGTGATATAGTAAATTCATGATTTAGGAGTGTTGCTTTGCAATTGTTGTAACAGGTCCCCCCTCCAGTATCAAGCACCATCATCCAGTCTCTCTGTAATTACTGAAATCCATTTCCCTTTTCCAAATGTCTGTTCTTACAAGAATCTCTTTAGTGTCACACTAGCCACCCCCTCCAAGTTACCGGTTTCTTGTATGGCCAAAACCTCACATTTCAGTCCTCCACTGGAGTGTCTCAGATGAGGGTTGAGGGAGAGGAATTGATCGATTATAGTTTGTGATAGCAGGTGGGAGGATGGAGAGTGCATTTATTTCAAATATCACTTTGCTGCTCACACAGGAGCATGACACGGAGTTGTTGTCATGCCCATTTCGCCACACAGAGGAAGATGATATATGTCTCTACTGTATAGCTCATTGGTGTTCCATTTTAAAATGTTGAAAATTATTTCTGCCCCTCCAACCAGAATTTTCTGAGCTGTACTGAAGCTCTCCTGTGTTCTTGGCAAAGATGATAGTTTGCTTGCTTTAATTTTTGAAAAAGAGGCTACTTCTTTAAAGCATTTTAAAATGCTTCATTGTAAATATTTTTTGAAAACCCAGCATGCAAATATTTCCTTTGCTGGGATGGCAGCCAAGGGAAGGGTACTTCTACAAAGAGAAAAAGATTTAAACCTTGAAAAAAAGAAGTGGACTCTTAAGATGATACTTCAGAATTATGTGCAATTGTAGCTGATGCAATTTGCGTAACTAAGAATGATTAAGTAGTCACTACTGACCAGTCTATAGCATATCTTTTAGGAATGACAGGATTTTTCATTTCTTTCATTTGTACATTAGTTTTTACAAAAGACAATAGTATTTTTAAGAGTAGTATGTTAGTTAACGTGCATGTTTACAGAATCAGTCTGTATCTCCATATTGGCTTAAATCTCACACATGACATATTAAGACCTGATTTTCGTAGAAATTTCTATCAAGCAGTTTCCATAAGTTTACTTGGGTATGCAGCATTTTTTAAAATCAGGTTTGTTTTTACTTTATATGGATGTAAAAAATTGCACCTCCTTTAGTTGTCTTTGGATTCAGATTTTCATCTCAATAGTAATCTCTCATTAACTTATCAATACAGTAAGGTATACTTTAGAAAGGACAGGGATCGGATTCCATAATCACTTGAGTATGGGATTCATTTAATTTATGTGAATAGTTTCATGAAAATAGAAAATTACTCAAATATGCAGCTTTTTTACAAGCTTAATTGTTTCCAGGTTTATCTTTTTGGATGGTAATGTATATCATTAGCGCTGTCAGAAATCTTCAATATGAAAAAAGAACCTGTTCAAGGAAGAAAAACGTACCCAATGTGAGCTCTGTATTGCTGAGCATCACAATCGTATTTGAGCATCTTCTGTACGTAATCTATATCATGATGAAGTCCACGCTAAACTTGGTAGGATCCCTGCCACCTTTGTCTTTTAAGGATTATTTGCATGCTACCATAGCGCTGTCAGAAATCTTCAATATGAAAAAAGAACCTGTTCAAGGAAGAAAAACGTACCCAATGTGAGCTCTGTATTGCTGAGCATCACAATCGTATTTGAGCATCTTCTGTACGTAATCTATATCATGATGAAGTCCACGCTAAACTTGGTAGGATCCCTGCCACCTTTGTCTTTTAAGGATTATTTGCATGCTACCAGCTCTCGATACATTTTCATTTTGCAAGTATTAACTTAATAAAGAAATGAAATAAAAATAAGTCATTTTAATGAGATGTGCTTTTAATGTAGCTTCCCTTCAGAATATTTAATGTTTATGTTTAAAATGAATTGTCTGATATGTGGTTCTTGGAAATCCTAATATAAATTATTTTATGTTCAAAGACTTTTTCCAATATTGTTTAAGTTCCAGAAGATCCACCACAAAATTTTGCCAAGAGCAACATTACAGCAAAGTCTTTCTCAGTGATGTGGGACCCACCAACCATAGTAACAGGAAAGTTTAGTTACAGAGTTGAGCTGTATGGACCATCTGGTAAGACTGAATTGATATTTTTATTTCTTTTTCTTTTTTGTGATTATTTCCTTGCACTTGCATTCTTAGTGTCCCTGCCAATCAAGAATGAATACTGGAAAGCAGTGCTATGTATCCTTTTTACTATTAGACTTTTTAATAGATTTGAGATTACTTTTAAGGGAAAAGTCTGTTCATCACGAGGAAGAGTACATAGTTAGATATTCTTAAGAGTGGAGGAAACCAACTTTCCTCACTCTTTTAGAGAGATGACGTGCTAAGCTTGCAGCTGAATTATCGTGCTTGTATATCCAAATCATTCTGTATCTCACCTTTACTCTTTTCTCTTTCTGTTAAAGATTTCTGGAGGATTTTCATTCCTATGTAGTATACAATCAACTGTATGAGTCTGTTTTGATGTTTTTGTAATTCTTTTAACTCAGATACATATATCTAAAGAAGTTATATAACTGCCTGTAGTTAAGTAAGAGGTAAATGAGCTGTATACTAATGGTTTTATGGGACCACACAGGAAAAGCAATAGAAATTAATTTATAAACAAAAAATGTCCATCTTTTAAAACCCATATCTTCTTGAGATGGTTTGGGGGGATTTTTTCAGGCATTCAGTATTATTTCCAATGAAGTTGATGCCAAACTAGCTTTTTCACAAATAAATGTGGCTTTTCATTGTCCATCATCCTGGAAAGTAGCTATATTTAGCATAAGCAAGTAATGGACTGTTTTTATTTTTGAGCTAGAATCTCTTCATTTTTCATTCCAGGTCATATTCTGGATAACAGCACAAAAGATCTTAAGTTTGTATTTAGTAACCTTGTGCCGTTTACAACATATGACGTGTACGTCGGTGCTGAGACAAGTGCTGGGGTGGGGCCAAAGACTAACCTTACAGTTTTCACTCCTGCAGATGGTAAGTAAGCATAAAGAAGTGAAGTAAATGGGCTGTACATGATAACTGGTTTCAGTTTTCCCTTCAAAGCCTTTTAGGTACTTTGCAAAGGAAAGAATGGGTGTGTTATAGTAGTCTTACAAGAGAGGGATAATAAACTAATGAAAGAAATTAGCTGAAAATTTAATATGTAGATTTATTTCTCCATTTTTTTCGAGTTCATGCACTGTGACTAAATTTACTTGCTGTCAGAGATTGTCAAAGAAACATAGTTTCTGCCGGAATGAAAGTAGTTATTTTTAGATACGGTAATTAAGTTGCAGGTCCCTCACTTACCCGTTAGATGGCAGCAAGTGGAAGAGAAAGAACAGCGCAGGATTCCCCGCCCGCTCGCCTGGTTTCTTCAGCCCCGAATGTTTCTTATTAAACATCTCGTTTGACTTAATTTTCACCAAATCCAAGGCCCCATGCCAGTTTCTAGTGGAGCCACTTTTACCACGGACCATAGCTCTGAGGCAGACCCAATATCGAGATCTTGTCCTGGGGCAATCAAGTGGTTAGTTCTGCCCCTGAGCTGTCTACTCTGTCGTTTGGGAGTTTTGGCTCCCAATAGTTTGCTCACCAGGTGAGAGTTCTTTGCTCTATAGAAATGTAGTTTTATCTTACATGTGTGTGAGATTGTGCCGGATTATTGGTCTGCAGCTGAGGATGCAACCAGAAAAATTTGAGAATCAGTGTGTAATAGGCAGGCAGTTTCCAGATGGTTACTTTTGTGTTGTGTTTATGCCACACAGCACAAATTTAGAAAACCTCTCAATCAGCGATTGCTGCAATGCTTTCTGTCAAGGTGTAACAGCAGGAGGAGCACCTATCCTTATTTATAGTATTCTTTCCTGAAGTATCCAAAGTATCTGCTTTTGTCAGCTCTCAGAGACAATTTCCAGAGATGGCCTGCTTCGGTGCAGCCATGCTTATCTTCTGTCTGAACTCACCATCAGAAGCCAAAGGGGATTTTGGTGTTGGTTTTATTTTTTTAGAGTGACATAGAATGTCTCATTTTATAATGCCAAATCTACAAACCTTCATTACGCAAGTAATTTCTAATTTGACTTTTTCTGTGGTATATTAGGAAAAAAATAGTTTTCATATCAAATCTGAATATCATTCTATTGAATATAAATGTTTCTGATCTCTGGCAGTCCTATGTAAAGTACAGTATCATTACTACTTCGTAGTTAAAGTAGAAATTGAACCAAAACCTGTTATAAAAGTGAAATGAACAAGATGTATCAAGTTCTTTTTTTTTTTCAGCTTTTTACTTAATTCTTGTATGGTTTTGATGAATTTAGAATTAAGCTTTCATTTTCAACATACTTGAGGTTCTATATAGTAAGCTAGCAAAGGTCTTCTTGCTTCCAGTGCACTGACTTCAGTAGAGCTATCCTGATTTACATCATCTTAGGATTTGACCATGTTCGTACATATGTCATATATGTCAAAAAACTGTCTTTGTATTTTTAGAACTGTAACTTGTTTGCTAAAAAAACGTGTGAAGTAACTCTCTACCTGCACAGGAGCAACTCAAAAGATAAGGATGTGAAATTTGATAAAATGCCTATTGTACTTTGCATGAGGTGCTGAAAAAGCTTGTAATAATCAGAGATGTGCAATTAAATCAAGTTTGTTCTTGAATATTTAGTCCCAGGTGCTGTGTCAGATTTACATCTAGCAGAAGTGGAAGCCACATACGTAAAAATTGTTTGGAGGAAGCCACGACAACCAAATGGAATCATTACCCAGTATAGAGTTAAAGTACATGTGCAGGAAACAGAGGTGACTCTGGAAAACACTATTCTCCAAGGAAAAAGTAAGGTATTTAGTTTTTTTCAGTATGGATTTCTTTGCTAGATTAAATTTGCTTCCCTGCCTTATCCAATAGATACAGAATGTGGAATTGGCCATCACAGGTGAGTCTTCAATGCTTTTAAAAGCCTCCTTCCTCACCCAACCCTCTTTCTCTGTCTGGCTGGGTTTTAAAGAGTTTCCAGTAATGCTGTTTCCACAACATCAAAAGAATAAATAATTTTGGTGAAATGATCCAGAATTTCTTAGCTACTGAAGGTAGGAAGCCATAGCCCACAGTCTTACTATCCCTTCTAGCCCTTGAGTTCTTTGCAGCATAGGGTGACTTAACAGTAAGAGTACAGATTTAGGTGCCTAGATCGATACGTAGCCACTGAGGCAAACTCCTAGAAGGTGTGGGTATGAATCCTATGGAGAAGTGAATTCAACGTAAGTCTCCCAAGGCTGGTCAAGTGCTCTGCTTGCAAGGCAAACACTCCTAGACTTTCTGCCCCCATTTATACCCTTGAATTTACATGTCTGATACTGCATGCTGAACTCTATGCTATGGTTGTATATTAAGGATATCTGCCCACATTTACCGGCTCAAATGTTTTAGGAGACTTAGGCTGTCAGTCAGTCTAGCTTCTGGATTTTGGGTGCTGATGTGCTCTACATGCTTAGACAGGGCAGCTCGGAGCATGCAGCACAGAACTGTAGACCCCTAGCAAATGTTCAGCTCAAGATTGAGTACTTTCTGAGGTAGGGCTTTTTGTCTTAATTTTGAACGTAGGTGCCCAAAGTTTGAATAATTCTTTTTTTTAGACAATTATGTCCTTCTCTGAATCTGACACAGAATCTAAGTTTTTGATGTAGAGCTCAATGAAGAAGTTTGCTTTCAAGTTGAATGGTATACATTAAATAGAGCCCTGGAGCCAAACATTACATAAGGAGTAAGGGGGAAAAAAATGAAAGTAAGGATCCATTCATTAAACCAAGCAGGCATCCTTGGAAAATGAAAGTATATAACTCTATAATTAAAGATTGTATCATAGTACAGACACAGAAAAAATGAAAATTGTCTGCACAGACGTTTTAATGATGGGATTTCCTAATTTTTGATTTCTTAGTTTAGCATCATTGCTGCTTTATTATAGTTTATTGAATGTAATTTTCTAATTAAAAAACAAAACAAACCATAACAAACATTAGTTGGAACCCCATTGACCCAAGCTTAGAACATCTACAGGATTTGAACTGTCAGATCCACAGTGCTAACAGTAGCAATAAAAGGCTGTTATCTTCTAAGTGGAAAATCCCCAGAGGCAAAAAGTATTTCCACGTGGGTTACTATTTTGCTATAAAATGTTGGTGAAGATGAGGCATATATAGCTTTTACCTGTTGGTACTTAGGTGAGATTGATGCTGTATCTCTGCCTGTGGTGAACCCCCCCTAGTTACAGCAGTAAAAAAGCTGCTTTGCCCTCCCTCCACCCAGAGTCTATAAGGGAGCGAGCTAATGTGTATTAGTTACATCACTGTAAAAGCATCTCTTTCTGGCAGTGAAGTGGGCCATATGTGTGAGTGGGGAGTGTTCACAGATGACAGCAGAACAATTTAGAGACACTGGAGTCCTGGATTCAGTCCCAGATTCTGAAGGGGCATGATGATCTAGTGCTTACACACCATTTTGTACCTATGCTCTAGGCTGTCTCTCTTTTCTCTTCTGCTTTTGTTGTACCTCTCTTTGTAGTTCTTGCTCCCCTTATATCTGCTGCCATCCCTTTCCAACATTTGTCTTTTGCCCCTTCTGTCCTATGGACCTCTATATCGCTTACCTCTCTTTCACTCTCCCTTTTCACATATATACTCCCTTATTTGCCCTCTCCCCTTTATTTTATTTAAGAAAAACCTTCTGTTTTTCTCCCTCTCCCCTTATTCCCTCTCAGCGATCTAGTCAACCTTTTATTCCTTTTCTTCAGGGCCTAGCAGGGGCATCCGAAGCCCTCCTGTTTTCAGCGCCTGCAACCCTGTTTCAGAACGTGCTTGGTACAAATGGAATCTCCCAAACTCAAACATGTGTCTATTCAATATAACTCCAAGGATATAGCATTAAAGTTAAGGCCTTGCTCTAAAATTGCCACTTTACTATAAAATCCGTATTTTAAGAAATTAAAAAAAAGAATGTGGTGTTTGTTTAAACAATAAAAATGAATAAAAGGTTTTAAGGTACTGGTAGCTGAGCTTTCTCACTGAGCTTTTTTTTAAGAAATATTGTATTTTGCAAAGTTAATTATTGTTGTAATGAAAGATGTTTGTATGCCAACATTTATATAGTGTGTATATATATGCACAAATATACAAACACTATTTCTATATTATATATAAATTTAATTAAATAATTTAGTGATGACAAGGTTTGTGATTTATTTTTATATTTCAAATTTTTAGTATTTGATTGATTCTTTGGAACCATACATGACAAATGAAAGCATCAAACCTTCTCCCTCTTGGAATTCAATGGAAACAGCCAATGAATTATATGAAGGTTCAGCTGAAATGTTGCCCAGCATTCAGACAGCTTCCCCAGTAATACTTACAAGTGTATCTGGTGATAATTTGCCTGCTATAAATGGAGCTGCAGAATTACATTCTGCTTTGGGTAAGATATTTTAGGATATTTTTCTATCTGCTCCTTTGTTCTAAAGGACCCCCATCACTGTCCCAGATATGATCTTTAGCACATGGTTCAAGTAAATTATGAATGGGTCATTTGCTGGAGTCGGATTTTTTTACTACCAAATAACCTTCTGAAGCAAATGGGAATGCCACACAGGCAGGAACTAGCCCCTTGTCACCCAGCTGACCTTCTTCCTAGTGAAAGGAGCACCCGAAAGCCATCAGCCAAGCTGCATAGACAATCAGTTATTACAGTTGCCAAAGCAGGTGTGATTGTCAGGGATTAACATATCTCCAAGCCCTTCAGAGACCTTCATTTCTCTAAGCCTTTTGACTAATAGGTTTTCAAATGTCAGTAAAGGTAAATAGGTCAAAAAGTTACAACTTTGCTATATGGGTGACAAACAGGTGGAGATGACCCCATGACACGGTGATGTCATTAGTGTGTACACTTGTTCTGTATTATCAATAGACCAGTGTTTCTTTACCAAGTATGGATATTTACAAATCATTAAGCAGGCCTCAGTTGACAGGCAGGGACTTAAAATACCACTCTAAATTTTTACAGTGAGTTTTGAACAGTAGGAAGAAAGTCAAGTTTTTATTTTTTGATTTTTTTATTAAAGTCACCAAATTCTTCCATATACACCAGTATCTAAAACCAGAATTTAATCCATTAGTTTAAACTACAGTGGATCTTTTCTGTACTACATTAATCCTGAAGAATCTTCTTTGTCAGAGAAACATAGAGTGCTTTAAATGTGAATCTTCTTTTTATGTCCTCATTCCACTTGAGGTATCGAGTTGCTAAAAGATGTCTGTGTTGCTGAAAAATTGCTTTCAGACAGTGTCTGTTGTAATCTAGCATACAAGTATTATTTTATAGTAGTTATTATAGTAAAAGCTGTTGACAGCCAAATTCTCAACAGGGTCTGCTGATTTTTAGATGCCTCCATTTTAATGCTGGTCTTGCAAAACTCTGAGCCTGATACTCAGATATGTGAAGCACCCACACTTTTTCATGTTGCAGTGGCATAATGGCTGCTTTATTACAGATGATTTTGACTAGCACAGTTGGGTTGCAGCTGACTTTGAACTTTATTGCAGATGCACCAAAAACTCTTTGTGGGCATGTATGACTTCTTCATTCTGCTGACCACAACTCTTCTGCTAAAAATACCAGTGTGAAGGGATCCGTGAGGGGAGCCATTTCAAGTATAGTTATTATAGCACTGTTGGGAGGGCAAGGAAGAGGGCATCTGTCTTTCTTAATTAAAAAAAAATAAAAACAAAACTAAAAGCTCCATCAACCTAGGAGCCGTGGTTCTTGAAGTCACTGGAGAGACTAGGCCATCTACAGGTATGCCTTTTCCTAGTTCCTAGGAGATTTCTCTCAAATTTTTTTGTAGATAGCTGTCAGTATAAACCTCATAGTTTTAGTTCTTGCCCATTCATTCTTGCACCTAGGACAATCTATCTGTTGTACACATGAAAATGGACCTATAATAGCCTCTCCTTGATTGAGTTAAGAGGCGGAGTGTAAACTTTTCTTCATATTTTTGTCATTGCCGTGAAAGTCAATTCTTTTGCAATAAAATAGTTCCAGGTTGCTGTGTCAAAGTGAGTTTAGAATGCAAAAGGAAGAAAGAGAGTTTATGAGTAAGTAACTATTTCTCTCCATTTAATCACAGATAATCAGTATACCATTAACATTTTGGCTGAAGAACTGTCATATGTTATAAAGGGCCTCGTACCTTTCACAGACTACACAATCAGTGTGTCTGCTTTCACTGCTGTTGGAGAAGGACCACCATCAGTTCTTACAGTCAGGACACGTGAACAAGGTAAAATGTTGTAACTCTGATATTATCAAAGTTAACATACATGACTTCTTTCACTGAACATTTTAAAAAATTTTTAATAATTTTTTTGCTTACTGTTCTATTTTTCTGTTTTCGTTTAAGTTCCAAGCTCAGTACAAAATATATCTTACAAGAATATTAGCTCTTCCTCTGTTTTGCTGTATTGGGATCCTCCAGCAAATCCCAATGGGAAAATCATTCATTATACTGTTTATGCGATGGAACTGGATACAAAAAGAGCATTCCAGACAACAACTTCCAACAACAGCTTACTTATGACAGGTACAGTGTCATTTGATTTTAAAAAAACATAATAAATTGCAAGTACATTACACAAAATTATTTTTTCCAACTTTATGTAATGTAGCCATTTGCAAGGTAGACATTACACAAAATTATTTTTTCCAACTTTGTGTAATGTAGCCATTTGCAAGGTAAGTGGACCAAATCTCCCCCATCCACACACATCCACACACGCACAACACCACTGCATGTAAAAGCAAGGCTGGGGACACTACTGACAGACTTGTCTACTGTGGAGGGGTATGTAGGGAATGTGAGATGGGAGGAGAGGACTAGGTAAGACGAGCAGTAATTTGTGAAATGTGCCAAGTAGTAATCCGTGAACTCTACTTTGTGAATTTGTGAATTTGCAATTTGTGAAATGGATTTTTCCTTGGAATTTTTTCCTCAGCCTCTTCTTTCCACATAGAAAAATATTCCTAAATTGTCAATTCTTTTTCAGACTTGAATTTTTTTCACAGTATTTGTCTGACATTGATAATAGTTTTCTTCTTTTAAGGTGATAATTTTGATAGTAATTGAAGAAAATGCATTCCTTATGGGGTTTCAGGCATTTGTTTATGCTAATCAGAGTAATGCATATAGAATAAAAACACATATTTGGGTGCATACATACACATCCTTTGTTTTGACAAATAAATTCTTAAAGCTATTTGCAGGGTTGAAGCTGGTTGACTTATTTAAAAATCTGTTGATTTGACTGAATGCTTATCTGGCTTTCCCCAAATAAATGGTATTATACAAATTCTGTCTTTTAGGTGGCAAATGTGTATCAAAAGCTTTTAGAACAGTAACCATTTTTATAGTTTTATAAGTAGCTATGAGGAAAAAAATATGTTTAAGAAGTCAATAGTCAAGGGTTTTTTACTTAATCTTTTTAGGTTTAAAAAAGTATACAAATTATAAAATGAGAGTCGCAGCCTCTACCACAATTGGAGAAAGTGCTTTGTCTGAAGAGAATGATGTTTTCGTGAGAACCCCTGAAGATGGTAAATACACTGTTTGCAATGATGATTTGATTTCTGTATTGAAGTTTGCACTTCTTCAGAAGACTGGGCGCATACATAAGGAGGGGAAGAAAGTGTACAAATAAAATCAATGTTTGTTGAAATTATTAGTCTTCCATCAGTTAGTGACTTCATTCAGCCCATTTTTAGGTAAGTGCTAGAAATAGTGATGAAAGCTGCAGCATGACTAGCAATCAACTAATTTCAACTCTGATAGACAAATGGGAAGAAAGCTGCAGAGCTGAGGTTCCTTCACTGAAAACAGTGTGTCCCTAGACCCCATCTAAACCATAATGAATTATCTTTGGGAATCCAGCTTCTCTTTTTTTTAAAACGTTATCATACGGAAATTAGGTTGGTTTTGGAGCATCTGGAAATGGCAACTTTCAACAATTCAGAGGCCATATTGCTGTCTATAAGCAGAGCTGCTGATAAAGTGAGGGTTTTTTATACTGAATGATATCATATGCAGTTGTTTTTGTACAGGTTTGGGGCTTTTTTCATTTTAAGACTGACGAATAGTTTTAATGTAGGGTATAATACTACCTTATGAAGATTTCTGGATCTTCGTTGCTTGCTTACAAGGCAGTCTCCACCCATGAAGGCACAGGAGCAGTAGCTGGAGTGGCCATTGGCCTCTGCAAAGAGAACACAGAAATTTGATTTACAGAGCAGAGTCATGATTATTAAACCTTAATCTTTTCTCATTTATATCATGTTTATATTTTCACTGGTTTCAGCAAAGTTATTTCCAGTTTTTACCAAAGTAATAAAGAACATAATTGTCCAGTTGTCATTTATCTCTCTCATTGCCAAATATGCTACAATACAGGAAAATTAAGTGGGAATAAAAGAGAGCAAAGGATTACAGGATTAAAAATCATGGGGATTTATGAAGCTTAGCTGATTTGAATAACCAAAATATCAAATTAAACAGTGAAACTTAAAGTGCTTGTAAATTTTTTTAAAGGTTGCATGCTTCTATGCTGTTAGTTTTTTGCAGAGGAAAGGCATATCACAAGAACAGAAAATTACCTATCCAAATATCTTTTTCTTGGAAAGTTTACAATTCCTTGCCTTTGGGCATTACAGAAATTTGTTCAGAGTAGAGTTTCAGGCCAACAGTTTGTCCATTGGTAAGAGATGCATGCAAGCCTTGAGGAAACTATTGAGAAAACCAGAAATAATTCCTGCCTTTTTATAAGGCTATGTGTAACTTTTGTCTTACTATTATTATTATTATTATTTAGTTTTCCTAAAGTAATTCAGGTTGAGATTCATGCCTCCTAACTTTAGCCAACCTAGAGTTGACAACTTGTTTGACTCTTGAAAAGAGACATACCTCCAAATAAAAGATTCACTACATCTGTCTTAGATAACTTATGTTAGGATGGAAGATACTAGGCTGTTGCATTTAAATATTTTACCATGCCAGATAAATTGCAAAATACATTTCAATTGAGAATTAAGCTTCTTCACATGGGAAATATCCATGTGGGCAGTCTTGTCATCCAGAGAGTAGTGATCTGTTACAGTTAACACTTTTCATTCACAGGCTCAGAAATCAGGAACGAAAGCGGTTTGTGAGACCTTTAGGACAAAAAAATTCATAATAAATTCTGAAAAATCTGGATATAGGTATTTGTACACAAACTGAATCACATAATCCTGGGTTCTTAGTACATTTTTTAAAAATTTTATAGACAGGTTATTTCAGGGGTGAAGTGATGAAGCCTTCAGAGGAATCAAGGTTGACATTCAGAGCTGATTTTATTCATAAGTGCAGCCCACTCACTCCTTCAACACTTCCATGCGTTAGCTCACTGGAGTCACATGAACTCATACGTTGCCAGTAGATTTAGCCAACACGCTACCCCGGAGCTGGACTTGTTTTGTGCATGACCTTCACACCAGTGCATGCGAGATTTTCACTGGGGTCTTCATGGTCATCAATTAACAGCTGTATCAGTAAACTAAAGGGAATTTAGTTACAGCGCGTACAGTCCCTTTCTTGGTTCAGTGGTTGGTTGACTGAAATAAGGTGGGTGGTTATTTAAGAAGAAAGCAGTAAGATGGCATTCAGCTAAATTTAAATAACTTGAATTTGAGGAAGACAGTGCGAGGATTTGAAGGATCAGTCTGCATGAGAGCAGTAGACAGAAGAGATTTTTTTCTTAATAAATGCAGTTTTGAATAGATTTATAAGTGAATGAGAAAAGAAATTCCAGAAAAGCTAAAGTGTCTGGGATGCAAAAAGATGCCTGGTTTTATGAGTGGAAAAGAAGACATACAGAAATTGACTGAGATAAAAAGTGGTAAGGTTTTGAGAAGGAGAGTGAGTGAGTGAGTGAGTGAAGCCCTTTTGGTACAGTTAGCTAATCTAAATGTTAGGATCTAATAGGTTTATGAGATCGGTTCTACATTCAGTTAATTGAAAGCCTCAGAGGTTTTTTTTTCTTTTTGATTTCTGTATTGCAGAACCAGACTCCCCACCCCAAAATGTAGAGTTAATAAATGTAACTGCAACAGAAATAAATCTGAGATGGTTGCCACCTGAGCAGCCTAATGGTCTCATAACTCACTATGAAGTTCTGTACAGTGATTCCAATAATTTATTTATTAAAAATGCCTCATCTACAAGTATATCACTAAGTGAAATGAAGCCATATACTCTCTACAACATCTCTGTAAGGGCATTCACCAGACTTGGCCATGGGAACCAGTCATCTTTCCCACTTCTGGTGAGAACTCCTGAAACTGGTGAGTATATAGTTTTTTTAAAAAATGTAAATTTTCCACAATCAACTTTATGGCTTTATGGTGACCTTTGATGCCCAGGAGATCAGTTTAATTAATTTTACAAGTATGTGTTTGCAAAGCAGTAAGTTTGAACCCTGTTTTCTCTTTTATATACAAAGCAAAAGTAAGGACATAGTAAGGAAGATTAAGCAGCAAAGAAAATAGTGGGAAGTTTTATGCCTGATGGACTTAATCTATTTTACTATTTGTCCTTGAAGATTCCTTGTGTCTTGCAGGAAAATAATTTTTTGTAGGAAAGGAGGTGTTTCAAAAAGTGAGTGCAATTTGGAATTCAAGTTATGAACTGAAATTTTATAAGAATTCAATCCTAATGGTTAAAAAAAAATCAGAATTCACAGATAAGTGCTATTTTACAGCAGTCAAAGTTGTTTATGTTACTAGAAATATTTTGGAGAGGGTACAGATAAAACAAAATAGCAGGGGATTAGAATAGATGAAGTTTTTCCAAGAAAGGAAAGTAAATTTAGAAGTGAGGATTGGGAAGGACGAACATTAAGGAGGTGTAATAATGCATAGGAAGAGACTTGAAATAAATAAGTAGCTGTAAGGTAGGACAAGGTAAGGAAAGGAATATAAAATATCGACAGAGGGTCATTAAATTTTCAGTGGACCTAAACAGGAGAGGTACTGGAGAAAATACTGAGGATAATGGTTTACATGGAGGAATGGATGTTCGGGTTAAGCTGTAGACTCAGGAATGAAAGGTGCCTAGGGAGACACACATGCAGGTTAGTTTCCTTTAGGACTCGGCCATATCCAGGTAGTACTGGTATGATGATCATCCTTTTCTGGCGGCCTTTTGCCATCTTGACCAATTTGCTACCTCAGACAACTGCCTACTTTATCTATACCTAGAGCTAGCTAGCTCTGGAGCTAAGCATGCTCTGTTTATCACATTTTTCTCAGTAAGGGAAGACATGCACATACTGATGTCTCCCAGAAGGGGCGGGGAGATGCTCTGGCTCCTTGATTGTTAAGACACGGTGGAATCACTATGAGCTCCTTCTCCTCCTTTTTTCTGAAATGAACTTTGATTTTTCCTGTGTGAAGTGGTTCTGGTCTAGGCCTGTCCAACAAGTCAAGCTCTTAAGGCACGGGGACACAAACACCTAGTTTTTAGATTGCATGCAACAGTAGTCATAATAGAAGCACCAAGCTAACTCTGCCAAGACATTGTGCTGCTTTTGAGGATTTTTTTTGGTCAGGTACCATAGGTGTGTAGGCACCTGCCCAACTGATACAATGTCCTTAGACATAACCTTTTTTATTGCTCTCTTAGACAAAAGATGGATGTCTAAGTTAAAGTTGTATTTTAAGGCAGTTAGTTCTTTCTCAGTGCCTAACTCCCCTGATGCTCAGAACAAAAATTTGAACTCCAGCTGCCTGTGATAGAGATGAGAAGCTGCAAAAACATCTTCTGAGATGAGAAGAATAAAAACAAGGGAGGATCTGGAGGACAGACCTTTTTGAGTGAAACACAACCTGTTAATGGGCTGGTGTGTTTGAAGAGCTCTTGGGAGTTCTCTGTTACTATTCTACCATGAAATTAGGCAGAATTGTGGGCTGATTTCACTGCCTTTCATGACATTTATTCCCTTTCTGGATATTGCTTAAGCAAAAATTATTTATATTTTTGAATGTGGAGTTTCATCAAATGTCAGTACATTTATAAGAATGTTTAGGGCATCCTAAAGCACACCCATGCCTTACTTGGCCTTTTGGGCAAATTGTGCTGTCATTGTATGATTCTGATTTTCTGGAATAAGATATATTATGCTCTCAGACCAATTTTGGATAATGGAAAACATACTCGTGTATTTGTTTGGGGACAGACAGACACATACGTACAAAAACCAATTGTCATGACACAGCAAGGGCCAGCTGCTCCGTAAGGGACGGGGAGCCGAGAGCCGAGGGAGTTCCTGGGCCAGCAGGGCAGAGGCCTCACTAGCCAGGACTTGTCCCACCAACCCCCAGTGAAGGGAGCAGAGCCGGTCTGGGGGTGACAGCCTGGAGTCCAGACTGACAAACACTCCGCGGTGACGAGGCAGGTCTGAGGTCGAAGAAAGTGAGTTAGCAGGTTCAGTGACACTAACGAAGTCAGACAGAGCCCCGTGACAGCTGGGCAGGTCTGTAGTGATGGGGCCAAGCTGAGGTCAGGCTGCGAGATCAGCCTGTAAGTCGGGGACTAGATCAGTGGGTCCATGGCCAAGCACAGCCATGGCAGCGATGCAGCAGGAGATGTAGCTCAGACAGGGACAAAGCACAAGAGCTCCGGCTGAAAGCAGCTCCCAGAGGCCAGTGGTCAACCCTGGCTGCAGCCTCACTGCAGCATTGCCTGGGAGCGTGTCACCAGCGAGGAGGAGGCAGCCCTCGGCTACACTATTGCTAAGCTGGGCCTGAGCCCCAGCAGCCAAACCTCCAGGAGGGGGGATGCTCTCAGGGCCCTTACAGCAATATGTTGGGCTCCCTTTGTTTTTCCGTACAAGTATTCATACAGTTTGTATAGATCACCCAGGGAAAAGGAAGAGAATGCAGGTTGCTGATACAAAGTGTAAATGATGGCACTACAACATGGAAAATCTCCTAACAATAGCTAACTTGGAGGAATGCAGTGATAGTTATGGGGTGTTAGAAGGAAAGTTTAGCATCATGCTCCAGATTTTTTTATCTGGCATGTTAAGGTGATTTCCATCAATTTTTTTTTTTTTTTTAAAGAATGACCCGTTCCTTGTTACAGTGTGTGTCTGTCATGTGTTTTTGATCTTCCAAGTCAGCCTCTTTTAAAATTTATTTTGTACAAAAAATAGGATAAAAATCAAAATGTTTACAATGTGTTTCATTTAAACCAGTTTAAGAAAATGCTTAACAAATCAATGAAACTGACTGGAATCTTCGGTGAGTCTAAATTTTGTCTTCTAGTTCCTGATTCTGCACCAGAAAACATAACCTATAGGAACATCTCATCCATGGAAATTGAATTATCATTTTTTCCACCATCCATTCCTAATGGAATCATACAGACCTACACAATATATCTCAAGAGAACTAATGGAACCGAGCAAAGAGTCATAAACACTACTTTTCTGACGCTACGTATTACAGGTCAGTATATAATGATCTGGAACTTATGGCAACTGTAAGTTGTTCTGAGAAGGGATCAGCAGACCGATGCAGATCAATTAGTTCATTGGTTGGACATGGTCCTTCTTATCCTTACATAAAGTTATGTGCTACCTGTTCTGAGAAGTAGCCCGTTGTGTCCTGCAGTAATGTGGTAGAATGGGCCACGATTGGTATAGACTCCAACATATATCTCATTGTATTTTAGATGTTTAAAGTACAAGGAACTTCAGTAGCTTTTTTTGCATACCTATCGTTGTAGCAAAGTAAACACTGAAGTCACATACACGTCTTTCTGATCTTATTCTGGATAAAAATAAATACTTCCCTTTCCACTCACCTTTGCATCTTTTTCTATGTTCTGTCATTATTACTGAGGCATGACACAGCAGTTAATGCTGGGAGCTCAGTGCCTTAACCAGTAAATTTTCAGAGTACAGCCAAGGACAAACTGTAAAGCATTCTAGGAATATGAAGTATAAACTGGTAATTAAGGCTTTGTTCTTTTGGTCATGAAGAATACTTTGTGTTCAAGTTTTCCTAATGCTTATTTCAGTTTCTGAAGACACAGACCAATGTAAGTGATGGGCCTATTCAACACTTCAAAACTACTTATGGTCCATTAAAAAACCTAATTTGAACTGCTGAATGGTTGGTTTAATGAATTCTTCTTCTTCATTTAGATTTAAAGAAATATACAGAATATACCGTAGAAGTGTCTGCTAGTACCACAACGGGGGAGGGCCTTCGTAGTGCACCTCTGCCTATACTGACTGATGAAGATGGTAAGTCAGAACAGAAGTTGCAATGTATCATTGTCTGCCTGTAGTCTTAAACTAATCTTACACTTCATGTCAGATATGTGTAGGTTTTATATACTTTTTTTTGCAATTATATCTCTGTATTGATATCTGTATCTATCTACCTACACACATACACACACATCTATCTATCTGTTATTTAATATACTTATCAGTACAAGCTACGTGAAATGGCACAATTGCTGTGCATGGACATTTGGTCTTACCAATATCTTATGAATTTGAAGAATCTTAATTTACTAATATTATTTTAATCTAATACACCACATGGTAGAATTAAATATTGTGTTTGGTTCTGCAGACATGTGAGAGCTGGAGAAGGGGAAAACCACCAAAAGGCAGCTTGAATGGTCCAGGGACATTTCTGGTTCTTTTGTTTGGAGATTTTTTGGTTCTTCTAAAAATATGCATGTACACACACACATATATATAGATGTAAAATTATTAATATTATGAAAATGCGCAAAGTCCATCATCTGTAGTACTGGACTTCCAAATTGAGCAGGGGAGCGTTCTGCACTGCAGGCTGAGGGTGGAACACAGTCATTGCATCCTCTGCTAATTAGTACAGTAGGTCACAAGTCAGCAGAGGAACCTTAAAATGATATTTGTACCCAATTTAGTTGCAGGAAGTTATCATTGGTCCCCTCTATAGTTTTTGGAGGGGGAATCCTGAAAAAAATTCAAAGCAGAATCTTAACTTAGGTGCTGTGAATCACGTTTTGGAGGAACCTGTGTCTGTCCCTCTCCATTACTTAGGGAAGGAGTCTCTGGGAACCTAGACTGAAGCGGCATTGACACAAACGTCCCACCAGCTATTCCCAAATTAAGTCTCTTTTCATGTCTTAGGGAGCACTGACTTGCCTAAGATCCAGCTTTTGATGATAATGGATCTTTGCAAATCTCCAAGATGTTGATGGGCTTACATTCACACTATCAGTAGTAAACGTTTGCTCAAGAGTAATGTTGCTGGAGCACACTGGGAACAGCTAATTTGGATAAATCCATTTTTGCAAAGAGTATTTTTATTTAGAGCAATGTAGATTCTATTCTTCAGGAAAAAATATCCTCTGAATAAGAACTGTAGAATGAACTAGACGTGCCAAAAAGACATGACATTCACAGTATGACAGATCTTTTATTATATAGCCACTGAGGATAATGTAACAAGTAAAACACTAAATACAGCTGTCACCTTTTTTCGCTAGTACAGACATTCACTGAATTTAGTGAACCTTTGTTCATGAAAAATTTTTTTTTTCTTAAATGTACAGAGTTCTAAAACCTTCATGCCCGCTTTTGAGATAATGAAAGAAGGAACAACTGAAAAACAACAATATTTATAATACACCACATGTTCTTTATTCACAGGAACACAGTGTTCCAAGGTTCAGACCAAATGTTTCATAGATTTGCTAATAGCTATGCTCATATTCACAATTTTCATGCATGACTACGGCTATGACCTGAATTTTTAGTGCATGATGCTCTTTGGTTTAATTTGAGAAAAACAAAAGTAATTCTAATATTACTTCATAGTGATACATTTTTCCGTGAATCAAAATGAAGAAAAAGATTTACTTCTCAATAACATGCTAATACAAAGCAGTATCACTTATGCATGCATGGGTATATTTTTCCTCAGCAATATTTATATGAACTTTAGAATGAGATCAAACATGGTCTAACATTTTCATTTACTTGCATTGTTTCCCTACACAGTTGTGATATGGTGTCATGTAGAGTTCACCTTAAAATGAATTTTAAGGGTCTCAGTCAATGCCTGTCTTTATATTTGCCCTTGTAACATGTTAAATGTATGAATGTGGTCCTTATTTGATGGAGTGTATAGATTTTACTGCTGCCTAGTATCCCACATTTTTATCATCTCTCAGTGCCATGCTTGTCCATTTTTCCACCTCTTGGTGCTTTGTATAATTCTTTACAGCACCTCCTTTTCCTCAGGGGAACTATTTTGCTATATTTTACATGTGTTCATACCTATAAAGCTCTTGCTTTTATTAGAAGGGGAAAAAAAAAATTACAGCGATGTACTTGGACAGTAGGTGAATCACTGTGACCTACCCGTTGCTCTGTTTTCTCATGAAGTACTTTTTCCATTGAATCACAGAAACAGATGTTCTAACACCACCATGCAAAATCTTCTTTTATCATCTGTCAGAAAAAGGAAAAGAAGCTGCGCCTTAACATTAGTTGGTGGATACTGTACCAGTGTAGTACAAAGTTCACTTTCCATCACAAATAATTAAAAACCTATTTAAGGATGCTGCATATCCCATCGATCTTAGCTGTTTAACAAGATGTTGTGTCCTGTTCTCTCATTTTATAGCTCCGAGTTCTCCTCCAGAATCCCTCTCCGTAAAACAGTTGTCGGGTGTCACTGTGAAGTTGTCATGGAAACCTCCGCTGGAGCCAAATGGAATTATCCTCTATTACACAGTTTACGTCTGGTAAGATTTTCTGGAAGTAGTTCTGAGGATAAATATTAATCTGTAACCTATCAGGAATGTTAGGTTTTTCTTACACAATGTGTTGATTACACGTTTTTGGAGAACGAATATTCATCCAGCACTTAAAATACTAGCCTTTTGTATATACAAATTCAAATATAATGTAGTAGCTGAAAATTGGGATATGAAATATTTTGTAAGCATTTTCAATATTTTTCTAAAGGTTATGTTATGGTAAATGAATTCAAATTTAAATTAGAGCATGGTGACTATTTTCATTATATTCTGATTAGGCCTATTGTAAGGCAGGGCACAAGCCTATGCTAAATTGTCAAGGAGATTTGAAATAGGCTTCAAATAGAGAAATATTGCTTGCTTTTATAGAAAGTGTGCAAGAGCAATGTTAAGAGTCTTTGTATGTGCTATCAGTTATGTCTACTGTTATATTTTGTATTTATTATATTCATAGCAAACAAGTATTTTTTAACAGATATTTTTCATTTACTGTGTTTGGTTTTTTTCTTTCTTTTCTTTTTCCCTAATTTTTTTTTTCTGTCATCCCTCCTGGGATCTTTTTTCACCTTTAAAAAGGAGTTTTGTCACTTTAAAACTTGCAGCTTCTGTCCTATTCTCTGCATAACATAGTTTGGTCTAGTGATGTGGCATCTCTTCAAAGATCTATGTATAATTTCTACTGGGAGTGAAAAGATTTTGTTATTGATCACTTTTAATATATTGCATTTATGCCGTACCATTTTATTGCCACCACTAAGGTGCGGAAAGCAAATGCTAACGTGCACCTTATGAGATGTGAACCAGATGTGCAAATCCGTAGTTGTTATAAACACACTACTATTGAGCTTACATTTATTATTTTAATGTAACTTGACAGTTTTGGGGTAGGGTTCGGCCTCAGTTCCTACTGAATTTTTTTTACATTACAGCTTCTAGTTTAGCTGGTGATAAGATGAACAGGAGTGAGCTCTTCTTTCCAGAAAAGTTAAATTTGGCTTGTCTTGTTACTTCTGCTGTATTGGCAAGGTCTGGCGCTCTTTAACCACAAAAAACATTAAATTAAAGACTATCCTCTAGTTAGGAAAAAGTTACTTCACGATAAGGATTATGGTTTGATACAGGCTGTGTTCAAAGACTTGAAGTTATACAACTTTTCATCCTTATATTGCCTTAAAGCTTACTGCTTTTGTTATGACAAATGAGTTAGAATTATTTTTAAAAAACTGTTAATTGACCCATCTTTCTAAATATTTGAATTAAGCAACCACATAACTTTTTGCAGTAAGCCTTGTCCTTTTTCCTTCCATATTCTCCTTGTTCTGTCTTATCTGTCCTTACTGTGCAATATCTAAAATTAGAGAGGCATTAGGTATCACCTTGAGGCGAGGACATTGGAGAAAATCTCCCATTGCCTTCAAAGGGCCACAACTTCACTCCTTCCTTGGAGTTGGGTTGGGTTTTGGTTTTGGTTTTTTTTTTTGGGGGGGGGGCAGGGGGGAAGAAGGGGAATTTTAAGTATTTAACAGAACTGTCTATACAATTTCATAAAATGCATTGCAGGGTGAGATTTGACAAGGCAAACTGCCATGCCGTAGTTGATACTTTTGTGAGGCATTCAATATATTTTGGGGGAGATTGTTAATCCCAGAGCTTCTCAATAAAGCAGAAAGAGGAAGGTTAATACAGATGTTAAATAAATTTTCCTTCTCTTAAATGTATTGCAACAGTTATAAAGAATTTGGTAACCTTTCTTTAATGGATTGGGAACAAGAATCCACAACTACTAGAATAGAAAGGGTAATATCTGTAATGTTTTCATTGTTATTGTCTTTCATGGAATTTGTCACAGGACAAGGTGGTTTTGGGCGCTAGCAGGTAGCAAAGCAACTTTCTGCGTGCCTTGAGTCTACAAACTCACGCTCCCCGAGTCTGCAATTCTAGAGTATTAAAGGCATATTAACAAAATCGCTGAACTTGTATATAGCTATTGTCTTTTGGCATTATCCTGTTCAGCAAATTTTTGTGAGATAATTACTGACTAGATCTACTTTGAGGTACAGATTTTTAAGAAAATATGGTACTTGTTTTTGTCAAGTGAAAGTATGCAATTTCTTAGAACCTGTTTTCTCTGGGTTTCTGAAAGATCTCATTTAAAACTTAATATTATTGTTCTTCATTAAAATTCCTTGGCTTAGCTTATTCTGCTAGGTACTTTCTTTCTCATTGTCTGTGAAGACTGCAATCACTTTGATCAGTGTTTTCTTATTATTTTGATTGCAATCTCAGCTATTTCTAAAAAGAAAATCAACTTTTCTTGAAACACCCCAAGCTTTTGTTCTTCTTCCTAACTATGCCTGATTGTGGAAACATTTTTTGGCAAATAAGATGTTATAAGAATGCAATTACTCAGAGTAGAAGTGTTTGCAGCACTAAGCTGTGGATTTTCTTCTTACTTAAATTATAACCAGTTATGTTTTTCCATGCTAAGAATATATTGGGCAAAGATCCAAGAAAAGATGTATAGAATTCGATAACTGCAGCTGCAACCTTTTGTATCTCTTTACTGACTACTCAAAATGTCAGAAGTTTGGGAAAAATGTAAATGTTGTTAACTTCCTCTGTTACCAAGAGCGTTTCCCACGTCAAGAGACATTCCACTCAAAATCTGAAAGGGATAGGGAGAGTTTAGTTTTTTCATTCTTATACATTTTCTGATTCCAATTGTTTGTCAATGTAGCTTTATTTCAGGAGTATCAGATTGTGGTCTTTGCTAATGGGACATTCATTCATTTATCAAAGGATGAAAATCAGCCCATCTAATAATTTTGAACCAGCCTTCCCCTTTTTTAGAATTAGAACTCATTCTCTTGTTTGTGAAGAGCTCCACAGTGACTCCTGGAGCAAGATATTCGGTTTGACTTGTCAAATTATCATCCCTGTATGAAATCCCGTTAAAGACACAGGGCGCCCACTCATACAGAAATCTTTGCAAGAATGGAACATTAGCTAGCTTTTTTCCCTGCTATTTTTTTCATAAAAGATCAAATTAATTTAATGAGGACTAGCAGACTTTTTGAATTCAAGTTAGTTATTTCTGTATCTTATTTTACTTTCTGATAATCATTTCATACCTATGCTAATACCAGCGTTTTATTAATGTTACATCTTACAGTCTTTCTAGGCGGGTTTTGACCTGACTAGAGTTCCATTCTGATCCCCTGCTACATTCCACCAGAATTAACTCAGCACCAGCTAATTCCTGTTCCATATCATCTTCTATTATTCCATTTATAACTTCAGCCTTCTGACCAATTTCACAGAGTCACAGTAGGGCATGCTCCCTGCTATAATCTTTTTATATTTCGCTATTCCTGTCCGGGGAGACAGTTTAGTTATGCCCTACTGTGTCCTTCCCAAGGGTACCACATAACCATTTGATAGCAGTTACTAGATGAACATGCTCCTCCTTGATATTCCATATAATCATTGTCTTTGCTGATGTAATTTACAAATAGATTTCTGTGGGGGGTTTTGTTTGGTTGTTTTTTTAAAGCAAAATTAAGAGGCCTATTGTGATGCAAGAGTACAAAAGTGAGCTTTTCAACATAAAAGACAAAAGTTATCCCAGTCTTTTTTTAAAGCCTACAATATTTGGTTTTACCACACTATTGCATTTTTCGCTTTTATATCATATGCCACAGTTGTATACATACAGAAATGGTGTGTATATATAATTAATAAAATACTTTTCCTTTAGGAATAAAATGTCAAAAAGGAATGTTAATGTAACAGAAACATCATTGCAGTTCACAGACCTGGAAAATAACTATGAGTATAGTGCTTACCTAACAGCAAGTACAAGATTTGGAGATGGCAACATAAAAAGTGATACTATAACATTCAGAACTTCTGAAGGAGGTAAGCTTATATGTAGCGTGAATTTCATTCAGCCTTAAATTTCTTTCAGCCTTATTTCAGTTAATAAAGCTGCTGAAGTAGAAGTGGCATTTGACTGGTCAAGAAGAGACATTCTACCTGTTTGTTTGCATGTGTCTCTGTCTTTGTGTGTACACATATCTATGGCTCTATAAAATTCTGATGGGTATTTCTGTTAATTTACTGAGCAAAACTTTGCATTTCCCTTCAAGACAGGTAAGATTAAAATAATTCTAAATTTTGAAATAAATGAAATTAATTTTCTAGTATATTTTAATAGCTCTGCTTTATCTTGCTGTGACACAACTTCTGATAGGGAAAATACTCTTTAGAGTCTCTCTCACAAGTCTGAAATGGTTTTAATTTGAAAAGGAAATCTGTAAGTGTACACTGATTTGTTTATTCTTTTTTAATGATTTTATACTTCCAGCATGGTAGACGACTTTTATAAATGATCTTACTATATATTGTGCTTTGAAAGTCATTCAGTTTAGTTATTGTTTCTGGTTTTCCCATCAATTATATTGCTACGATCTGTTCCAAAATGGATAGTGTGCAGGCATATTTTGGAATCATTCTGCACAGATAAAGCAACTTCCCAACACACAATCACTGGCAGGATTAGCGTCTATCCAAGCCATCCCTCAAAAGACTCTAAATCATCAGGCTGTAGGTATTCCCGGTCTTTGCTATTGAAGCTGTTATGGAAACATGAACTGACTTTTTAGGGCAGGATTTTTAGGAACTGATCCTGGAGTTCCCACTCCAATTAATATTTTAGTATTTTATACAAACTAGAACAGCACAAAGCAAGAGAGATGAGATAACTTACAGTGTTCAGTACTCTACTGCATGTTGTGTAGAGCACTTTCTTGGATGGCGAGAAACATGGATTTAAATTCTCTTAAGCTGATTTAAGGAACTGAATTTGAGTCTCCTACATCACTGTGCTACTGAGAAGGACCATACGCTGCTATTCTTTACAGGACAGGAGGAGAGGCTAATTGAAGAAGACTTACAGAGTCCTTCCTGCACGTTTAATAGGCTGAGGAAAGAGGAAAAACCAGAAATGATCATACTGCCCAAGCTTAAGTATCTGGTTTATCTACATGAGCTGGGAGCCTAAATTCTGTTTATAATCAGCAAAGAGAGAACAAGACATTTAATTTAGGTTTTCTGAAACAAATCCTTTTTTTTCCTATTAACTATATATGAAGCATAGAGGCCTAGCTCAGTCAACTTCCATGTCTGCAAATTAGACTTTCCATGTGCCCAAACCAGTAAGTACAGGACAAATTCTATAAGAAAAGAGTATCTGTTTACAAATGCAGGTAAATACAAATGTGTCTGAAAAAATAGGGCTTTAAAAATTTATTTATATCTACTATTTTATTTCATCATTTCCAGAAGCATTTTTTATACCATAATCAGAAATACATTTAATTTGACATAGGATGTTGTCAAATCTATCGTGGATGTTTCTCAGGCACTAAAATGTACAAACCCTTGAGTTAGGTATGCTAAAACTTAACGTTTTTCCAGCACCAAGTGATCCACCGAAAGATGTTGTGTACAGAAACCTTACTTCCACATCAATAATGCTATTCTGGTCTCCTCCTCAAAAGCCTAATGGAAATATCCTGTACTACTCAGTTTATTTCAAAAATAATTCAGGAATATTCATACAGGTAAGCTTACTTTTATAGTCTTCTTTTGTAGAATTCAATAAAGTGTTCTAATAATCCATTAAAGATTAAATCAATTTTATAGTTATCAATATATTGGTTTTTTCATATTTCCTTTATCACAAGGCAGTTTTTTAACGTATAAAGACAGAAGCACATCTTGTAATCATATGTGTTGCATTGTGCATCTCATTGGACATTCATATCATTAAGCATTAAAGCAAATAGGTTTTGTATAATACTCCATATTGCAAAGTTTATATGTACATGTGTATACACACACATACTTGTAATACATATATATGCACAACATATGTAGATAGATAAACACAAGACCCAGTACATTCATTGCACATCCTTAAGACTGTTTTAGTCTAATCTATCAATTTGAATAAATTTCTGTAACAGTTCTGGTTTTACTTTTTATGCATGTTTGTACAGTACTGAAAATAAGAAGATAATGTCAAAGCAGTGAATAGATTATTATTTCATATTTTTGTTACTCTCAAAAGGAAATTACTGTTTAGTATATTGAAACAAAGATATTGAGGTTCCTAAGTTAAAGCATAAAAGACAAATAAAATGTTATTTATAGTTTTTTGGTGATCCACACATTTCCATGTAGGTTTCTTTTGTTGCTACTTTCATCCTTAATTATGCACCACACTTATTAATTGTATATATAGTTTTCTGTTATCCTTTCTAAGAATATATTATGTTACAGAAATGTAATAAGAAGAAGTAAGCTTCCTTTACAGGTTTTCGGTTACAAGCTTTACACATGTGGAAGAAAAGAAAGAAATATAAATTCATGAAGAAACTAATGCATGAAAAATTACTTCTACTGCATAACTTTATGCTCAAAATATGTCTAGTGTGAGGTATGCTTGTGTTTGAGGATAATTGGAAGAAAATATTCACAAATTTTACAAATACCTGTGACTGAATAATTGCTGACATACTTCAGCGTATACACTTCTCTGACTTCTGTGAAGCTGTGTGGTTGCCAGGCTCTGTCTGCATAGTTTCAGATGCAAGCAGGACCGTGCCATGAATTCACATTCTGATGAGATTAAAATCAGGGCTACAGTTCAGAGCTTCAGGCTCTGCTTGCACACATTGCTATACCAACAGCATTTTCTTAGCCTGACAAATCCCTGGAGAAACCTTTATACCAGTGCATTACCCGAACTAGCCCATCCTATGAAGAGTGTCTACGTTTATCTAATTCTTGGACAACTCAGGTGATTGTTAGAGGAGGACTACAGACTTGGGCTATTCCTGCCTTTAGGAAGGTGGAACTCTGAGGTGAAGAGTAAGGTGAAACTGGTACACTGAGAGCTATAATCCCTCTGGATGTGCCCAGGACTCTGGAAATGAAGGAGCAAGATAGGGAAGATGGAGCACAGAAGCACTGGCCCAGCAAGGTGAGGGTCCAGTTTCATTATCGTGTGATGTAGTTGGGCAAGGACAGGATGGTGGCATGGGTGGAAGTTACTGCTGCTTTGGCATATTATGTGGTGGATGGCAGAAAAGTGCTGATGATAGCTCCACTTCTAGGTGTGGAAACTACCATTTTCACCCTTTCAGCTTTGATTTTTAACCCATCCCTCTGCAGAAAGCTATGAGAAGATAGGTTTCAGCTGCTGTTGCATCTGTCTCTTACTGGCCATGGGAGATCACCATTAATCTCTCAAATCATGATCCACTCCTAATCTGTCTGCTTCCCTTAACTCCCTCTGCCCTTCACATGCCTCTCTGTTCACTATTTGGCATGGCAACTGCCGTATCTACATTGCACTCCTATTCTGTACCTTGGCATTCCTGTAGGTGCAAGACAGGTCTCAAACAGGAGGAAAAAACAACTCTCCCCTGCTCCCTTCTGTCAGATATTTTGTATTACTCTTTTTACAACAGAGAAATGTGTGTGTGAAAGCCAGCCTGATATGTATATATATATAATATATATATGACATATACAGACAGTTGTAAGTGGTATGAGCGTATGCACACATACAGCTTACAACTATCTGCAACTTAAAAGTATAACCATATAGTTGCAGGGTCTGTTGGTAAGTTTTGTATTGCACACATTTGGAAAGAAATAACCCTTGGTTGGATGCTTCTGCACTGAGGTCACCATTCTGCTTATCTTTATCCGAACTGTATTTTCACTTTGGGAAATGATATAGGAGAACTAAAAAAGTAGTTGATCTTTTCACATTTCTAGGAACCCCACCTGCTCAGGCACTCTGCTGTAGGCAGCCATTCTCTGCCAGTCTTTCATCTGCTTCTTTGTCAGAACATAACAACAGAGGTCCAAGTCTTAAAGTGTATCTTCTAGATGCCTGAAAAACCGTCCCAGCTGAAGCATCTCAAGCAAATTACCATCTTCCAATGCTGTCATAATCTGAAATAGATATAGAAGTCATACTAAAACTACTATTAATTCTGTTGTCTCAAGTTCTCACTTCTACTCACATGTTCTCAAACTCCTCAGGCGTATTAATACCCAATAAGTATAAAGCACTGATTACAAACAGCAGTGTTAAAACCAGGAAATCAGTAGCAGCAGAGTAAAGCATTTTGTTTAGGGGGAAAAAAGCAAAAGACCTGAGATAAAGGATGCAGTTTACTCCTTGACATGATGCAGAAACTTGCAGGAAAAATAGTTTTCCTTTAAAAAGAAAAAAAAAATTGCATGCCTTCATAGGGCAGAAAAATAATATATAGTTTCTTTGCTTTGCAGGTCTACATCAAAAATCACACTGCGGCTGTCCAGTCAGAAGGCCTGTGATGCTCAGACCTAGGATTCAGAACCAGAACAGCAGAAGGAAAAATTTAGTGATGGAGATTAGATTTGAGGATTTTGGTATCTGAGTAGGCTGTTTCTATGGGGATGCTGACAGGCTGTAAAAGAAAAAGTGTCAGAGAGGGAGGAAAGACTGGTAGCCAAATAGAAGAAACCACCATTTGCACTAGACTAGGTTGAAGTCCAGCTTTATCGTTCATCTTCTGCTGCCATAGGTCTAGGGAAAGTGCTACTTTTTGGTTTATGTTCACTACTCTGCCCCACTGCAGTAAAGATGGGACATATTCTGACCATGAGCACTTCCTACGCAGATGACATGGCACTGTACCTCTTGTTGACATCACTTCTCTGTGATGCTGCTGGATTCCTACAGTTCGAGCTTTCACTATTTGCAATAGCAGCTTTGCAAATTTTGCTCTGTGGTTTCCTTACATGATGCTTGAAGCAATCATTCTGCCCACGTTCTCAGTCTTATCGAGGAAAGAAGTCAAAGAATCTATGGAAGTAATTGTCTCATTGCTAAATACTTATCTATAAGAGATATCATTGACTTGAATAAACTCTTTTATTCAATCCCTCTATACTTGTGTTTTGATTAGCAAGAAGATGGGAAAGGTGCTAATTACAAATACAAATTTATGCTTGGAGAAAGTTCTCCAGTGTAGGAATTCCAGTACAGATGACAACTGTCCTGCTCTGCCAAACCAGACAGGGGAACCAGGAGCTAAGTAGAGAAAAAAAGCCCATTCCCCTCTAGAGACTGAACATTAGACCCCAAATCATCCAACCCCTGTACTTCAAGCCAACCTAAGTGAACATGACTGGATACAGTTCAGAGTGAAATTTGGCTTGGTCTGCCCTCAGGATGCAGACAAGAGATGCAAGCAATGTGCTATATTAACTTAACAATCAAACATTTTCTTTCACCAGTGTGACCAAAATAGGGACAAAAGGGGAACTTCCCTAAAATACACTGCAAATTCTTTAAAAGATGGCCTCAGAATGGTACAGCACACAAAAAGGAAATATCTTCACTTAGGTTGGTACTGGAACAGCGTGCACTATGCTCCTTGAGGGAAGGCTTGGATTACCCCTCAGTGTCACCACTCTCAACTGATTGCCAGAGTCAAGTACGTGGTACTCTAACTCAAAACAACAGTGCAATACAATGAACCTAAAGAAGGAAACAGAACAGGGGAAAAAGGTTAACAGTGAAGAACAGCAGCACTGTGTTGTCTGTATACAACTAATTACAGCTTTATGTCACTGGAAATTTCTGCCGCTTCCTGGGGTGAAGAAGATACTACTTTCTGCTGACACTTTCATGGCCTGTGTGTATTGCTTACACTTAGCTGCTTTTAATAATCTGATACTTTGCTATGTCAAAACTTCTTTCATGTATGGATGAAGAAGGGGACAGAAGGAATAATTTCTTCAGCTGTAGCCAAAGATCCTAAGCTGTTTGCTTTCATCTGCAGCCACAGTTAATTGTAAAACTTCCTATAGTGTTCTATCCCCAGGGTACAATTAGTGCAAGTTTCATCTTTTCTCAGTTTCTACCCACACAGTTCTTCCTGCTCACCCTTACTCTTAATTATGTGTTCATTCTTTTCTAATATTTTGTCATGTCAGAAGTTTGAGGTAGTCCCCAGTCCTTGGGCTCCTCATAGTGAGGGGACTACCTCTTAAAACAGTTTCTGCTGAAGCGCCAAAAAGCCTGTTGTTACAGCGTTCATGTTGGTTCACTGAGTCCTTAACTGCCAGACAGCTGACTAAATTGTAAAGGTATGCTTTTTAAACTAAGAGTTGGATTTTCAGCTGTTCATACCAGTAAACTCCCATTAAATCTAGAATCCAAGCTTGATGTGGTACCTCTGACATTTTTACCTTGAAAACTCAGAGAATTATTTAAGGTCCTTTTTTTGATCTTATTATTAGATACTATTATTATCAATTAAAATTATTATTAATTACCATCTCTGATAATAATAACAGGAGGGCAGTAGAATGATGCTTCTGTGTCAGAAGGTATTTTCTGTCATACTGTGCTTGAGCATCAGAAAGTTTAATTAAATATCTTAGAATTCAATCCTGTTTCCCGTATCTTACCCTACCCAAGTGTAAAGCAAAGCTCTTCCCAGCCTTTTTCAGTTAGTTATGTGAAGATGGTGTGAGATTCCATCCACGTTTAGAAGAAAGTCATATATTAAGGTGGAATTTCTTAGTCTTTTGAATGTTGACTTAACCTAATCTTTCAGAGAAACCTAACAGTGTACTTTAAGTCTGTTAATAGGAATGGATATGGAAATTTATACCGCCGATTTGTGCAGCTTCTGTTCTGCATTCAAAACAAAGGTTTACATTTTCATTGCCAAACAAACTGTTTACTTATTTATGTTATGTGAGCATGAGTGACTGTAGGCAAAACTAGGTCTTCAGATATTGGTATAAAAATCTCAGGGAAATGAATGAGAGTGTCACTTATTGTTTTCTGCAGAAATAAAATAATTTTGCCTGTACAAAAAAATTGGTGAAGTGTTGCATTAGATATATAAATTGATATGTATTGGTGACAGACATCAAGATTGCATACTGAACTATCAATTTGCACAGTACTGACTCAACTGTTTGGTAGGGCATATCATAGTGACTTCTTCAGTAGAAACTTTCCTCAAGAGAAATGTAACCCATTTTTTAGTATGCCTGTGTTTATATGTGGTATTTCTGAATTTTAATTTGCAAACATTACAGTCACCTTCCTCCTGGTTTAGTAAGTCTGCTATCACAGCCTCTCTTTTTTAGGAAAGCATTTAATTTAAAGCCAGCTTTGATTTTAAGGAGCTGGAAGGGTGCGAATAAGATGTAACACTGAAAATCGTGGGCAGGCCAAATAACTGGAATGTGTACAAGGCAATGCATCACGGGGATGGGCAAAATCCAGCTCACCATGAAAATGTTGCTATGTAGAAAAATTAGGAGGACTTCTTTGGTCCTGAGAAGTGCTGCCCATGCCATCTGCTCAATGGGGCAATGTGGCTGCTGGAGAGGAATGATACTGACTCTTCGAATCAGAAGCAGAGCTTTGACTTCCTACCCAGTGCTGGAGCTGAATATGCTTATGGGGTACATGACCTCTCAACAGTTTTCAAATCATGAACCAAACTGCTTTGGATCATCCAAGTCAGGTTCCCGTGAAGCAGTGAGTGATTTGACACATTCAGTTATGTGGTATAGCTGACCTTACATAAATAATCTCATTTTTTTTTTTCTTTTCAGTTTCCAAAATGGTTCATTCCAAACAGGAATTGCCTCCTCAGAGGGGCTGATCTAGAGCAGTGACCTATTGCAACAGTCACAGTTTTAGTGGAATTTTTTATATAGTTCAAAAGAAAGTGGGACTTGGTTCTGGTGCAATCCTTTTGTTAGCAAGTAACTGCACAAGGAAAAGAAATGCGGTTGGTTCCTTCAGTTTAACATAATCCACCGGGTATAGACGTTTGCAATAGAAATAATGGCATGTTTTTAATGGAAAGGACAACTAACAAAAGGAACGGTTCATCAAGTGTTGCGGTGAGATCTCTGCCACTGGAAGTCTTAAATTCAAAACCAGACAATTTTCTGTAAGACCTACTCTCATAAAAATGGAATAAAGTGAGAGAAGTCCTTTGATTTGCTTCATGCAGGTCAGGCAAGGCAATCACATGTGTCATCCTGTAATCTATGAACAATTAGCAGATGATAGATACTTTTTTGTCATTTTCTTGATGCAATATGGATAAACACATTGCAATATTACAGATTTAATGTGTTTTTAAAAAGGTGGATTGGCATTCAACAACTACAGACAACAACAGGAGTCAACCAGGTACTCTGTAGTACTTACAAGGAGTAACAATAGACATGAAACAATAAATTACTTGAGTATTTCAGTAAAAATCAGGACTCGTTAGGAGTCAAAGTGTAGGTTTATGTCTCCTGAACACTACGGTGAATCACATCTGTTGGTGGTGGTGATGGCTAAATGGGAAACTAGAAAGAGAAATCAATGAAAAAATAACATTTTTAATGACAACACTTTTTTTTCCTTTAGAATTTCACGAGTTATGGTAACGACAGCGATGTCAGTATGTCCCAGTCTGCTGTTCTGGATGACTTGGCAAAATACAGCCATTATACTCTATGGTTAACTGCAAGCACAGCTTTTGGAGATGGAAACAAAACCAGTGAAATAATAGACGTGTATACAGATCAGGATAGTAAGTTAATAACTTTTTTAATGCTTAGGGTATACCAGTGCTTCCATTTATTAAATATTCTCTAACTTTAAAATTATTTTGCTGTTATGGCAAAGTTAAAAAAAATCCAGTAAGTACTGTTTTCAACACTGCAGTATTTTTCTTTGCAAGGAAGTCATTTTGATCTGAGTCTTTGCTTTGTAATACTAAGAACATAGTTCACCAGCTTCCTTTTTGGATACGAGCAATGAAAATACTGTCTTAAACCATCATTAAGACTCTTTTGTTAAACAAATTTAACATAGATGATTATCCATATATGCCTTCAAAATAGTTTGCTTTTGATAGTGAAACATAAATTATTTTTAAAAGTTGTACAAAATATTAGAAATGAGATTTACAGACTAATCATATTTTGGGCATTTATTCCTATTTTAGTTTTGGATGCTTTATTACTATAATCCATGCATTTATTTTTTGCTTATTATCTCTCATAGTCCCAGATGGTTCTGTTGAAAATCTGGTCTATCAAAACATTTCCTCATCTTCTGTAAATGTAAGCTGGCTTCCACCATCCCAGCCAAATGGCTTAGTCTTCTTTCATGTTTCTCTAAGTTTATTGCAACTGGGAACCAATAAGATATTGTCTTTCCTTACTTACAACACAAGCATCATTTTTGACAATCTGGAGAAATATACTGATTACATTCTGAAAATCACACCAGCCACTGATAAAGGATCTTCTGACCTGCATGCTCTAAGTCTGCATATAAGAACTGATGAAGATGGTAAGATAAGTATATTCTATTCATTCCTAAGGAAATGTAAAAAAAGCCCCAAATAGCTTTCTAAAAGAAAAAAAAGATTATTGCGTTTATTATTCTCACGTTACTTAAAGCTTTTTTGTTATACAATGACACAAACAACTGCTACCCATTCTGTGTTGAGACCACGAAATAGGATTTTCCACTCAGAGCACAACTTTAACTGATAGCTAAAAGACATTTTTCATCGTAACTCATATTTTTCAGAGGTTATCCTTGTTTTTCTCTTTCTTATTTCTTCATGTAGTCCCAGAATCAGCACCTATAATCAAAACATTTTCAAATCTCTCAACTACCTCAGTTATGCTTTCATGGGACCCTCCTGTTAAGCCAAGTGGTATTATAATAAGATATGATTTAAATTTATTTGGGCCAGAAAGGAATAACTCGTTCTCTACCACCAATAATTTTATCATCTTGGAAGACCTTCTACCATTCGCATTATACAGTATTTGTGCAGCTGCAAGAACAATAAAAGGACCTGGTCCCTCTGCCGTGCTTCAGTTCTACACAGATGAGTCAGGTGAGCAAATTCAATTGTAACCAACTTGAAGTTTTGGCCCTATGTTATTGCATCCACCTTAGAGCTGAACATCAGACCTGGAGAAAGTTGAGATGAAGGATTCATTTTCCATTGGTCTGTGCATGAAGAGTTTTCAGAAGAAGGAAACACTATAAGGGAAGTCTTTTCTGAGTTCTCCTTCTCCTGCCACAGCGTGCAAAAGGAGGTCACGTTCTGCATAGGATTGCAAAAATAACTCCAAGGAGAAATGTCTTTTGCCTTTGGAATGTGTCACAGTTTGCCAAGTGTCAGGGATTTTAAAGCAAGCAACAATGCCTTTCTCTTCATCCCCCATGTAATTGAAAAATGATAAAACATGGAAATATTTCTGACACATTCTTACAGGTCTCCTTTACATGGACCTCCTCTCACCTGCATGGTAAATGACGTATCTTGTAAATATATATCGAGTTGTGCTCAATGTAAGATGTAGGAAGCGAAGTATGTCACATTCCAACAATACATGTAATATGACTTTTGTTAAATGCCTTAGTTCTGACAATGGGGATGTTTAAGTGATGAATAGATATCTTAGATCTCTGAGAAGATCCCTTGCTGACTAAACATGTATTCACAATTAATTGAATTTGCTTCATGCCAAAAAGAAAGAAAAATATTTAAATAGCAATGAAGTACAGTTTAGATGAGTTCAGATACAAATGATAACAAGCGTACGTATGTTCTCCTACTTCTCCGAAGTGTTTGGTTTTGCCTGGATTATTTGGATATAATTTGGAACTCAAGAGCATTTCTCTTTTGCAGTGCCATTAGCTCCACCCCAGAACTTGACCATTACCAACTATACTGCAGATTCTGTGTGGCTAAAATGGGATCCAAGTCCCCAGCCAAATGGTGTTATTATGGGATATAATTTTACGATTTATCAAAACAACACTGAAAATATATTTTATCAGGTATGTTTATAATTAACAGTGTTTAATTTTTTTAAATACTTTTTTCATGCTTTAGGAACAAAACATATGACAAATATTTTAGATGTTTGTTATGCTCCTAGAATTATGAAGCTCCTCTAAATTCCTGTTTGTTAAGACAAACAGAAAGTTGACTTTCACTTTCAACATGCCTGCAATTCAAGTTTTAAAATTAGATAGAAAAAAAATGGTTAGATCTTAATTTGCTTTGAGCTTCTAATATTTCATTAATGATAAGCTTTATTAATCTTTAGTTCATATTTTGGTGTAAGTTTGATGTTAGAAAATGACAGAAGTGACTTGTTTTGTGGCTACTTTTGTTTAGCTATTTAGTATCCATGGACTTTCAAGATTCAAAAAGAAAGAAAGAAAGAAGGCTTGCATTTTTTTATTTTTACAGAATAAGAATAACTGAATAAATTTTAACTTAAATAGATGCTATAAAATTGTATAGAGAAATTGCTCAAGGCATTTATATCTGCTTTAATCTGGATGCTTGGATGGCATCAAGAAATGCACCGTGAACTGTAAGGGCAGCAAGCTGAGGCCAGGATTGCATCTCAGGCTTAAGAAACTACGTAGTGAGTTCTGTTCACCCAAGACGCTTGTAAAAGCTGCAGGGAAAAGGCACTGCTGCAGTGAGCTATGAGTTTAAGACATGCAGTGTAAGCTGTGGGACTGTGAGCAGCTTAATTACTCCAGCTCCCTCGGCAGTACAGTCCTTATTGCAGAGACTTAGCATGCAAGGAAAGTGCTTGTGCTGTTGTTAAGCGTATGCATTGCGGAATTCAGTCCCCATGAGGTGGCCTACTGTGCTACCCCTTATGCAGTCCCCTTATGCTGGTACTCCCCATTGTGGAATGAAGTGCTGGCATCATCCCAGTTTCTTCCATGATCCTTGGAAGAGGGGGAGCACAATACACATACAGAAAAGGAACAGTGTTTTCTACAGCCAGCTGCCTTTGGAAACACTTTCTTTGGGTGCTCATGGAGGCCAACAAAGATTGTTCCCCACTGTCCATCTCAGGCAGAGTCAAACTCAATTAGACTACAGAAACTGGCTGGAGTGCTTGAATGCGTCTGCAATGCCCTACATTTCTTCATGTTTTGTAATGTTATATGGGCAAGAAATTAGATTTAGGTTGTGGCAGCAAGACAGGCAGAGCAATTTGTATAGAAATATCGTAGTTAGGCACCATAATTCTCTGATAACTTGGATCCCACAAAGTATTCACCATGTTTTCTTGCTGAAATTCAGCTCTTTCCCTGCTGATATTATAGTCCTCAACATTTGCACAAAATATGCCTTGCATGCTCAGTGAAAAACAACTACCAGGAACTGAACTGTGATTTTTAGCTTTTTTCGGAACTCTTCATCAGTCTGTGTGTCTGGCTCAGGTAAAGTAAAAGAAATGAGAAGCTATGACCCATGCATGACCTGTTCCACTGCAGAGGTGTAGTAAGGAAGTAGAAGGTGAGAGAGGGTTGATGTGGCAGTGTGGAGGTGACAAGAGTTTACAGTATTGGTAAAAAAAGGCATATGTGGAGTTAATCTGTTCTAACAACACTATGGTAATTACGATACCATCCTTTGGCATATCTTCCTCACAAGCCACAGTGAAAGAGGGAGAGGAGAAAGGAAAGGAAGAATTTGACCCTGCATTCTTTTTCATTGAGCTCAAGGACTGCTTTCACTGAAAGCTGCTCAGAGTAGAAGAGGCAAGACGATGGCTCTAAATCTTCTGTTCATTTCACTAGGTTCAAGATGAGGCCCACAATGTTTACACAGATTAATTGCATACTAAGAATTTTTCCTTCCTTAAGAACATTTCAGGTTCAAACCATGAGGCAAACCTTGTTGGATTAGAACCATTCAGCACCTATTTTATCAGTGTCTCCGCATTTACCAAGCTTGGGAATGGCAATCAGTTCAGTAATGCTGTCCAGTTTACAACGATGGAATCAGGTTAGACGTGACTTTTTCTAAGCTGCAGTTCTGTTTATGTATATTTTCCTTGTATGGCTGAACAACAGTCTTCCTCTTCTCTCCAATGAAAACGTAACATAACACTATCTCATTGTCTTCTGCCTGTGTAATGCCGATTCACATTCTTATTGTACCGGATAGGCTGGGTTTGAAGTTTGATGTCGGAAGTGTAGAATTAGAAATGTCCTCATCTGAAATGAGAGGCTTATATGGCTACTATAAATCTTTTAATAGCATCACAGATAAAGGGAGGAAAATTAGATAGATATCAGTCTTTGCAGATCAAAGCAATAATTCAGATCCCTGTGAAAATAACTGAAACTTTAGCAGTATCAAAAGCAGCTGGACAAAAGATTGGCAAATGAACTGGAAATTGTATTAAACAAATACAAATTTTTAACATTTTTTATAATTTATTTTAGGAAGGGAAGGTAGCTGCTAATTAAATATCCTAATTTGTTAGATCTTATTGTTCCTGACAACTGGGGAGGACTATGCAATATAGCTGGCTTAATTAACTAATTATGTACAGTTTTTTGTGCCTTCTACATGTCTTTTGAAGTTGCAGGTTGTTTCAAAATGAAAAATTGTGTTACGTGAAAGTGAATATTCAACATTCACTAAAGAGAGCCCAGAAGCTCTGTGGGTTTGTGAAACTGGCCTTTGTGCAAAACTGTAGCTCCTTTGCCAGGTCAGAGCAATCCCCAGGCTCACGTACTTTATAAGGTCTGTCAGTGCCAGGGGACTAGCATGGGTTAGGGGGCTGTGTCTGAACTCCCAGGTTCCTTTATACTGACAGCAAAGGGAGCAGACAAGGTATCAAAAGATCCCATATGGTGACTACAGTTTTTCAAGACCACATTTCCAGTGAAATATTCTTTCCAGAGCTGATAAAACAGGGGTTCTGGGAAAAATTATGCTGTTTATTGTCCCCGGAAGTTACACCACCATGAGAAATCTGGACCATCACTGAACTGGTTCAGGTTGTCTGTTGGATCCCTGCAGCTGGAGGTTGTCCTGCCCAAGAGCCACGGTCATCCATCAGTTGTCTCATTTCATCACTGACAGTCATCCATCAGTTGTCTCATTTCATCACTGACAGTCATCCATCAGTTGTCTCATTTCATCACCGACAGTTCCATCAGTTGTCTCATTTCATCACTGACATTCCATACTCATGGTACTTTCTTCAGAAGTGCTGGAGAGACATTGCCCACAGGACCGTGGTCTAGTAATTTTACAGCTTTTTCTCAGATTTTATGCTCAGCTAGTTGCAGCATTGTTTCCTTTCCCTCCAACCCAGATTTTGGGCAATTGCTGGATCAGTTCCTCATTGAGTTCATCTAAGGATTCTGTCTCTAGTCTTTATTAAAAGTGCCAGTTAATCTTCTTTCTTCTGCAGATGCTGCTTTTTTTTTAAAAAAAAAAAAAAAAAAGAGATTTCTTTGAACTCTGAAAAGAAAATTAATCATTTTAAAGAGATTCATTTACCTCTGTGCAGTGATAATGAACATGTTTCCCTCTATTTCTGGTACCTCACTGACAGTATTTTCAGGTTGGGGCACCCTTCACTATGTATTCCTTTTCTCTTAACTGGTACAGCCAGCACTTTAGCCCTTTTTGAGATACTTTAATTCATTGTTGTATTTAATCAATTGTTCACAGATAATTGCTCTATTTTCACCATGAGTACAATATTTGTTACCTTTCATTAAATTTTTATGAGCATTTAAAAAAATTTCTCCTGCTGGAACCAGCAAGAAGGTGGGGAACAGCAGGGTAATAGCATTGATATGACAGCTCTGAAACTGCCCAGTGACTTCTATGCAGGTTGTGCCTCTGCTGAAGGGACAGAGAGATATGATACAGTGCCTAAAAGAAACAAAGCTAACGGATAAATGAGGAACTTCTGCTGTTGATACTGTTGTGAATATGTATGTGAGTTTCACACTACTGTGTATATTTTACTACACTTTTATTAAAAAAACATAGGGAAAATACAAGCAGATGTGAAAATAAAATTGGAGCACACAGCTAGGAAAAAGCCAGATAGATGGTCTCTTCTGTTTCAAGTACTACCACCAGTTGTGTTCATAGTAATTGGAAATGAACCATCTAATGAGGACAAAGATGTATTTTATTCTCTCAATGTTGTTTCTTTTACGGTATCAATTTTTCTGCCACTGGAGTGTTTGCCCCTCACTATGAACATTGGGTCTACTTCTCTGACTATATTGTTCTGTGATTACCATTTTAATTGTGTGGGAATGTTAATCTTTGGTGCATGTGTATCTTTTAAGTACCAGATGCTGTCCAGAATGTTCATTGTATTGCAATGAGTTGGCAATCGATCCTAGTGCAGTGGGACCCTCCTGCTTCATCCAACGGTGTAATTACTCATTACATCATAACAGTTGAAGGAAATTCTACAAATTTTTCATCTTATGATAGGCTGCATACTTTCAGAAATCTGCTTTCCAATATTACTTATCAATTTAAAATAAAAGCTGCAACATCTGCTGGTGATGGTGAAGAACAGATATGCAATGCCAGTACGCTTCCAGAAAAAGGTAACAAGTTATTCAAGTTAATTATTTTGTCTAATTTAAATGATGACTGTGAAACAAGCAGGCCTGAAATACCTGCTTTAATTCAGACAGCTAAATCCTGCATTGCTGGCAGCAAAATTTTTGTTGTTATGTTTCTACCAGGGGCCAATGCTATGACTTCATTGACTGACAATAAAGCTGTTCAGAATTTGTGCAATTAAGAAGCATTTAACTTCTTCAAGCAGACTTTGTCATAACTCTTGATGAATAGGACCTTCAAGCAGACTTTGTCATAACTCTTGATTAATAGGACTTTTTAACAGGAAAGAAAATTGTGAGCTAAATCCAAAGAAGAATGTAGGCAGGTTTTTTGGCATTGGAGTAAAAAATGGTTAACCAAAGTCTGTCTTACTTTCTCTCTCCATGCACACTTCACCTAATCCTGGCTGTGCTTTCATTTGGCACCTGAAACTTCCTTATGCACTCGGAGATGAAATTCTGTGCAAAATATAGCATTGCTTCTGTGTAAATAGCTGTGTGCCTAGCTTCTAAACTGGAAGTGGAGAGGAGCCCGACTCCCAGTCCAGGAAGCAAATGCCTGTTTCAGTTCTCTTCCCCACTTAGGGGTGATTTCTACTCTTGGGATTATTTCTCGTTTTTTTCTTCTTCAGTGATAGTTTAATATAAAAATCAAAAATAATGTTCAGTGAGCAGGATCCAGAACAAGACTTCACCTTCCTACTGAATTACAGGAGCAATTACTGCATTTAGTTCCTTTTTTGTTTCCTCTTCAGTGACATCAATTCACGCAGTGCAGTTGAGGAACTCTCTAATGCAGAACAGCTGGATCATTAGGAAACATGGGGGTGGGATGGCGAGGCACGGCTGTATCCCCTGATGCTTAGAAACCAAGCCTAGCTTTTGTAATACTTTAGTTACTAAGTTATTGAGTAACTTAAAAGATGAGTTGCAGCACTCATTCTCACATATATTTCAACTGATAGAGTGAGTTTTGCTCAGTTCTGTCAAATAATAGATACAAGAGTCCGTGTCAGCAACAGGGTTTAAGTTCTGGATGACAAGTGGAGGGGTGCAGCTCTAATATGCAGACTTGAATCAGACATCTAAACTTGGAGGAGATCAGACTTATGCTTAGACTTCCTGTTGGTAGCTTCCTCAGCGGCACGCACCTCTTTAGGTTCAGCCTTTGGATCTCTCCTATTCAGAAAGCCTTAGTGTCCCACTCTGAGCTTTGATTTCCACACTTCTTAAAATTAGACTTGCGGATGTGCATGTCTGAATGAATCTAGACCACGTCTGTATCGTCAGCTGAACTGCTACTGCTTTGGTTCCAGATCAAATGGCTGCGCTCCAAATGAGGACAAGCAAAGCAGCCCCTTGCTGGCGCAATGTGGCCAACATTGTGAAAATAGCCAGGGTTGTACTTTGATGACTGCCCCTCCTCGTAATGCGGTCCATCCCACTAAAGCCTGGCCACATCCCCTATTTGAACAATGAGGTGGCATGTTCATACCTGTTTCTGGTAAAAATGTCCTCTCTGAATTGGCTTCCTGATCAACAACAGCCCCCCTACAAATTCAGCCATTTTCTGATCCCTGTTGGTCCCCTCTGGTCCGGCTCCTTGGCGATCTGAGACTTCTGCCTGGGTCATCCGCCCTCTTGTTTGCTCAGAAACGTCTGTCCATCGGTAGGGTTCAAAATCCACTTCTGAAGGAAGCATTGTTTAAATATTAGAGATGAGCATACTTGTATCTTACAGCGTTGGCTGGATATACTGTAGTGAGCTTAACTGCTGTGCTGAACGTGGATGCATGCAGCTGTGCACCTCAATACACTTCTCAACTGCAGTCGTAACTCTCCACCCTTTCTTTTAAATCCGGGCTGGTGAACAGCCAGCCCTGACTCAGAGCTCGAGTAAAACTGAAACTGGGGATAGGTGTGCAGACAGGTGGGCCGATGCACAATTAAAACTGGACTCGTCCAAAACCCAAAGGTTTTGGAGATAGTCTTATAGAAGGCATGTTACCCTCTGGTACAGAGGAGACCAGGGGGCTTCCTAAGTACCTCACTTCTTGGAGGATGGGGGAAAGGCTTCTAGTAGTGTTAAAGAAGCCTGGCACCTGGGAAAGTTAATTGTTGGGATTTCTGAGAAATTTGGGGTTGGCTATTAATTAGTACTTGAGGAAAGCCTGGAGAAGCTGTGGATGTGGTATTAAGCCTGGGCTTGACAGACAGACTGCTAGTCTGTCCTGGTCTATGTTACATGGAGTTGTACTAGCAGGAGAAAAAACCCAGACTTTATTTTGTAACAACATGTGGCTTATGTGTCTTATCACTGGGAGTTTTCCTAAGTGAAGGATTTGTACTACAATACATGGGTTTTTTGCCACATACACTGTGCAGACACTTTCTTGCTGTTTTAGCATCGGCTTACATGTTGTTGCTTAGTCATATTTACAACAAACTAGTTATTATTAGGACATTTCCTTCACTGTGCGTTTGCATGAATTGTTTTGTGGTGACTGGGTACTCGGAATTGGAGATTCATGGTTGGGAATGGAAACAGTTTTATAGCTGTTGTCAGCTTCTTATTTATGGTGGTGTAAGATTAGTCACAGAATATGTAGCCAGCACTGAGTCACTGACAATGCATTTATTTCTGACATAAAGTGAAATCGAATTTGGCTCAGTGTCTCACTGCATAGTGTTTGACCTTTACATTCTTAGCAAGATTATTTGCCTTTCTTTGAGGTAAATTTGTTCGTATCTGGGTACAATTAAACATGAATCATGAAGATTAATCTTCATAAACATGAAGATTAAATTTATCAGGAGATTAGTAGTGTTTTGTGTCTAATCTATCTCCATTATCATGGTAAACCACTTCTGCCGGGTTGCAGTATGTTATAAAAATTGTTGACTTTGTAGTGGTAATATTACTTTGTGTTTAAATATATTATACAGGGCATGAAAGATAATATAGCAAGTACACATGCATAAATGAGTTAGGATTTTATGACTGAATAGCTATCCTTGGATTATTTTCAAGAAAAAGCACATATTAAAATGAAATTTCATTAAGATTGAGTGAGCTTTTAGAAGGGAGAAAGAGCCATAAAATGGTAGGAAACTTCTCCAAAAGGCACACTAAATCTGTGAAGATTCAGTTAACTCACAAGTCTGGGACAAGTGTAATAGTCATTCAGTTAAGAATAAAAATAAAACAACTAAAAAGCCACTTGGGGGGTTCAAAGCATGAATAATCAAAAGAAAACTGCTGCTGCTTTCAATTTTTTTAAGTTAGATTTTTCTTCAGAGACTTTTTATTCTTCTCTGAAAATATTAATCATATTGATTATAGTATTAAGACATGCAGAGTGATTTTTCCCTCCTTACTGCTAGTCCTACTTAATATTATAACTGAATAGAGAGTCTTGGAACAGGTTGAGGCCCCCATTGTACTGTGGTGACAGTCCTTACCATTTGTTTTCTACTAAGAAGAAAAGAGATTCATTCATAACTCACATTTAAAAGAAATATGGCTAGGAATTTGTCCAGAAAACATTTTTTAATTTAATCTGTGCTTAATTTTGCTGGCCGATATTAACTTGTAGCTATACACAGAAGTATGCCTTGTGCATGAAGGAGAGTAGTGCCTAAAGGGATTGGTAATGGGAAAGTTTCTTAGGTCTTTTGGTATGGAGGTGGCAAATTATCATCATCTGTTGTTACTTGTGCACAAAATGTCTTTACTCTCTGCGCAGGGGAACCTTTAAAGATTCTAGGTTTGTACCTCCAGGATGGAGGTGTCCTTTGGAAAAAGTGGGCCTGTTTTTTCATCGAGGCCTGTGAGGAGCACAAAACGTAGCATGGGCTTAAAGCCTTCTTCATATCCAAGGAAACGCTCTGTTTTCTTCACCATAAATCCTTTTCTTAGGATGTGGCAGCTCATGGCAGCTCTATGAGTTGGAGTTACATGAATTTCGTCATTAACTAGTGACAAGAACTACAAATGACCATAATGCACTGGAAGAAATATTTAAGTCCGTACCCTAAAGTGGTCCTTAGGGCCCCAAGCATGATGTGCAGTGCAGTGTGCAGTGCAGCGTGTTGGTCTGGTTATCCAGAGGAATCAACCTACTGCAGAGCCACAGCATTGGAAATGGAAGAGCTTCGGTGTACTTGTCACTACTACAGATAAGAGCACTGTGTTTCACGTGCTCAATCAATGCTGCAAGTTCACGTTTCCAAACTGTACTAAAGTAAAAGCATCCAAAAATTGCGGAGTGAATCATGACTAAGAATCTTTGAAACACTTCTTGGAAGAGCTTCGGTGTACTTGTCACTACTACAGATAAGAGCACTGTGTTTCACGTGCTCAATCAATGCTGCAAGTTCACGTTTCCAAACTGTACTAAAGTAAAAGCATCCAAAAATTGCGGAGTGAATCATGGCTAAGAATCTTTGAAACACTTCTTTCCAAGGTGACCGAAACGGATTTTTTTTTACCAGATTTCTTTTTTCTTAATATATCGTGGATTTTTTTTTTAGATTTTCTGATTAGTTGGTATGTCCAAATGTCAGTTAATGGCTTTGATGTTTATGGCAAATCTTCACTAGACAAATGCAATGATCACTTCGTTGCTGCCGATGCAATTGCATTGATGTTATTTTTATAAGCAGGTAGATAAAAATAGGAGAATCATATAGTGTAGTATGAAAGAAATATTTTTTTAAGGACTAGGTCAACTCTAGATTAATGTATAAGAAATGGTGGCAATATATACATACAAAGCTGACACTGAAAGCATTTACAGGTCAAATAAATTGTTTGCTGGAAAGTAGACAGTGGTCCCATTTGTCGGAAAGCTGAGCATTCTTATTTAATTGCAGACTGGAACACTAACAGCTTTTCACTACTTTTCTAAGCTTAGCTTCAAGGTGTGCATTTCTCCTTAGACTTACAGGATTTGATTTTTCAGTGCTTAGATTCCATAGTTAGAGATTGAATTTTCTAATGTGCTAAGGACTAAGACACAGTCCAAGGAGGCTTTTTTAAGACGTGTTCTCAACTGTGCAATTTCCTTTAAAGCATGTCTGATAGTATCAGTCCCAAGTCATGGGAAAAACAGTCTACAGTTTTTTACATTTTTATGTTAGTAAAATCATTTGGGACCTATTTGTGATGTCCTTGTTCATACTGAGCAGGACTTTATATCATGATGGGTCCCCCTGAAATTAGCAGTCTATTCTAGAGTACTATTTAGTATGATCAGGGATATCAGCTTAACCCAGGGAACTCCTTTGGGTAACTAAGCTTTCAAAAATTAATAGAGATAATCAATACAGAATATTAATTTTCTTTTCAGATACCTCCATTTTCTGAAAAGTCTTGTTGTGTGCCGACTGCTATCTGTTCTACTTTGTTCTTCACTTTCCTCCTATTTGTGCTCTTAATACCACCCAATAGACTTCTAGGCTGCCGCTGTTCTTTTAATCCAAACTCCAGCTACAAGCAGCTGTTCTGTAGGCAGACTTTTTTTTATTAACTTCGTTAGGAACTATGCCATATCATATTACCGTCTTCTGTTCCCGGCCCGCTTTTGTTCCCGGTCACTGCTTTCCACAGAAGTCTTTACAGAAAGCCATAACTTCTCTCTTTTCTCAGTAGATTTTTTTGTGTGTGTCCTTTGCTGCCCTTAGGTTATCTTTGCATTGTGAGTAAGATTTTTTCTACCGAGTATTTCTGTTGATTTAAACCAGTTCCACTGGCCCAGTTCAACTTGATCTGAGTCTTTGCACAGTCCTGGTGCTTTTTCTACCAGGAATTTCCTTTCATTTAGGTTCTCAAATAAAAACTTAATCTCAGAGCAGTCCACCAGTTTTGGAAGGGCTGATTAGCATTGCAGCCAGACGAGCGTAGGGAACCAGGGCCAAGATCTGTGAAAGTAACTTCTATTTAGGTGCTTAGTTTCCTGTCAACTTCAGTGGGAGTTCAGGCACGTAAATAGGTTTTAGGAGCTTAAAATCCCACGTGGATCTGGCTTCAGGCACTTTTTGTTGGAGTTTGGCCATCATGTGAACAATGGTGGATGAACCTGAAAATACCTCATTCCTCCTCCAGTCCAGAAACTGAATTCACTAGCATTTCACGGCCAGCCTCTCTGCCAGCTCCCTGGCTGGCTTTCAGAAGCTGAATTAAAAGCTATTAAATGGAAAACGATAGAGGACATTGTACCAAAAATTTCAGACTTTGAAAAACTCCCTACTCCCAGAGCTAGCTGAATTATAGCAAATGCAATATAATTCAATAGGGAAAGACTGTCAGATATATGATGATGAGACTTAAGGGGCTCTACCCATGATTCCTGGGAAATTTAAATGTGGGTTTAGCACTAGAATGCCATCTAGCTAATCAGAGCACAGTCCTAGACAATTAGTGTCCTACGCCACCACAAACACAGCCTTTTTCATGCCTTTTCTTTAAGTGCACCTTTCTGGAAACCAGGAATAATAATAAAGTTCCTGTTAGGCACATATCAAAGCAGCAGTGTATAAGAGCAGATACTTAAGTCTTTGTTACAGTTCAAATTTAATCTGAAAGAATAATTGACAAAGATGCAATTTTTGGCTTTAATTGGTTTTAGTGTGAACAGTGATCACTTCATCATAGTTGAGTCATGTTTAGAAAATTTAAACAAGCTGCATGATTACTCTAGGAAGCATGGAATGGTTTGTTCAAATCAGTACCATCTGTGGACAGAAAAAGTTGGGGGGATTTTAGTCATTCTTGAGGAATGGAAATCTGATTCTCCATGCTAGAGTAATTGTAATCCTCTTTGTATCTGTAACCCAATAGCATAGTTGTCTTGAAATTGTCTCGTTGAACACAATCATCAAGTGAAGAGACACTGTGCCACTGGGTGTCACTGCTCCTCACTGTGGCCCTCAGAGAAAACCTCTGATTTGCTCTGGATTCAGATCACATCTTTTCATTTGTTCTAATGAGGGATTACATTTACATTTGATTTGTCTATGTAAGCAATGAGATAAAATGGACTGGATTTTAAACTGACTAATATTTAAGGCTCTGATTCCATTTTAAATATCTGTCTAGGCACTGACGGAGAAAATTTTCCCACACCAGCTGACTGACCCTTTCTTTTGTAGGTTAGAAATACTTTGCGTATATGGGTCTTAGTAAACTGGAAAAATGATGACATGAAATAGAAGTAAAAACTTGTGGGAGAGAAGTACTTGTCTAATCTGTCTATTATCTTGATACCTGCAAGCTTATCTTTCGAAATGGTGGTTTTGATGTAATATTACTCACTGGGATGATCACAGAGACTATCTTCAGCCTTGTGAGAATAATTTGCATGGGTTCCCTCTGTAGTCAGCGGGAAAAAGGACACTTCTCTAGGGGACAGACGGAAAGAGAAACATCATTTTCCTGCACCCCGTTCTTTCCACTGCTCTCTGGGAGTTTGTCTCTTTCTACCAAATACAAGGAGAGCTCATGGAGGCTGGCATAAGACTTTTGTTGTTCTGTGTGAAAGCCCACAAATCAGAGCCACTGTTATTTTTCCTGATATCATTTCTAGTTCTGTGAAACTGCCAAGCGTCTTTTCCATCTTTACTGCAACATTGCTAGCTCTCAATTCTTTTTGATGGCATCATCCACGTTGAAACTGAGGGAACAGGATACTCTCCTTGAGAAGAAAAGCCCACCGTGCTGGCTAGAACATGGGCACTGCTCTTTCTGCCTGTGACTAGCCTCTTTAACCTGTCTTGTTTTAGGTGCAGAGACTGCAGTTGTGCCAGCCATGGCTCCACCGGCTGCACATTTGAGCAAGTGAAGGTATATATTTCCACCTTCCTCTTGGCACCCGGCAAGCAACCAGTTACTATCTACTTTATTCCAAGCCCCTGTTTCAGTATTTGATCCAGTCTTTCATTTAAATTGGAGTATAGTCCAATAGTCAGTTTTCAGCAGATGGAAGTTAGTAATGGTAGACTAAGAGGCATTAGAGCCAGTTGTTTCCATCTCCATGTTGCATACTTTCACACTTTTATTCCAAACCTGCCAATGCTGGCTGTTCCTGTCGCAGCAAGAGTTCCTGGAGTCATGTGCCTGGGAAGGTGAGGTCATATTCCTTATCTAAAAAAGAGTAATCCCCTCTGAGTGAGAAGGAGGAGAATTGAGTTTTCTTAAATTCTTTTCATTTTTATCTGTTCTGATGTCTTTGGAATTGCTGACTCTTAATTTTTTAATTCCTGGAATATATAATACTGGATCTTAAAAATACTTTAATTCAAGTTCAGAGTGAGACTGGGTGGTAACTTTTATTTCACTGAAATAATTTTATCCATTCTATCCCACATCTTATCATCATAATAATTGAGTGTGTACGATTCATATTCTTTGCAGTATCTTAACAGATATTAATAACTTATATTACAATAGAGAATTTTTTAAGGAAAAATACAGATTTTTTATAGTAACCATTGAACATTTATTTTCTGTTAACTAATGGTCAAACTAAGCCTTTTCTTGTAATTTACACAAGTAGCAAATACAGTTTATAGAGCTATTATAAAAATATTGCAGTGTTTATTTTTTTGAAAGTGGGCAAACTGAGTATTACATCTCCAAAACTGTGATCAAGCAAGAAGGTTACTGCCTGTTTTGTTTTTATTTACTTCTTGCTGTACTTCTCTTCATGCTAACAGCAACAGAGCAAAACAACTTTAATTTTGATAGTATGGAGTATGAAAGTTGTCTCTAGCGAAGATTTTTTTTCTTAGACAGTTTGCGCTTGTTCTGTGCCTGCTTAGTGTGGAGCAGGGTGGGAGCATATGGGGCTATTGCATGCTGCGATTGTTGTGTACACGTGCGTGAGAGCTGAGCGGAAGGACAGGGGAAGCGCCCACGGTTCCTGTGGCTGACCCCTCTCCTGCAGGCTCCACCTGCTTTGGGCTCCTTTGAAGGGATTTGAATTTCTCAGCCTTTTCATCGTCACAGCTTGGTTTGACTCAGAATCTACATTTCTTGTTAAATACTCATATTTAGTGGAGACGCTTCAGCTTGTTATATTATGATGATTTTTATAAACAGATTGTTGCAGATGAAAGCAGAGATCAGATATTCCCACAAGGCTGAAAAAACCTCTTTCTTCCCCAGTAACATTGGTCTGGGATCCTTTTATTCTTTATGTAAGCCTTGGGGCTTCTTCAGTTTCAGTTTGAGGATGTATTGTGTTTTTCTTTTACCAGCGATACTTCTTCCCCCAAAGACTCTAAAGCACTCTTTAAAGCGGAGTGCACAAAATGATTTCTGAGCTGATTTCTCTGCACAGTTTTTGCCACAGAGAGTATTAGTATTATCTTACAGAGTCTTAGAGATAATATTAGCTTACTGTATGACTATGTGATATAGCACAAAACCATATGTTGTATCCAGTCTGCGAGAGCTGGGAGTACACTGTTGGCTTAATATAGATATGGGTAAATGTGTGTGCATGTGTGTGTGTGTATGTATGTACATCCATGCACCATTACTGTCTCCATGCACATGAATATAACCTGTGTATACCCACATATATGTATGTATATAAATACATGGAAGCAAATTTATGGGACGTTTCTTTTTTTACTTTGTATTGCCATATTATTTAGCTTCTCCTGTTGGCATTCTTTTAATTTGTTGTTTACTGAACAGCTGTAAAGCACTTATGATAGACAAACATATTGCATGTATGGATACTTTCCATTCAGAACTTGAAACAGGACACTTATGAAACCTTGAGGTTTTGCTTGAGGATTTCATATGTTACCAAGAGAGAGGGAGACAAATGAGTATTTCTAAGTGAGAGGTGAGGAATCCCAGTTAGCAACAGCAGTAAAAGATGCTATGGGTAGGCCAAAAATAACTTTGCTTGATATTCCCTCCCCCAGTTGTGACATAGCCCCAAATGTAGCAACAGCAATGTCACACCTCTCAAAGTTGCCCCTGCATGCCACACCTAAAAGTATTTTTCTTTATTTCAAAAGCTATAGTAAATGTACGCCACCTATGTATGTACAGTGTGATTTACACCTATGGAATTACTCCTTATTAACCATATGAAATTGAATCTTGGTCTTTAGACATGCTTATTAAAATATTTTTTCAACACTGGATAAAAGGGTTATAGTTGCAATCACTTTTCATTCAAATGAAGATATCTTACAAGTGTTTTAATTTGTAGTTCCTAGTGCTCCCAGGGGTATTGTTTTTTCCAATGTGCAATCAACAAGCGTGACCTTGAATTGGAGATCACCGAAATCTGTCCTTGGCTACTTTCAAAACTACAAGATTACCACACAGCTACAGTCCATCCACTGCAGTGACTGGGAAACTAAGGAATGTATTGAATATGAGATGCATCAATATTTATATGAAAATGTGGTGGATGACTGGATGGAAGAGACAGTGTATGGACTGAAAAAATACAGATGGTACAGATTTGCAGTTGCTGCAAGTACGAATGTTGGTTATGGCAGTTCTTCACCTTGGATTTCTACACAAACACTTCCTGGCTGTAAGTAAGGATGTTTGCCATGTGTCATAATGCTTTAACAATGTGATGTTCACCTAAATAAGCAAGAACACTTGGTAGAAGTTATTTCTTCATAGACCTACAATATTTATTGCAACTCTTCACGTATGAAATATCATGATATAAATCATGTGGTAGGTATGCATACTTGACACTATTTTGGATTTTAATGCCTTTTGGATGCTCTACTATATTTACTGCTTACCCAACAGCAATTTCATTCCTCAGCCCTACTCCACATCTAGAATTGGTAAGTCTGAATTTTGGCTACTTTGGGTTGATAAGCCATTTTCAATCCATCTCCACAAGTCGGGTGTGTCAATGAAAAGTAGTCCTTTTTTTAATTCTTTGACTAAAAGTCTGTTCTCTAATGTCATAACACTTTCCTGAAATTCTGCTGTACGTTCCTGACAATAGAATTTAAGCAGTAGTTTCAGAGGAATTCAGATTTCTTTCCAATACCATATCCACCTAAAGAGATAACAAATCAGAGCAGCCATGTAACACCTACAGGACTGCCATGACATATTAGGACTGTCATGCCTCAGCTGAGGATTTCAGTTTCCAGGTAAGAGAAGAGTTAGTTGTCACTAGATATTTGAGAGAACGGGACGTGAAACGTAAATTATTTAGGAAGTTGTCATGTTGACATATGACCTCCCTTCCCAGTCCGCAGCCAGCCTAGGTCAGGGTACATCTGAGATCCGGCTTCTGGCCTGTGTAGAACAACTGAGAACCACCGTGAGTGACCTGACTAAATCACAGCTTCTTCACTCCTTTCCCCTTCCAAAGTAACCATAATAGAGATTCCAAGGACTTAAACAGCTGTGTACCAAGGACTATGCAATGGCCCACATACTTATTTTGTTCCATTTATGTTTCTACAGTCATGTGATGTGAATCCAGGAGGCTTTTATATAATGCTCCTCATAGTGTCTGTGCACTCTCTGTACAGTAATACAGCCATCTATCCTTAAATACCTCACAATTTTCCTGCTAGGTAAGGAAATATTGTCGTCTTCATTTGCAGATGAGAAATTGCAGTAGAGAAATTCTAAGCCCCAAAGGGCAAAGAGATTTGGACACCGTGATAGTGAACATCACAACAGCCCGTTTTTCACATAAAGCACAGAAGCAGTCCTTTGGACTGAGGAAGTACTGGAATCAGCTGCAGAGTCATTCTCATGTGCACTTACTTTCTTTGTCCCAGTGGTTCTTACGGGGATGCTATGCCTGTAAATTAATGCAATATTTTAAATGAAAGTGGAGAAAAAAATCAAAAAACCATATAACCCCAGATGGAGCAGAAAATAGCTAACGGAATTTGTGCAACTCTTGAGCCAACAGCTCTGGGGAGATTTCTTACTATTAGATGGATAGATCTCAGCTGCTGACATATGCAAATACTTATCTTCAAAAAATTGTTGCTGACTTTAGGAAAGTTAGGGATTTAAACTGGACAGAGAGGCAGATAATCAAAACACATATAATCACATAAAGTTAGGATCCTCTTTATCATTTCCTCTCTGGACAGTGATAATTTAGTTTAAGAGAGAACTAGTTTCTTATCGGTCCCGCTGAGGAGATGGTAGTTAAAAGTACAAAAAAAATCTCATTAGACTGCACAAGCCCTTTCCATGCCAGTACAGTGTCGTTCTCAGCAGTAGGTCCTCTGTGTGCTCTATTAGCTAGTTTAACAAACGGTGGTGGGGTAGAAGTTAAAAAAGTTCCGCCAGTTCTTCCAGCCCAAGTGTCTGGGGCTCCTGGCCTGCGTCTGTGGTGAGGGAAGTGGGCAGCAACAGATTTCCTGTGAGCTAAATCAGTGACACATCAAGAGATGAGCTGCCTATGAAATACACCGCCGTGGAGTCAAGGAAGCATGGGCACTATTCCAGATATCATGGCTGGGTGCTGGTCTTTTTCCTGGGGTAATGGCAATCAGCTGAGGAGGAAAAAAAGAGGAACGCTACACGTCACAGCTGGGTAGCCAGCTGGCAGCTCCAGCGTGCTTCAGCAGCACCAAGAGCCTCCCTGAGCAGCGGCTGGTCTTTGGCAAGGGCAGGTCTCTAGCTACCTGACCTCACGCTTTCCAAAGACTAGTCTTTAGAAATATTGTTAAACAGTCTAAAAAACCTTAGTCCCCCTCCTTCTTTTGCAAAGGGCACTGCCTGTAGCAGGGAAGAGAAATTCAGGATGCACAAAAAACTGAGCCGGCACTCTGGGCAGCCTTGTGGAGTGCATCCAGAGAACAGGTGTCGATCCCCCTCTCCTTTCCTTCGTGGACTGGGTCAAGCATCCTCTGGATTAGCCTGCTGGTACACAGCCAATATACATGGTCTGTTAGGGCTTAAGGGTGCTTAGCTGCTATGTAAAATAGCCTGAGTACTTAGCCCATAAAATCAATGGGAGTTGTGTTTGCAGATTTGAGGGCAGAAGTTAGCCGCTGTTTCTGATTTTCAAGAAATGCCTCTGTAAGACATTGCTTCTGCCAAAAGGAAAGTTACCTTGGTTGTGAAATAATAGTCAAATTATTTTTCTTCAGAAATAATTGGGTTCTCAGAAATCTTTGTTTCTCTCAAGCCTAAAGAAAATACTATAGTTATTATACACATATTCAGGAAGTTACTGCATTTAAGCTGAAAACTGTTAGAATCAGTTCCCAGAATATAAAGCAATGAAGCTTCAACAACCGCAAAAATTACATAACAGAAACCCTACGTATTCTTTACAATTGCTGAGGATTTGTCTGTTGTGCTAAAGCAGAAATACCTCCTAGTTCTGAATATCCAGTGACTAAGGTGGGGATCTTAGCTATTTATTTCAGTTGTTCATTGAAGATAAATTTAAGGCTACAGGAATTCTTTTTAAGATTCTTTAACTCATTTGCAAGTTTCAAACAAAAAGCAATGGCTGCGTTCTGTACTGAAGGTGGCTATAGCGTTACTCCGTGGAAAATGTTGGAAGTTGTTCAGTACAGTCCAGTTCTCACATCACACAGATAAACTATTCAGCCTTCTGTCTTGCAGATTATCCTCGCAGGAATTGTCCTACTGTCTCATAAAGTAGTTTGATGGCACTGTTATTACTTAGTTGATGGATTACCCAAGAGCCAAATCTACTCTGCAAGATGAAATATTTTCAACATAACCTAGATTTATATAGTTACCAGTACAGAAGATCACAGTGTTGTGTCACAGTAAGGGAAAGGGCAAGAAATGTTTTCCATAGCGAGGGAAACTTTGTTCCCTCATACCTGCACTTACCCTGAGTTTCACTTTTACATTTATAAGGAGAATAAGATTGGCCAAACTTGTGCTTTCTAAGAGGAAAATCACTTTGGAGGGTCAGTGTTAGGTGGCAAATGAATGGCAGTGAGATCACTGAGGTCAGTGTTAGGTGGCAAATGAATGGCAGCGAGATCACTGACCTCCTTTTGGATCTCGTACAGTTGCACAATGCAGTGCTGTTTGGTAAACTGCCAGATCTCCTAATGCCAGTCTATACTGAGATACAAAGGAAAATCCCAGACGTTCGAATGTCCCATGAAAGCTAGGACATAGACGCATGGGGCAGAGGGTTATGCTTCTCTTTTCAGCACCTTCTTTCCCAATCCCTGCTGATACCCAGGTGCTTGGTATACTTAAAGAAATGTTTCTGTGTGGTGAAAAGCCATAATATTGCATCTGTTGTTGTCTGCCCTTTCTTCTGGCAGGTTTTGCCTGAGGGAGGTTGTTTTCCTTTGTTCCTTTCATTCTCTCAGAACTAAATATTGGAAAGTAAATATGGCCTAATATAAGATATAGATGTTTAAATAATGGTAAAAGTAACCTAGGTGATTATAAAATGAAATAACTGAACCTCACACTTAATTTTTGTTGGGAAAAAGAAAAAAGGGCTGGTCTTAACCCAACTGGCAAGCATGACTTTCTGTTAGAAGACTGGAATATTCAGTCTTATATTTGAGGATTATGCTAAATGATGGGCTATCCAGACTTATCTTCAAGCTAACACACTTAACTGCTGCCTTAGCATCAGGACACAGATGGATGGGAAAGATGACCCTGACCTCCATAAGACCCACATTCCTGTGCAAGGATAGAAGCATGATAATCAGGAAATGATGGTTATTAGTTACAGAAAATGCATTATTGTGAAAACCAGGAGAAAAGTGCTTATGAGAGGAAGTGATTGGATTATGGGGGAATGAGAGAATAAGACTAGGTCATTTCGACTGAGTAAATTGCTGTGATTTATAAGAGAAAGGGTATAGTGATATCACGGCCTCGTATTGACTAGATTCATTTCACAAACAAACCTAAATCAGAAGGTGGCAGTTACCCACTGAAGCAAACACAGGTTTTAAAAAGATGGTTTTTGTAAGACATGAGACGTTAGACACATTTCATTTGCTAGTTTTCTTTCTAATTATACAGGTTATTTCAGAAAATATTCCTAAATTTCAGTATCATTCAGTTAATGTCTGATATTGTACTTTTCAGGATGAAAATAAACCAGGTATTAAAGCTTAGATTTATTTTAGATAAGTATCTTAAATACAGCATACTCAATTAGAATTTTCTTGCAAAGACCTAAAAATGTATCAAAGATAAACTGCATATGGAAATTAACCATATAAATAACTTCAGTTTGGATAATTTGTAGATTAAATTATGCTTTAAAATTATTTCACACCATCATTGTCTAATGTGTAAACCTAAATTGGCCTCTAAAAAAAATACTGAGAGACTAAACGCTCCATTAATGCTATAAAAAAGTAATGGAAAATTGTCTTTGGAAACTTGGTTGGTTTGGAAACTAAGGCTCGAGAAGCTATATATATAATTTTATGCTGTTTTTCAGAAATTTCAACTGGTGATAAAGGGAATACCACTGCCATAGTTAATGGAAGCATTGTTCACACTAAAAGACACTGTTTGAGCAACAAGTCTGACACACATTACCTGCAAAATAAGCTTAATTTGCGCTAATTCTAGTTCTTAGGGACTATGTTTGCCCTTGTATTTTGTTGTATCTGTTCTAGCACCCCACTCGACAGCCAGCCTTCTCTGAGCCGTCTCCTCTTTCACCACCCCTCATGTGCTTTCATAGTTCATTCAGTTACACTCTTCATTCAGTTGTGCCATGCTATTCAGTATTTTTGGGGACTGCTTCCAATGGTTGAATTTGATCCTGCCTACAAAGTCTAGTATATTCCTGCTAATCCCAGCACAGCAATCTACCTCTTATACCCAACACCCTAAACTCTTCGTAGCACCTTATCAACTCCCAAATCTTCCTGTTTTATTCTGCAGCCATGGTGCAAAATTTTCACCTTCACGGTGCAAAATTTTATGATTTCTCCTCGTTAATCTTTCACACATAATTTCAACAGCTGCATACCTCCTTCCATGCTATTTTTCCTTTTCCTAACCTGTTTTCTACCTGACAAACTAAGTAACCTTGTATACACTCCAATTTTCCTCATTAAGCCCTCTTACCTTATGATTAATGGTGAAAAAATACATATTCCTGCATTAATCATGTTTGAGAAAAGAGACTACATCTTCTGATTAGGATAGATATGATCACTTTTATCATTTTTTATAACAGACTGTTCACTGAGATGTGTTATCATAGTTGTATTTTTTTGTGGTAGATTAAAAAAAAAGGCACCATGAAGCAAAGTTCTGGAAATATGTACAAATGTGTTGTTGCTTCTATCACAGGCTGTTCGCTGATATGTATCACAGTTGTCTTTTTTTGCAAAAAAAGTAGACCCAAAAAAAGGCACCATGGAGCCAAGTTCTGGCATTATTTACAAATCTGGTGTCACTTCTATTCCAAATTTTATTTTGCTGAAATTTACCATGGCCATTATGAAAAAGTAATACCACTTACTGAGAACTGCTGTGTTGTTATTATGATTTCATTAATTTCTTATTCATGAATAAGAAATAACTAGGTTAATTCATATATCACCTTGACAAAAGGAAATTTTAGGAAAATCCCATTTCTTAATGTGAACATTCTTGCCCGCTTACAATTCCTATCACTTTTTCATATGTGTTTTTCAGAGTTTCTCAACATGTTAAGAATAAGTTAAAAGGAAACCTAGGAAATATTTTTTTTAGGTATAAAATTAATTGTACTAGTACTTTCCAACATTGCTGGAAATTTTTTCTAGCATGCAGAAGACCTTGTGTTTTCACAATTTCTTGTTCTTTGATTTGTGTGACATAAATGAATATATTATCCTTGTCTATTTGTCTAAATAGTTGTATATATTTTGCTTGTGTCATGTAAAATACATATAAATAACTTGTCATTACAAACCCTATAATTTCAATTTAAGATGAAGTTATAGGCAGTTCATACTCTAGAGAAGTTGTAATTGCAATGAAAGATGTGTTTCTAAATCACACTGCATGCTTTATATATGAGAAAGAAAAAATGTTATAGTTATTTAGGCAGTGTATAATGGTAAATGTGTGAAAAAGTTTTATTTTCAAATTGAAAAATAATCTCTACTGGCTACTACAATTACTCGGTTATTTGTTGTGAACTTCTTTGACCAGGTTTCATCATGTACATATTTTTTTCTACAGCTCCAGACGGTCCTCCAGAAAGTGTGACTGTTTTAGCTACATCTCCTCACAGTATTAATATCAGCTGGAGTGAACCTGTCATCATTACTGGACCAACATGCTACCTCATAGACATTACCTCAGTAAGGCCACTCTGTTTTATTGTTGGTAGTAATACAGAAGTTTGGTGATATAAATACCACAGCAGATGTTCTTAAAGAAATTACAGGACAGACGTAAACTGGATTGAAAAACAATATGACTGCGTCTATTTCCACATAAACTCCACATAAGAATTAATTGTACATTTATAAATTTCTTAATGGGAGATAAGAAGATTACTTGGTATTAAAAAATGTGTGCTAATAAGAGGTCTTGGAGAAAAAAAAAGTGTAGCTATAAATGTATACAGGAAAACAGTAGCTGAGCTTTGTGGAGGTGTACCTCCTTTTAACCATAATGATGCTGTTTACCAGTAAAAATAATAATGACTTTTTTTTTTCTTCAAAGGAAGAAAAAGTTCATTGTCATGATTTTACAAACCAGAGTGGAGAGCCTAGCAAAAGGAAGTGACTTGTACAAAGTTACACAGCTCATCAGAGGGCAAACTTTAAAGTCAAACTAAATTTCCCACTTTCCACTTGGTTCTCTGTCCATCAGATTAGCTGTATTTTGGTAGCACAGCAATAACACTTCTTTCTCCTTGATCTTTATAAGCAAAAAAAGGCTGACATAAGAGAAAAGCTCTAGTGGCCTTTCTCTTTTCATCCTCTGCTACCCTTATAATACTCCTTAAAACAACCATTAATAAACCTCATTTCCTGCCCTGTGGCAAGATATGAAACTTTCTAAGTTCGAGCACATGAGAAGTTTTAAGTAGGATATAGGTTCCCTCTTCTTCCAGAAATTGTACAGACAGGGCTATCAGGGAAAAAGGGAAGCAGTTTACCAGACTGGGTAATTACCCAGGAAAACGTGCTGTTTGCAGCTTCAGAAATCCTGAGTCAGTCTGTGAGATAATAGGAAAAAAAATTAAAGACTACTTCAGACTATTTAAAGACTTTAAATAGAAAGTTCTTTCAATTTTCTGAGAAGAGAGTAAGACTATTATGTGTATATTTTCAATGTTTCTGAATTGGTCATAAGAATTACAGATATGCTAAAATATTAATGCTGAGATTTTTGTGCAATCAAAATTGCTAAGAAGATCAGTAAAAAAATACCAAATGTTTTTAAGCTCCTCAGTAAAGTTACAAGAGAGTAATGTGTAGTCCTGCTATTTTCTCTTCCTCTAACTTCATTGTACAGTATGTAGAGTGCAATCTGTTCAGTTCTGAACACACTTACACAGCAGCAGTATGACAGGATGATGTACAATAACAAGGGGAATACTAACAGGGAAGGAATGGTTCCTTGGCCCATTGGGTAGGTCGCTAGAAACTACATAACAATTTTTATTTCTCCTTTACTAAAGTTAGAGAAGGCTTTTTCCTCGTGAAAAGTTCCTGTCACTTTTGACTAAACAGCATTATAGTGCATCAACAGAAAAAAATTATTTTCATTCTTTTGATAAAATTTCCAAATTCAATTTTCAAAGCTTGATTTTTTTGTGTGTAATATTTAATCAATTTGTATTTAAACAATTTCTCCTCTGTCTGATAGTTACTAAATTATAAACAGGGTGTCATCTTATTCTACAGTATGAAAATGTTATAAATACCTTATTAATGTAAGTTACAGTAGAATTCCTAAAGTAAGATGAACTATGGAATGTTTCATGTGAGCCTGCCAGCACTCGAAAGGAACATAAAAACCTGTTTTAAATGTTCAGTTTGGAGGGCTTTGGTTTTGTTTTTATGAAGCCGGGTTTTTTCAAATATATTTCAGATATCTAGCTTTATGTTTAGAGATTCCTTGTAATCAGATGTTGTCTGTCTAATGATCAGTAACTACAGGGGTCAGTTCTGTAGATAATCGTCTTAGTAGACAAAGCTATTCCTTCTTAAAGGCCAATAAAGCTGTCACAATCTTTTTTCAGTAAAAATTTGAGTGTATATTTTATTGTCCCAGTGGGAAAATTTTTATGAAGACTCCAAATTCCACAAACTTCCTATATGTATATCTTTACTCATTTTAGTTCTCAACTGAGTATCTTTAAGGATTTATAAAAGTAGGCTCCCAGAACAGAATAATTTCAGATTTCTACTCTGTGATGTCTTTATTCTTAAAAGGTAGTAATTAGTATTTATTAGTGAATGTATTAGGGTTCTGTTTAAATTGCTAGGATGTTCCTTGCAGTTTTATAGATCAGAAAAACTAAAAAGTACTCCCTCGTTACTATTCCTTCAAGTCATATTTTAGTTTGTCCTGCTGCCTACTATAATTAGAAGTAGTCCTGAATAAAATATTACTGAAAATGAGTAAGGAAGATGGAACTGAACCATTAAACTTCAGGAAGAATAGAAATAAATTTAATGATGTAGTACTGTGATTGTGTTTTAGCTCTTGTATAAATATTTCTATGCCAGATTTTTGATAGCCAAATGGGAAAAAGTGTTTCAACTCTTCATGGCCATCCCAGGAAATGAATGTCTGTTTAGTCCATCAGAAAGTTTAGTTCAGGTTAATTCTCAGTGGGGATAGATGCATATCTGTCAAATAAAAGGTATGCCTGAACTATTCTAATGTTTTAGCAGCTGCATTTAATACAGACTTCATCCAGTGGGAAAACTACTGTACAGCTCCCTAATCCTCTTTTCAAATTACACACTGAAGAAACAATAATGAAAACATCATTAACTGAGGTAGTCGGAATAGACATAAAAAGAATTTTGTAAATGATACTTGATCAAACACTAGAAAAGCTCCCATTTTTTCCTTTTTCTCCTTTTTTAAGCTAACATTAGAATTGATTAATTGGATATAAAGCCCAACACTGTAGATTTTTCTACAGAACCACAGATTATTTGAGATGTAGGGATGATAGGGATCCCAAGAAGTAATCCAGCCCTTATCCTGCTCTAACACAGAAACAAGTGTACCTAGAGTCTTCCTCACAAATGATTCATTATCCTGTTCTTAAAAATGTCCAGTGCTGAAAAATGCTCAGCAACCCTCGATAGACTGTTCTAGTTCTTAACTAATATTAGAGTCATAGTTTTACTTACATATTTAGGTATATCATTGCAGGTTTTGTGATACTTAATTCTAATCTTTTTTTGGTGCAAATAAAATTTCTATTTGTGTTTTAATGAACACTAGAAACAATGGATTATCTTCAATTTAGTAACATCCTTTTTTATATTTTGAAGTTATTACTATGTCTTCCACCATCCTCCCTTTTCTAGATTGAACCCCAATTATTTCTGCTTTCCAGGTTTTCTAGTGAGAGAATTACTCCCTCCCCACTGTCTTATAAGTAGTGCTTCTATTAATATATCCCAAGAGGAATTGCACTTTCTGCAGTCATATCAACATTATATATTGCTGCCCAATTTTCTTTTTGTTTTTGTATTCCTAACTATATATCTGCTCATCTTCTGGATCTCTGCCTAGTTTGATTCTGATTTCAGGTCGCTGCAGCTCCCTGGCCCAGTTTCTACCAATAGTTTCATGTTTGCTTGGTGGAAGACAGCACCAAGCAAACAGCCCATTTCCTTAATCCCATACTACGTGAAGTGCTAAAGAGGCAACACATGGGTGAGACAGGAGTGTACTCCCCTGTGCAGCCTTCTAGTCTTGGTAGCTAGAGACTTCTTGTGAACCCTTCTATGTAAATGGTTAGAAAAGTGGAAACATAAAAGTTAAATAAGGTGTTGAAATAATAATGTCCTGCTTTTGGCTGTTTCAAGTCTTGTAATCGGGGGTTTTTTATTATTATTCTTTTACAGGTAGATAATGACAATTATAAAGCTCAATTTCTGAAGACAAATGATGAGGGTAAAGTCTTAGAAATTTCTGATTTGAAAGCATTTACAAGGTATTCTGTAGTAATCATTGCCTTTACGGGGGATGTTAATGCTGCACTCATTGAAGGCAAGGCTAGTTCTCCGGTAATTGTCTCCACTTTTGAAGCAGGTTTGTATTTTTCTCTATTTTATATGGAAAAAACTTTGCAGATTTTCTTTCATCTGACAAATAAATGAGAGTTTTGAACACATGGTGCACTTTTAATGCAGATTTGTTCTCACAATATTTTTTCTTTAATATTTAAAAAGGTGGCAATCAACAAAAAAAGTGATGGTGATAATAATACTAAGATTTACCTTCGGTAATGCAGAGATCTTAACTTGCTTCATCTAAAATATGGATGTGTGGAACACAGCCATCTAGATTACTTCTATAGTCAATGAAGAGAGGTCCTATCTCTATTGGCATGTATATGTAAGATACCTGTCTTAGGAAGGGATGACTCTCCCCTGTGGAGGTGCCCGTTTCCCTTAAGAGACTATTGAAAACTCTATACAACATCCTTGGTCTTGATGCAAAATTTAAACATATAAAAATTAAGTGAAGTGAATCCTAATGTTAAAAAAGGGTACCTGTACTGACTTGACATAATCTGTGTATTCTGAGTGGAAGGAGGTTGCTAGTGAAGACCCACAGGGATCTATGCTTGAGTCAGCTGTTCCCCAGCTTGAAAACAATCTGGAGAATGAGGTAGATACTAAGGTGACAAAAGTTGCTGATGCTATTAAGTTACTCAGAGAAATAAAACTGAGAGATGAGAGTGAAGAACTGTCTGAGGACCTCATGACACCGAGAGGCTATGTTACAGAAAAGTAGATAGCATTTGCTTAGGAAAATATAAACAGATGTGCATGGGGGAGATATAGTCCTAGCTTTACATACATAGTTCCTGGTTATGCTCTGTCTACTCTCTTTCCTGGTTTTGAATTGTTCACTAAGGATATTTAAACAAACAAACAAACCAACCGACAAAAAATGTTTTCTGAAAAGATATTGAAGTTTTGTTTCATTCAAACTAATTATCAACTGTGTATAAACTACAATTGCTTTATCTCTAGTGAGGTTAGCTGCAGGTCAGCTTTTTTAGCTATATACTCAGGTTAATTTCAGATTTAGACATACTACACACTGATTGTATTTATCATTTATCTTTCCTTTGATGTATGAAAAGCCAATGTCCCTAATGATATGATATGATATGAGTGTGTGTGTATATATATATATGTATCTTTCTAATGCCTTTAATACATTAAATTCTAAGGTTTTCATGACCTTTTTATATCCCTGGAGGCTGATAGGGTCTTTTAATGTGGAAAAATGAATGAAGATTAAATCAGGTAGTAGCTGGGTCTGTCCTGTGAGCTATCTTTTTTGGTAGTCCTTTCTCTTATGTAAAAATGTCACACATTACGAGGTGCAGTAACCTTAGAGAAGAACAGTTATTTTTTCCATCTCATCTTGTCTCATCTGGTTTGTACAGTCTAGCATATGGCTGAGTAAGGACCAGTTTACATAGACTTATTCCAGAGAAGCCTGAGTAAGCATTTGTTGGCTGGTGTAAAAAACCTGGAAGGTATGACAACTGCATCTAAATCCTTGGCTGAGGGAATGTGTTTACCTTCAGTTGCTTGATTTCACTATTTAGAGGTCACGCTACATACTTGTCTGCTCAGGTAGAGCAATAAATATTTAGCTGCCTGGAAAGAATGTTACAGCCTTTTCTTTCAGATAGGAACATTGGGAAAATGATTTATACCTTTGTTGTCTTGAGAATAAGCTACTGGAATAAGCGTTTGACAAAAAACTGTCTTTGGGAAAAATGCATGTTGTGTTTGTGTCTGGGCATTGGCTAGTGGAGTTTTTTCCTAAAGAGTTAGCTGTGATAAGCAGAGACTCTCAGGAGCACAGTGGCTTGTTTATACATTGGGAGGGAGCTTGCTGTTGACAGAGGGCTTTCAGAAAGGGATATTCAAGACTAACACTTGCTTCTTGCTTGTCAGCCCATGCAAAGATTTGTTTATCCCAGATGTATTTCAAGGTATAATTATGCCCTCAGGCTTTCTGAGTAGAAAATCAGAAGAAACTTTTCTGAGTCAAAACTGCTGAGGGTTATCTAATAATTATTTTTAATATTTGTAGCATTAAATGCTATCTTTAAGAATAGTATTTCACTAAATATTTAACTTTTTATTGTCTTTATAAATATTTACGTATGCAATAAGTATTTGAGAAGTTTTTAGTAAAAACAGAAAATACCAATGAAATAATACTGATGTGTGAAAAAATAATTTGTAATTTTTCAGGTTTTACTCTAATAGTAATAGTAGTAAACTGATTTAAGTGGATCATTGAAATATTTATTTCAGTGCCTGAAGACCCACCCAACAACATAACGTTTCAGAAGATACCAGACGAAGTAACAAAGTTCCAAGTAACATTTGTGCCCCCATCTGAACCAAATGGAAATATTCAGGTGTATCAAGCTATGGTTTACAATGAAGATGACCCCGCTGCCATCCGGATCCACAACCTCAGTGTCATCGATAAAACAGATCAGTCAGTCACTGCCATGATAGAAGGACTAAAAGGAGGACATACCTATAATGTCAGCGTAAGAACTGATACCTTTTCTTTGGATTTTTTCTTTGATATGAGTGAGAGATTAGTCTGAACAGGGAACATAAACCTAGGCTGAATATGAATATGAATATGAATATTTAATTCATTATGAAATATGAGCATTTCATGCTGAGAATGTTAGAAGAGAGACAAGTCTGAGGAACGAGGGCAGCAATGAAGAGGGTGGAGTGAGTGGGAGCAGGAGACATCACTAGCGGTTAGCTTTGTACTCTGGACCACCAGTTCACGTGCTAGCAAAGCAGCCTGTGACATATCGTCACAGGTACAAGACAAAATCTCTCTCTTAATTCCATCACTTACATTGCTCATTTGGCTCAGATGAAAGGTCCAATTCTGCAAGGGGAGCTTGCTAGAAGTATGTGCATCAAGTCCTTTCAAATAATCAGAGACTAGGACATGAGAGGAGGCGACATAACTGTTTAAGTGGGCTTGTTTTTCTCCTTTTTGTAAGAGCTACATTACAAGCGATAAAGTGTTACTGTACTGAGGATTGTAAAGAAATACGAAGTTCTAGCAAAGTGTGAATGACATAAAAGGAGTGTTTCAGCATTCGTTGTTTCTTCAAATATATCCAGATTTGGCCAATTTGAAGCTATTACTAATACTCATTAAAATAAGTGTTTGTTTTTTTTAAGGTGTATGCAATTAATGGTGCTGGTGCAGGGCCAAAAATTCAATTGAAAATAACCATGGATATCAAAGGTATGTCTCATAAAGTCCCCTTTAGTTGAAATCTCTATAAATGCTGAAGAAATTGCTGTTCTACCTGTGAGTACAGAGCTGTGCGCCTTCGTCTATTGTTTAGAGGCCGCATAATGTAGGAGCAGGAACACATAACTGATAGCCTTGAATTGCAGTGGTTAATATTGCTGCGTATCGCTGATCATTTGCTATTCATATCTGAATGATACTGTAAACCATGTGCAGACTCAGTGAAGTAATCACATTGACTTCAGTATTTTAGTTACCATCAGTGAACAGCTTAGAAGAATATCACAGAGGTATAGCTAAATATACAGTATCAGAGTTGTGGAAATAAATACAATAATTGATTGAAATTCATTGAGAAACTAAGACTCCGTCTTTTTATTGTTTTCTCTTTTAACCGAAAACTGATATGCAGAGGCATTTATCAGAATACAGTTTTTAGAGGCTTAAGGCATTAAGTAGAACATTAAGTTGTCCCTGAAAATACGCTCAAGATTTGTCTTGCATAACACAGCTATATGCCTGAACAAAGTACTTGTAGTGAAAACATTTTAAAACAAAACTCTGTGGTATATCTTTCTTTAAAAACAGAACCACCGCGGCCTAAAAAGAAACCAGCACCAGTTTATGATACCAATGGGGCGTTACTCGTCACAGCTACAACAATTACGATCAGAATGCCAATATGTTATTACAGTGATGATCATGGCCCTATCAAGAAGATACAAGTTCTTGTTGTGGAAGCCGGAGGTAGAATTTTATAAGTTCTCTTGAAAATTGTTTTCAGGTTTTTTTATTTCTTTATTTTCAGGCCGTTTTTCTTTTCTCTTTTATTTCTTTTCTTGGGTCTCAGTAATTTCATGTTAGAAAACAGCTAACAAAGTCACTTTAGCTGTGACATTAGTACTAAGAGCAAAGTATCTTTCACAATACTTGTGGGCTGGGTACTGGATTTTGGGAACACTTGCCAACGAAGAGTCATCCGTGCCCTTTGAAGTCACCGATATTATTCTGGCCCTATTGTTATCATTATATTTTCTTTATTTCCTATTTCTTTGAAAAAAAAATATTTTGGGAGTTGTGAAAGGTAAATAAAGCTGAAACTTTTTTGGCAAGGTTTTTCTTCTGTTGCTATTAGTGTTGCCTGTAAAAGAATGCAGTCATGTGCAGTTGATATTGCCATTTCATAACGGGGGCAGAAGGATTTATATAAATCCCTTCTGTAGACTGTGGGTTAGAATGTGTATTCTCTTGTACGGACTGATGAACATTTTACTCATATGAACAGTGCCATGATACTCTTTTGAGTAACTGCCTACCATTGTGAGTGGGAGTTTCATGATAGGACATCATATGGTCAGGCTTACTTTACCTAAGAAGGACAAATTCCAGGTATTTAATTCCCTTGTTTTGCTTACTTTCAAAGTGTAGAAGTAAAGCATTCACATTAAGTGAATTCACATTAAGCCTCTCACCTTCTTCTGAATTTTGCATTTTAACACTAATCCTATAGACTTTTACTTCATAGCTATTGCTGTGAAGATTCTCTTAAACTGATAGATACGCAAATACCATGTTAAGCAACATTTTGAAGATTTTTCTCCTGAGTTGCTGGGTACTGTCCACTTACAGAAATCTAGTAATTTCATTTATGAAACAGCCTTTATTGTCTGTAGAGTAAACACTTTTTACTGTCTTTGCTAGCCATGCTCAGTTTCAAAGTCAAGTGGCTTGCACAAGTGATCTCCTCTACAGGCAGAGCTCATGTGCGAGACTGCCCCTGAAATTTTCTAGTTGTGATTCAGTTGACTTACTCAGAGTTAGCAAAATATAGATCGTATGGTTAATAAGGAAATTTGGGTTCAAGTGCAAATACAGTTATAGACTTAGTTGTGTAAATGGCACCGATAGCATGCTAAGCTTTTAAAAAAATTAATTTCCTATTTAACTTCTTTAATTACAGTCTGGTTAGAATGTAAATTGTTTCTGATTATTTCTTTTCTTGACAATAGCTCAGCATGATGGGAATGTTACTAAGTGGTATGATGCCTACTTCAACAGACCGAGGCCGTATTTTACAAATGAAGGGTTTCCAAACCCACCATGTATAGAAGGAAAAGAAGATCTGAGTGGCAAAGAAGAGGTATATGTCATAGGTGCTGATACTACATGTACGATACCAGGCAGTCAAGACAAAATATGTAATGGCCCACTGAAGCCAAGAAAGCAGTACCTGTAAGTACATTTATCTCTCTGTTTGTCCAAGAGAAAGCTTCAAGTGAAATATACATTTATATAAACATACAAAATGTGTAGTTCAATTATGAAAAGGTGGAGATTGAAATGATCTTCATATGTCTCTAATTTTAAATTTTTTGGCTGAGCATAAATATGGGAGACAAATTTTTTTTAAATCTTTCAGGTAACAAAAGATGCTTACTGCCTTCTTAAATTAAATAAGCCCAAATTCAAGATAAGTATTTCATATAGTTTGATTATACATTTAAGGTATTGACACTGAGTCCTTGATGTCTGTCGTAACATCACTTTAGCAGGTGAATAATGATTCCAGCTTATATTATACTAAAACTGAAAAATAGTTTTTAGTTTCTAAGTGAAATAGTATTTAAGAAAATGCACATAAACTTTTATTTCATTAGTTTTCTTGGTTTTATTTCACAGATTTAAGTTCAGAGCAACTAACGTTAAAGGACAGTTTACAGATTCTGACTATTCTGACCCTGTCAAAACACTAGGTAAGGAGAGTGTCATTTACTAAAGTATTTCTCTATTTCCAGAGAATCTAGACGATTCCATGTCTCTTTTTAGTAGAGTGGTTTCCCTGAAGTAAATAATCTCTATTTCTGTTGGACCTAGCTTAACCAGAATGGCTGAGGAAACATATCCATTCCCTCGTATGTCCTTTTGAGGTTGTCAAGAGGTCTTACCTCAGCCTGGACTGTTAAATGAGGAAGCAGTATTGATGAAGTTCGTTAGCAGAGATTCAGCTATGCCAATAAAAATACCGTTTTACCAGGATACCTCATCTTGCTCGGTGAACTGCTAGAAGCTATAGTGTTTGTGCAGTTTCCCTCTTTGTTGCATGTAGAGCTATTCCAGTGAGCCTAGTGTAGGAAACCTCTTGGCTGCAGATCATTCCTTCTAGTGGTAGCTCATCTGAGGATATGACCCTTTAACCCTTCGTCCTTTAGATATAGACAAAGCTCCATATTAATTAATAAATTAATATTGTCTAATAGAATCCATCTGGTTCTGATGTCATTGGCCAATAGGCCAGCTGTTATGGGGTCTCAAATCCAGCATAAATTCCTCCATGGCAGTGCTAATCTACCCCCAAAATTGGGACTGAAGACTCTCGTAGCAGATAGCAATAAGATCTGTAAGTTCTTTTAATATATTGGTAAGCCAAAACTTACTTAGCTAAGCATTAGCCCTGACTTACTGAAAAGGGATCCCAAGACAACTGGATGAGTACCCAGAAGAATTTTAGTGGGCACATATTTTTCATTTGGCATTCATCTTCTGTGATATGAGCTCCCTTATTCATCTAATCCATGTTAGAAATTTGTTACATGATCTGATACTGAAGATCCTGAAATGCTAATTCGCTACCTGAATGTTCTGAAAGGATCTGGCACTATTTCTCTAGCCCTGAATGTTTTGGAAAGTGCAACACAGAAGTTGTCTTTATATGTTCTGAGTTTAAAAGTTCTAAGCCAATGAAGCGAATAGTTTGCCCAGTAAGGGAAAGACAGTGTGTCCAATCAGGCAAAACAAGTCTACTGGAAATGACTCCAACTGTATCCAATCCTCTGGGCAACTTTCTCCTCTCTAGCAGAAAAGTCTGCAATGCTCAAAGAAATCATGCTTTAGTGGCAGGCAGATAGTGTAGTTCATTCACTTCTGTATTGCTACTGAAAACTTGTGACACATTGTCCTTTGGTGTAGATTATAAAGAAGCAAGATCTGTTTGTATGCTGAATAAAATGCAATAGGAAAAAAACCAGAGCTGATAAATTCCTCAGATATCCTTGGCTCCTCATACCCATCCAGCACCTTCTGTGCTAAAGTTTAACATCAAGCACTGCTTTTAAAATGGACACTACAGCAAACTCTTGTCTGGCCTTAACTTCTAAATTTCAGAGCCTATCCAACAAGAAAAAAACTGAAAGTGGAACAGATAATTAAAAGGTTCTTCTATGCTTCCTTACAAATGTTGTGAAATCAACATCAAATTGATATATCACAAGTGATGCAGGTACTGCAGTTGAGTGGCTTTGAAGATGCAGCACTGGCAATGCCATTACCAATGTCATCTTAGGTGAATAAAGGAAGATAGATTTTTTTCAGACACCTTTTCTCTTGAGACACATAACCTGAGGAACCTTGCCAAAGTGTTTCCTTATAGAAGATGCTTTGGTTATATGAACTTCAGACTTGCTCTGGAAGCGTAACCCAGAAAGCATACCAAAAAGATCAGTAGCTGTTAGGTATCTTTGTGACCGATGACTTCTATTCCACTTGTAACAATAGTATCTTTTCAGAAAAAAATTATGCTGCCTGAGATCAGAATTGCAATTTCATTTTAAATTAATGATCTTCTTTTGTAATAATCACTGAAATTTGTGTTTTTCCAACACGACATTTTCATTTTAGTAGATAAAAGACTAATTTGAATTTTGGCAGAGGTATTCATGACTAGATTATTTTGGATTCTGAATCTACTTATAGAATAGGTAGGTCTTTCATCTGGAAAACCAGAAAGCTAACCTTGTTATCTGTGAAATTTAATACTGCATGATAAATATGTTTGAAGCAGAAAACAATATGGAAAACCTATGAGAGAGTTCTCTGTGACAGACATCAGATGTTCTTGTTAAACAATAGGAATTTTGCTAGGGAGGAACACTGAAGCAGAAATTATTGGAATACACAGCTGCAATAATGATTTTTTAATTATAGTAAAGGATACATTTTAATATGACGCTCCCACTCAATCATACTTGGAGTACCACAACTCTCCACTTGAGCTGGAGAAGCGGAGTTTCTTCCTCATAACCCGTGACTGACATTGCAAAAGTAACGTCCATACTGCAATGAAAGGTCAGGATTTTTCCATGAGATAATTAAGATGCGGTGACAAATACTGCTTAAACTTCTAATACATCAAGGCAGCTTATAGCCTTTTCATAAACTCTGGTAGCTAGTTCAGCAAATCATTGTGGGGCAGCTGGTAGTCCTGTGTAAGTGTAGACTTTTTCCATGTGAAATACAAAGCTGATGAGACAGGAAATAATCAAAATGGGGTTTCCTGACACTGCCTTTTGCATAGAAACCTACCTTATGATATTTTATTATTGCAGTTTGTTATCATCATGTATTGAGTGGCAGCTCCTCAGAATTACACAACGTGATGTCAGGACTGCATACTAGTTTTATAATACCTATTTTTCTTACTATGCCAAATCTTCTGTTTTGTCTCCTTCCCCTTGCCTATCATCATCTCTACAGACATGTAGTCCTTCCCTGTTGCAAAGAAGTAGGAGAAAATGTATTTTTCTATTCTTGGTGGGCATTCTGCCAGCACTGTTTTGTTTAATAACATTGGCAGTGCTTGGACTGGTTAACCGTAGGGTTTAACATTGACTTCACTGTTTGGTGGAAAATAGATAGAACTGTTGTAGAGGTTCCTCTGGAAATTTTTGTGTTCTTCTTCCACATTACAAAGATTTGTACCTTGTCACAGAAATCAGTGAGTGGCAGGGACTTTTTCATTCCTTTTCTCTTTGCAACAGTCTTCTATATACTTGCTTTTCTTCTCTATTGTCTTCCCCTGGCCAAAATTGTTCTTACCTTGTAGTGTCCAGTGTTGCACCTGAGACTTTACTAATGCAGTGGAAGAATTATTTCAGGTGTTTTGGAAACTGTACTTCATTCTGTGTATCACAAGATTATGTCTATCATTTTATGTAGGCATGATAACACTTATTGATGTTGTTTGTGGTCTACAACAATCTCACGCTTTCTTCTGATAAATCGCTACCTAACCTACTGTTTAATAAGCTATATTATTATAGCTGATTATTCCTGCCTACGTGTAGAACTTGATCTTACAAAATTGTATCCTACTGTTTTAAGATCATTTTTTCAGCTAAATCAGGATAATTTTGAATTTTAATCATGTTCTCCAATGTACATGCAGTACAGATCATCTACAATATACTCTCTAATTCAAAAATCAGGGCCTTTTGAGAGAAATGAAGCCAAGACTTCAGTGCTTCCCGGTGTGTCCTTGGGAGGACACACAGTTTCATATGGCAGGAAGCAGTATATTTTCTGTCCTTCCTGGAGGCTGGACAGGAGCTAGGTTTTCTACAGTGGATCATAAAGTGGAGCTGAATACCAGCGTAGGTGAAGAATACCAGCAGTAGTAATCCCTTGCTTTTCTTATTTTCACTGTGTTCCTAAGGAAAAAGGAGGCTGAGATTTTTGAGATAGGGACAAGATTACCAGGAAGGGTGGGAACTTAAATGAGTCTCAGAAATTTAGCACCAAGAAGGTTCAAAAAGAGGTCTAGAAACTACTAATCTAAATGGTTTATCAGTCTCTGAATGAGCCTTTATTCTCACCTGGAAGGACCAATTAGAATACCAGCACCTTTACCTTTTTATCATAAAGGCCTTTATGATTACTTTTGACCTCCTGGTGGTTATTCCTAACAATATCACCAATTCCCGCATAAATACAGAGCATGAGTTAATGGTCAGTGAGGCAGATTAATCCAGAAAGTTCAGATCCCATCACTAGGTGGGTTCCTTCAGCACCCTGAGGAGAGTATCTCCAAAAATCATCTTTTATTTTGGGCATGTGAGTGATGGCTGCAAGCCTCATAGCTTTAGAGTTGTGGGTCTTCCTTTTCCACTTCTGCAGTTTTATTATTCCTAGCTGACAGAGCAGTGTGCCTGTTCTCGGCTGCACAGAAGCTGAAGCAGGAGCTCAGCCCAGGCTAGTGTTCAGACTTATGTTACTGCAGCGTAGACCTACCTTAACCTGTTTAGCAGGTAAAACGGAAAAGCACCAGGGGATGGCTGCACATATAGCTGTAGACGTATACTATTAGCATTATGTATTACATAGATCAGCAGTGCTTAGGAACCTTTAAATAAATTTTTTCTGGTTTTGTTATATTTTTCTTTCCTGAGCAGCTGGATGCAGTTGTACAAAGAGAAAAGTATCTGTCTGTCATCGCTCCCTGATTTCACCCTGTCAGAAATGTAAAAATTGTAATGAATCTATGAAATATTAGATTTCCACTTTCTCTTGCAGGTGAAGGACTGTCAGGAAGATCTGTAGAAGTTATCCTTGCTGTTACTTTGTGTATACTTTCAGTTGTTCTTTTGGTGGCTGCAGTATATGCTTTTGCAAGGTGAGATTTATGTATCCTTGCCATACCATGCTTGCAAGCACTCAAAAATGTTTTAAAGAAGAGTTGAAACAGTCCTATAAATGGAACCAATCTGTCATTTCAAAATTTATTGCATTTTCTTTTTTTTTTTTTCTTTTATGTAGAAACTTAGGGAGGGACTCACAAAGGCTAACTTTAGTCTAGTGAGGGTAACCTCCATAGATGAAGGAGGAAAAACAACTTCTCCAGAGGGTAAATCAGAGCAGTAGCCTATCCTACCCTTTCAGAGCCACTTCTCTGTTGACTTGAGGATACAGATCAGAGTGTCAGCTGGATGAAGTTAGTGTGATGGCTAACCCTATTGACAGCTTGATATGAAGTAAATACTCTAAATTCTGTTTTCTTTCTTACTAATACATTTATCAATTAAATACATTGAAGTCTCACGTGAAAGAGAATTCGACCTCTAAATTCAAATTGTGAACAAAATGCCCATGTAAAGCAGCAGACTGGATACTGCATACATGATGTTAATTTGCTCATTCATCAGAAGTTCTGTTCTTCCTCAGCTGCATCATTCAGGCATTGCCAAAGAATTTGTGTAGGAAAACTAAAAGAATATACCAGCTCGATTCTTTCCATATGAATTTTTGACAACATAAGTGCTGGATTTGACTAAATTACACTATTGGAAGGGAGGGCAGAATAAAGGCCAAGGAAGGATTTCTGGCAACCATTTTTCAATTTCACCCTATCTAATCAAAGTATTGACATACGTGTCTTTAAATCTTTTGCACGTTTATTTTTCAGTATTATTTTCTGTTTAGGATTCGGCAAAAGCAAAAAGAGGGAGGCACGTACTCCCCACGAGATGCTGAAATTATTGACACTAAGTTCAAACTGGATCAGTTGATCACAGTGGCAGACCTGGAGCTGAAGGATGAGAGATTTACACGGTAAGCGTACTCCTTAGGCAAAACAGTAGTCCAAAGGGGCTGTAGCCATGACCCCTTTCTGACCTTTGCTTGTTTGGAAGTGTTTGTGGTGTTCTTATTTACACAGGTCACTGAGATCCTCTTTCAAAGAATGACCTCCATCCTCAAGACACTTCTCACTAGCTTTTAGAAAATCACTTAATCTTCAGCTCTTTTTACAACAAGATAAAGATCTAAGTGCAAATCACTGTTTAATTGTGTTAGCAAAAAAAGGGCTACATATTTTTAAACATGCAGAATTTCTGAGTTTTTTGATGGCCCAGTGTTTTGTGTAGACTGCAAACCTGCATAAGCATTTTGAAAGAGTCAAAATCCCAGAAGTCCCGGTCAACTAATTCAAGAACAAATCTGTCATTGTTTAATTGACATTTGGAAAGCATTTTTTTCACAAAGGGATTTGCATAACATCTGGGTTTCTGTGGAGCTCAGCACACTGGCTATCCTGATATCTGCTCCTTTAAGGTGTAGGCAGCAATTCCAGGCTATTCATATTTTCTGTCCGACAAAGAATCTTGTCACAGATATTTATCAGAAGGAAAACTGCTCTGACTGCCAGAAATACGGATATTATTCACTGAATAAATATAATGATGATTCTCAATAATACGTGACATCCAACTGAGTTAGAAATGTTTGGTGAACATTCTTTACCTGCCTGTATTTTCCCTGCTGTGTCACGGATGAAACACTGTGGTAGGCAGTCTCCTTAAAGATGAGAAGCCTAAAATAGTCTTGCCCTAGCAGTCAGGCATCCTACTGTTGCAGACTAGGAAGATGAAAAGTTGTGGCTGTTGACCTGTTTTGTTTGAGTGTGTATATGTCATGTGTGTGGTACAGAGTAAGTTGATTCCATGTACAAACCTGTTCAAAATAGTGCACACAGGAACGGCTGCTTGTAACAGATGAGAAAACATACTATGAATCATCTGGAAATCATCGACGTAATGGATGTGGTATGTTCTGTGTGGGGCATGTCATTCAGATATAGCGTTGTTTAGTACCTGCTAATAACAGTGGAAAACATTCTCTGAAGATAGAACCATTGCCAATGCACTGTGATAACTGTGACTCGTATAAATGATCTTGATGGATCTTCAAAATGGCCTTGTTTCCAAACTGTTAGCTGAATAAGAATAGTACTAATTTTGTTTATATACTAAAGTGTTAATGGATTTTACTTCCAGATACTCTTCATTTTTCTTTAGACGCAAGGAGATATTTGTCATCCAGTAAGTTTTTGTATAATTGAAGCAACATGGTGTGTTTTCCATTCTGTTCTCTTAACCTGTGTGCTACCATACTATATTGAATGATATAGTTAATCAAAATGAAATGTCAATCTTTGCAGCTATACTAATGACAAACAGTGGTATTTGTCATGATGAAATCATGTTTATTTTTAGTCCCTAATGTTAAGGTACAACAGTTCCACAACTATTTTGAAATAAATCAGGGCAATTTTTACATTACAACACATTATGACAATATAGCACTGATACCTACAACCTATCCTCAAAGCAAATGTAGTGCAAATGTGACATAAGAAACATGCTGTTTCTTTCCTTCGGCAGTTAGAATATATGTACTTAAGAGAAGTTCTCTTTTTTTCTCAACTGCCTTTTGTACTCACACTGCAGCTGTTTTGTACTACGCCACTACAATCTCAGCAACACATCTGCGCAGTCAAATCCTTTATCAGTTTGCAGACAACTATTCTGCCACTTTTTTGTCTAAATTATGTGTAGTTTGGATTTGTACAGTCTCAAACTCTACAGGGCAATTGCAAACTATAATATTTCATACTTACGTGCACTTCATTATGTCATTTATGCACAGCAAGGCCTTTACTGAACAGTGCTTCAGCAGTTTTAGTTACATCACCCTTATTTTAATGAGTCAGTCTCACATTTTGGTTTGCAGTTTGTCATGTCCTTCCATCTGTATTTTTCTCTTTCCTCCTTCCCCACTCCTTTAATGGCCAAAAGCAAAGACTCTGTTCTTCTGCCATTCTTGTAAGGTAGATGATGCAGCTGTTAAATTTTGGATTATTATTTTTCACACAGTAGCTGCACTGAAGCTACAGCACGCTCCTTGCCCAGGTCCTTTGTTGGACATTACGACAAATTGTTGAAATTTGAAGTGCAGGCACTAACTGAGAGTTCCTTAGGACCAGATTCATGCCATCTTTTCCACTGGAAGTCAGTAAATATACTGTGGGATCCTTAATTGGACGAGATTTCAGCTGATTTACTGCCCTTTCTACCTGAAGGGGTGATGGGGAGTTTGTGTGAAAATCTTAGGTGATAAAAGAGCAGTATAGATTTTTTTTCTGTACCTATTAATCATCCCATTCAGTGCTCATTTGAAGGAGATGCTTTGGAAACCGACTGTTTTGTCATTTCTCAGCCAGTATGTTATTTGTCATGTTAGCTACTGTAAATCAGTAAAGGCATGGACTTGCAGCCAACACAGTTCATGCACAGAATCAAGTTACCCTAGCCTGCTCCATGAGATCCTTCTTGACTCTCTCGTACATTGTCTCTTCAGACATTCTCTCATATTTAGTGGATCATGGCCTACGATCGTGGCTCATATTCTCAGAAAATTTGTGCAGCTGGTATCACAGGAGAGAGAAAAAGAAATAGAAGAAGTTTTTTCTTTTCTGTAAGAATATGACTGGAAATATTTTTTATCATTCTTAGCAGATCAAAAATTCAAAAGCTTGAAAAGTTCAATGAACCAAAACTCAGCCAATGTTCAGTGTAGGTTAACCAAAACATTTTATTTCACACATTTTTATAACTTTTTTAGTATGAATTATTTGCATTACAAAAGTCAGTTTAAGTAGAAAAAACACCAAATTTAAAAGTGCCAAGTACCCCATTTTGCCAATTTTGAAGCTTTTTTTAGGGTCAACATTTAATTCAAATCAGGAAACTCATGGCAAATCCCAGTTCCCAGTAGTAATTTTTTAACATAATGGACAGCAGAAAAAAATTTTACTTGAAAAACTTCAGTGTCTGAAAATTACTAATACTGGCTATATGTATTAACATATACGCAATCTCTCAGCAAGTCTTTGTTAGGCAATTGATTAATGGGATGTAGCTTCAGAGGGCACGCAGGGAATTACGTCCTACTGAATTCACTGGAAAATGAGATCCTCTTTATGAAACCAAAATGCTAACTTTGAATGTTTGGGACATACATTGATCTCCATGATGGTGGAGATGGTATGAACCAGGCAATAACAGAGAAAAACAACCCTTGTTTGAAACATATGTAGCCCATCAGTCTAAACTGGATTAAACATTGGCTCATTAAGCACGCTGAATATACGTATACTGGGGCCTCTCATAGCTTACTTTTTGTAACATGTCCGTAGGGTTTGCCAGGTTACTTTTCAAAGCAGACATTCATCTGCTGTGAATAGTCTCTGCCAATAAGTTTTCAGGGCACACGGGGTTTGGTGAGAGACAAGTAACTCTTCCCTGTTCCAGATGCTCACCTGGGAAAGAACTTCTTTGGCACCCTACTTTCACAGTGGTTTCTGCAGCAAGGATAAAGACATGTAGGACCCGTTTCTTAAAATCTTTCCTTGAAAAGTTACACGTTGTGGTGGATGTTTTGAGGGTTTTGTTTCTTTCCATGTGAGACAGCTTGTCAAGCAAACGGGGCACAGATTCAGAAGAAATATTTCTGAATTACAGGCACTGTAACCCTTGCAAATACCAGGCAATTAGAACTCTTTATGGAAAAGTATTGTATATAAAATTCTTGTCTGGTCTCACCTTTCCTATGTGTTGTGCATTCAGTAGGTGTCTATATTCAAGGTAGCACTTCTGCACACACATTACTTTCTCTAGACCAGCCTGTTTCTTCTTACTTTGAGTGGGGATAGGCATGGATAGCTGCCTTGCCTTTTTCTTCAGCAAGTTTCCCTTTAGTAATCAGCTATCAAAAATAGGCTTCCTGAGCTTTGTATCCCAGGAGTACAAGGTTTATGAATGTACATGTCCTGGTACAATGGAAGAAATGGCCATGTGTTCTCTTTCCTTAGGCCTTTAATATTTAGGAAGGGTTAAGCTCCATATTGCTTTCAATTAACTTGCTAAAAATTAGTTCCTCCGTTGTTCCTAGGAAGTGTCAATGGTGCTTATGAGTTAAGCCTTTTGCCTACATACTCATTTCTGTTGTTTTCTATTTGGACGAAGTTTTAATTCCCTATGGATTTCAGATGATTGACCCAGAGAGAAAGCCGAGTCTGTGTGACAATATGGTCTTCAGTTACCACTGCCAACACAAATAAATGGCTTCTTTCTAGCTCTATCATAAGTAATCTGAGTGGGATTCAGATTTTTGATAGACTTCAAAAAAATCCCACACATGAAACAATACACTGTTTTAAAAGAAAATCAGATTTAAGGCAATAAAGCATTCTTTATCTTAGAGAATGTTTTTCTTTCCTAGTTTCAAAGTCAGACAAGTGGGAATCTGGAATTGTCCAGCTGAAATAGGGAAATTTGCAACTTCATGGTTTGATTGTAAATTGTGCTCATCAAGATCTAATGATGTCTATATTCTTATGTTTTATACAAAAGACTGGGAAATGTGGAGAACAAGATTACAGGTAGATTAGTATTTGTTTATTGATGAAATACTGTAAGATTATTGTTACATATTCCAAGTCAAGAGACTTGGATGCAGTACTGATTTTTGAAGCCTGAGGATGCTAAAACTAAGCATAGCTGTAAGTCTATAGTGAGCAGACAATATTCATCCCTTCTGAAGATTCTTACACAACAAAGCCAACCTCTTTGCCACAGTCTTCAAGTTAGACATTAATTCACATATAAGCATATAAATTAAATCATCTTATTTTCTGAGCTGCCAAGCCACTGCAATGTGCACTTGCTACCAACAGCTGTGAGAGTTCAGTAGTTCTAAAAATCAAGTTGTTCAGTTAAATGCCCACAGATAGGTTAAAGTGTCAAACTGTAGGTGCCTTACTTCTTTAAAAATGTTTACTGCTTGTGAAAGGTAATATATGGTTATGCCTTAAAAAAATCACCTGTTACTAATATTAAAAATGAACTAGAAAGCAACGTACATAACACTAAATATTTAGTTCGTTTCCTGTGCTATTTCAGTGCTTTACTTTCCTCCTTTGAGTGAAAATAAAAAAAGCAAATATTGTTGAATAAGATTGTTAATGGTGCCGCTTGTCTCCTATGTTCTTCGCTGTTGGATCCACGTACCTTCAGCACTGAACCACTAAATGACATACCCAGGTTGCTTATGTGCAGCATAGATGTAATTTTTATTCCCTAATGACCAAACTACAGTGCAGTAAGCCCCTAATTGCTGTCAGTTCGAGAGGAGGAAAGCCACCAGTATTCAAAAAATTACTGGGGTGTCAACTGGGAGACAACCTTTTTTCTGTTGTTGTACGGTGGAGGTAGGTGAATTCAAAGGAAAAACAAGTATAATTTCTTTGCAGAGACTGCTTATAATTTTGTCCTGAAGAAAGGCCTAAAAAAAGTTTGCTTTCTGCTCAAAGACAAATCTATTTGCATGCAGTACATTGGCACAGCTATTAAGAATACTTTTTCTTCAGGAAACTTTAGCTCTATGATGTTGCCAGTATTACTAGAAGGTAGTTTCATCTGCCGTGTAACGCAAACAACGTGATACAATAAGCACTAGCTAGATGTTTCAGCATTCTGAATAAATAGAGTTGTGTGCTTTGTTGTCTTATTGCCGCCTTTTTTTCTTTTTCATTCTAAAGCTCTCCTTCAGTTGCCCTAGTAAGCATTTTGAGTTTGAGCCTTTTTCTGTGAATTCTTACACTTCTTTTTACTCCAGTGAGACTGACCCAAGTCTTTCATAGCCAGTTTGCTTTGTTTGAAGAGAACTGTCATAACAAAGAATGTACCACAAAGGCATCTTTAGTAGCTTTGAAATTAACTTCTCTGATGCTTAATAATAAATGATTCAACAATTGTATTAATCTCATTTTATTATCTAATTTAAAATTTAAATATTTAAGAATAATTTCATAAACCAAAGTATTTTTAAAGCAAATTGTTGTCTTTTCTACTAAAATTATGGCAGCAGTAGACATTTGTATTTGTGTAATAGAATAGTTTTTGTAATATTTTTATGTAAGAATGTATGATTTTTGGAGAGACAGACACATAAAAGGTATATTTAGAGCTTTTTTAAAGGGGCAAGTTATCTTTTAAACTATATTACTTCAAACTTTTTGGCTTGGTCTTTTAGAAAAGTTTTGTGAGTCTGAGTGCCCAAAGTTTGGCTTCTAAATCCATAATGCTGAGACACTCTTAAAATGGGTTCAGAGGTGATGATGATGACCAAGTTTCAAGGCCATCTGAAAGTCCCCTGAGTATAGATGCTCATGTAACATCTTCATGAAACCTGCTGTGGGATCAAGTTAAAGATTTAATACGTAGCACAGTTTTTAAAATCACCACGCACCAGAAACAGCAGTGAACATGTAAAAATGAGCACGAAAACAGGCACTCATTTTTTAAATCTTTAGAAAAACAGTCATAGCTGTTTGGTTTCTGTAGAGGCACACCAATAGCATGATTCATCTGTGACATTTTAGCTATCTGCTTAAAATGAGATGAAATCACACCTATTTATCTTCATTGATTATAAAAAGAATCTAGAGTGACTAGCTCAGAAATAGGTGTCTGTATTCAGTCAGATGAATCCTATCCTTATGCTCTGAAATGGCCCTTAGAAGAATGATACTGAGTACATAGTGTAAAATGAAGCCTGTCAATGCATATGAAGTGGTGTGCTGGAAGTATGGATTTCCCAGGGTCATACGAGCCCAGAGCACTGTAAAGTGATCTGAAGAGAATTATAGAAACGGTAACTACCATATCCATATCTGCCAATACCTGAGATAAAAACTAAGCATTACAATCACCCAAGATATCTGACATATAATAGTATTTGAATCCATGAGAGAAATAAATCTGGTTCTTTAGTTACTTCAGTATTTCATCTAAAACCTATTAACATGCACAATACTGGTTAACTCTCAGCATGCTACATTTAACAAAAATCTCTGTTGCAGGTTACTTAGTTATAGAAAATCCATCAAGTAAGTTGATTAAAGATTTTTATATTGTGGTCATCGGTGAGTCTCAATGTGTGGTTCCCTCCTCTATGTTTATTAGAAAAAAACGCCAAGCTGCGTATAAATCATAAAAGCATGACTAATTGCATGGTAACTGGAGAAATGCTTTCTCTCTCTCTGGGGTGAAGCCTGCATGTCTGTGTTTTAGCTTGGGAAGTAATACAGGGATATTTAAACTCCTCGGGGTTTAAAAACCATGTCATTATGAGAATGAGGTCACTGCAATATTTTATATGTCTAAAACCTTGCAATGTATAAAATGTTTTCTGTGCGACAAAGAAGTATTATGTACTTTAGAATGCAATGATAATTTTACAAATTTCCATTAATGTTAAAACTTCGCCTTGGAATGCTGTTACCTGTAAAAACAACCCTACCCAACAGAACTGTTAACATTAGCAACATTAAAAATTTGGTGAGGGGGAACAGGGGGAGAAAATTCTTCTATTTTAAGTAAGTGACTGAAAACAAACCAAATAAGCATGCTGTAAGCAATTTATAATTTTCTGTCTATAACTATCATTCTATTGAACTGAAAAACATTATTAATAAACTGCAGTTAAATAAGAATACAAAGAATGACAAAGAAATTCCCTGTAGGTTTCTAATTCTTCTGTCATTACTTTCAGGCCAATAAGCAAGAAATCCTTCCTACAACATGTTGAAGAGCTTTGCACAAACAACAACCTAAAGTTTCAGCAAGAATTTTCGGTATGTTGCTAGCAGTTGTCACAACATCGCAAGGCCTTCAGTCGTTTCATGTGTCACATTTCATGTCCATTTTAAGCAGGCAAGGCCGTGAAGGACTGTGGCCTTGATAATCAATACCCAATTACCAGGTTGATTGTTTAGAAAGTAATATTACACTGATTTGGATTCTGCAGGCTACACTGCAACCTGATCAGAATTATTCACTTAAGTGTCAGCAAAAGATGATCTTCTTTAGACTCCGATCTTTGCAAGAACACCATAATATTTATGCTTCTACATATGTAGCAATGCATATGTAGTGCACCTGAGAACAGTTTATTTAGAAATAGTTTTCTAACATATATACAGGTATATTTAACTGCTTTAAATAAGTTCATTTTCCTGAGTGATGATGACCCCAAAAGCACAGCTGACATTCATTCTGTGAAATGTTCAGGCCCCAGTCATACTGCCACGGAACTCAGAAATGTTTTTCTTTCATAGGTTTCAGTGCAAAAAGTAAAAAGTTTGTGCGTGGTACTTTGTTTTTTGCTCCTTTACAAATAATAGGTCATACTGGTCATGCTCTTGAGAATAGCCTCCATGTGAATAGCCTCCATCTCCTTATGTGAGTAGATGAACTCAGTAAGCCTGTCTTTCTTTCTGAAAAGAGACCAGCTTTCAAAATACACATTACATATAATATAATGCAAATATACTTTCAAATTTGAATCTCAAAGTTTTCACTATTTTCATTAAGTAACATTTTTACGGGTATCATATTTTTTTTCCCCAACAATATCTTCTCTTCTTGTTATTTCAGAATCTTTATCATCATCATCATCATTTTTAACACATACAGTCATTTGCCCTCACAAAAATAATTTGTCAGTCTCCAGTGACTTTATTATTTTGGATTTATAGATTTACCATGAATTGCTTACCAGTTGGATTAACAAAAATGAAGACTCAACAATTGCCTTTTCTTCTGCTAGATTACAATATTTCAGTCTCTGAGGGAAAACCAACAAAAGTGTGAAAAGATTAATGGTATTTCCTACAGCTTTTTTGTTATGCTCCTTAGGTAAAATTGGTCTGGATTTAATAATAAAAAGCACCATAAAATTCTCCAAGCAATAAAGCAAGGAGAACTTTTTTTCCAAGAGTAGAAGTGTTATTTCACTTGAACAAGAGTGATTATAGTTATATTATGCATGACTGAACAGATGAAAAGTTTTACTAGCAATAACGTTTTCACATATTAACGTTCACCACTGGAAAGTTTCTTGAATTACTTTCTTTAGGTGTGACCCACATTGGGTAAGCCTTACAGCATTGTAATGCCTTAAAACTTAAACAATAGTGTTTTATCAAATCAAAATCTTGACAATCCATTTCAAATTTAGAGAAATACAAGTAGCTGAGGCCTCATTCAACTAAATTATATAGTCAACTTATAATCAACAGTTTTATATGTCATTTGGGCTTCCTTTTTTTCTCTCTCTGAACTTCAGCTTCCATGTTTCAGGGTGTAGTGACACCTTCCCGGCTGACTTGTCCAAGGGCAGGCAAAATTGGAGGGTAGGTCCAGTCCCTGATTGAGAGTGTATCTATAGTAAGTGTAGCACCTGTCTTATCAGATGAATAATAGGATTGACAATGTGCTTGAAATGACATCAGAAGTGACAATGCACAGAAACAGGCAACACACACAACAAGCAGACCTTGTGACCTGCATCGTTTCCATCCACATTCATCATTTTAGTTTCACATAAATGACTCAAGGCTCCTACGACGTGTGTAGGAGAGAGGAGCTCAAGGTATAAACCCATGGACCGTTATATCTGAAGCACAGAATTAAAAGCATGGTGCTGAGCTTGCTTGGGCTCTCTGGCCGTCTCTGTACTAGTAAATTCAAGTATACCAGGAACTGGACATGAGAATATGATATGATTTACACTAATAAACTGTTAGTATATTCCCTGCCTTGAATTTGGACTGTTTCAGCTAGCAGTCTTCCTGGACAATTCCAAGATATGTCTTGGTAGGTAAAGTAGTCTAGGGATCATTTACAATAGGCAGTTTGTAGACAGCAAACCTGTTTTGGAGTTTTCTAGCATAAATGTGGCTCTTTCCATTTCGCTTAGTCTTGGAATCCAGGGACATTCTTCTAGCATAAATGTGGCTCTTTCCATTTCACTTAGTCTTGGAATCCAGGGACATTTCTGGTCTCAGCTAATTTGCTGGATTGACCACGCTGGTGTGCCTGGAGATCTCCAGGGTTCAATCTCGGTCCACACGTGAACATGGCCTGTGTGTAAATGTGATGAGAAGAGAATCTAGACGTCGGAATGGATCTGGATCCATGTCTTGTCAGAAAAGAGAAGCTTAAAGAAACCATAGGGAGCCACAGTAACTGATGGTGGGCACCACCTAGCTGATATTCAAACTTCCAGCTTTCCAGATGATTCATGTATCTCTCAGTACCTCTGGGAAATCAAGTTTTTCTAGTAAGTGGCAAATTACTGAAACAGAAATACTTCTGTAAGTGTTTTACGATAAGTTCTGTTCATGAACAAGAAAGTAAAATACCTCCAAATGTCACCACAGTACCATAAAAGTACTACAGTAAACAAAATGCAAATTAATTATTTCAAAGTTTTATGAGTCTGCAAAGAAATATGGTTTCTGTAGCAAATTGTTATTGAATCTGGGAATCCAAACAGTCTTCCCCCAGTTCTGAAAATAATCATTTAGACTGAAATCCATACTGCTGCAAAGAATTGGTATAAGGCTTTTGGGCACTTGTTCAGATATGGAAGCATCATTACAAAAATAACATAATCTGATTCTCTATTTCCTCTCTACTACAAAGTACTGTACAACTACTTCTGTACTAGTTAACTGGCAAGCCAAGACTCAGAGGAGTGAGGCAAATGAGGCAAGTTAAAGTTCACATGACATGCACATGATATGGGATCCCATGGCCCGTAACACCTGCAAAATGCCATAGACGTTTTGTCTATGTTCTCCCTTCATGCAAAATTCAATGACAGTACTTTTGTGGGAGAGTTTCAGCTTTCTGAATGAGAGGAATTTTAACAGCTCCACCCTTAGCTGTGTTTTACTGTTATTATCAAATCCTGGCAGGAATGCACAGCACTCTGTCTGAGAACATGGATCTTTCTCCAGGTTCAGTTGTAGGATTGGGGCTTTACTTCTCTAAGGGATTAATGAGGCAAAAGGCAGATGCAACTGAAAAGGTAAAAGAAATGTGCTTTGATTATGGCAGAGGTTGATTCAAAGGCAAGATTTTAAAATAATGAGTGCCTTTAAAGATATTTTTCTACAGTATGTTACAGTCCTTCATTTAGTTTTGTATTTACTTCATGTTTGTTAACCATGTTTTTTAATTCTTTAACGTACAGATATAAATGTAAAGTCAGCCATTCTTTATAAGGTGATTTTAAGTCAGAAACTTTCTTTTTAGAAGGTGCATAATCATAGACTTTTCATCCCTAGGAAACATAGATATTTAGAGAGATTTTGAAGGGTGTGGATGGGGTCTAGTCCCTTGTTAATTTTCAAAGGGAGATGAGCATCTAGTTGTTCTCTGCAATTTTTCCCCTAATTCTTTCCCCAAGGAAATAGGTGTCAGAGCTAGGAAGAGAAGTCAGGTCCCTTGTCTGAAAGTCCTTTGCTTTCATTGTGAAACCATCTTTCCCCTTCCGTACAGAAGCACCTGCAGTTATATTATTGAGGATATAACTATAGTAGTCCTCATAGTTCAGGCCATAGGATTTTTGTCAGAAGGTGAAAGAAACAAATTTCTTATGGGATAATATTGCATATAATACAGTTCAAGGGTTTTGAGCTCTATTTTCTATGTCAGACATTATCCATTGTACAAAATAGGATATCAGATTAGGTGATTTACTGACTTGGTTTATTACATCAGTTTTTAAATTATCCCATTTTGCTAATGCTCATGTTAAATTATTCTTAATATCTGAACCCATCAAATAAAGCTGACAAAATATTTGAATTAGCAATGAAAGAAAAACACTGGAATAAAAAACACTCCTGCTTTTTCCATTTTTCTTTACCTCTTTCATTTATTTATTTATTAATTTGCTAATAGTTGCCCATTAGATTTTATTTATAGAAGACAAACTGTCTCAAATACCTGGTAAAAGAGCACTTGAAAATAATTAACATTGAATCTGATAGTAGGGCTATCTGCCCCACTTTTGGAATTAGCCCATGTGGAGAGTAACTGTTAATATTAAAAGACAAATTTGAAGGGATTACTCAGCACAAGCGGCAAAATTTTGTATTGTACTCTTTCAAAGCAATAGGTAGATCTCTTCATTTGTATCTTAGATGTTGAAATAGACTTGCATATAACATTTGTCAAACAAAGGGAAAATCTATTACAGGTAATGTAGTTATTAACTTAGAAATTCTGGCTGAATTCTGGCTTTTCTAAGAGTTTTCTATTCTCTTATCACCATTACGAGATCATCACATGAATACGTTTTCTCCATTAACAAGTTATGAAGTTGTCTCCACTCTTTTACTCAGCTTTGGAAATTACACCTATTTATGTACATAAACACCCCCATCAAATAAGTTCCTCAATATGAATTATTTATCCATCTCTGCCCTTCAGTAATAGAACTAATGACCAGTTATGAGACTGCAGTACAACCCAAAATAACTCTTCCCACCCCTTTCACAAACAGTCCTGTGAACAATAGCTAATTGCCAGTTGTCTCAACTTAATTAAATTCTCATCAGTTCTCATGCTGTGGCAAGAACTCTCCCAAGCTACAGGAGTCAGGAAAAGGCATTATTCAAGAATAAGGCTGAGTCAGTAGGGCACGGTAACCAAGCATGTGACTTCATGAAAAGACAGAAAAGAACTACAAAAGGTGATAGGCTGGCTTTATCCAGACTTGTAAAGGTGAAAGTTCATGTAAGCTTTAATTGTTCAACTTGACAGCATTGTCTGCAGCGCTGCATCTAATGTTGCTGGTGTAACTGGGGTTGACAGCGAGGTGGAATGCTCTGTAATGCTTCCAGCTGTTCCTAGAAGTGCACGCTGTTGCAGAACTAAAGAATTCTTCTTCTTACTGGAGTGATTGTGTGATTTTTTATATTCACTGAAGGTGAAATGCAAAGGTTTGCCAACAAACATTTATTCCTCTACAGGAACTTCCCAAGTTTCTTGAAGACCTTGCTTCAACTGATGCTGATCTGCCTTGGAACAGGTCTAAGAATCGTTTCCCAAACATAAAGCCATGTATGTGTGTTTACCAATCAACTCCTCCGTTTTGCTCTCTACCTTCAATAGTGCAGCATATATTTGGAATGCAACTGTATTTTTGTTTGATCTGTCTTTGAAACGGCAGAACAATCATGTCCACATTATGAAATAATTTTCTGTCAAGCAATCTGTCTTTTCATTGTGTTTTTTTAAAGACAGTTTTATTTGCAAGTAGCTTTCAACTTGCTCTCACAAGCTTTAATATGCAGGTGCAAGAAACTGTAGCCTCAATAGTTTCTTAGCTTTGTAATTCAAGCCATGTAGCAAACTCTTTAACATTCTTCCTTGTTTTTTTTCCCTTTAGTGAGAAGTAATTTTTTTAAACATATAAAATCCACATGTTTGTGCATTCAGCTACCTCAGGAGCCTGGGTATGCTTTCTTGTGGATATGTGTACATGTGCAGCAAAGGTTCCACAGAAGATCAGAGTGACTGTATGATAACTTATAAGCCAAGGCTAGATTTTATCACAGGAGACAGGAGTCTGTCTCTCTGTACTCAACACTGCTTCATTTTTCAGTTAATAAGACAAGAAATGTCATTATTATTTTAGGCATTAGCTGTGATGTGAGATGGGGAGCATGGCATTCCTTGGTTAATAATGCTACATTCTGTGCTATTAACTTTTCAGAGCAGCTGTTCCTGCTATCTACTGCCTTGTTCAAGACATACTCTAAGTTACAGTCACTAAAAATTGATATTCATGACATACAATGAAATATAAACAGATGAGTTTCATAAATCTTTAACTTTGTATTGGAATTTTTTTCACGAAGTTGAGGACCAAACATCAAAATTTGGAATGTTTGCTTTCAGCATTTACTTATTCACATATGACATCTTTCCTGGTTTTTGTCATTCCTGCATACACACCATGGGCCCCAATCAGAAACCCTCAATCATTATTTTTTTTCTGTAATAATGAGCTTACCTTATGTAAAAGAAGTAAAAGTATATAAAAGCGCCAGGGTCTGGCACAAATCTGTGACCTGGACAGCAAGTATATAGGAAAGACTGTCAGACCCCTGACCCTGCTGTCTGATTCACACGGAAGTTGTCTGTGCTAGAACAACACGGCTTAAAGGACACGGACTACCTTTAGGCAGAGTATTCTCCAGTACATACATCAAATTGGAGGTTTCAGCACGTTCACCATTTTAATTAAGAAGTATTATATTAAAATATGTCTGGAACATTAAAGGATGACCATACAGTAATGGAAATTGGTTAAATTCCCTTTGTAATTAGTGTTCTACTGTGTCAAGTATTGTTAGATTAGCAACAATAACAGTACTTTTGATTTCTTAGCACTCCAGGAACACTTGTTACATGCGTCTATGGTTTTTGAACAATCTTTTAGTTAACTATGTTATCTATTATTTCCATGATAGATAATAACAACAGAGTAAAGCTGATGCCTGATGCTGGTATTCCTGGATCTGACTACATTAATGCCAGCTACATGTCTGTAAGTAGAAAGTGTCTCACATTTTTACTATATTTGTTTTCTGGTAGAAGAGAGAGTCAAAAAATAACTTGCAAGAAGAACAGGATTCTAATTTTTCTTTCATTCACAACAGCTACTGTTGCCATGGCATTGTTCAAGTGACTCCAGTGGCATCGAACATGACTAGCTAAAAATATAAATTAACCCATTTTCATTGCTAAGCAATGATTTTCAGTAATAATCAAAACTGCGTCCAGCAAATTACTTTCTATAAATTGTCTCGTACCATTATCATTAAAGATAATAGTGAAACTCCCACTGAGGTCAATTGTTTAGACAGGCGTTATTTGGTGTCTTGATTCAGGAGTTGGAGCTATTGTATATGAATAGGACAATGTAAAGATGACTGAACTGAAAAGTTTCATAGAAATGGCTAATAGTTTTGGTGAGCGGGATTGGTATGCCCCTTATTATTTTGTGAAAGTTATGATGGAGGAAAATGCAAATAGGCTTCCTGAAGAAGAAACTAGTATTATATTTCTCATCCTTGGCTTTCTTCCTAGACCTTCCATTTTCTGATTGTATTCTCAGTAAATTCGTCATCTATATTTTCATCTCATTTTTGTCCTGTTGAAGCTCAAAGTGTGACTAATAATCATGCATTTAATTTGTTGTAGCAGTGGCTGGTGGTCTCACATGAGGTCAAGACTTGATTTGCACTAAGCATTATTCAAACACATAGTAAGACATGCAGACTGTAGTCTAAACAGATGACACAATGGCAAGCAGAAATAGTTATTTCCAGGTAACTAAGAGACATTCACAGAGAATGAGCAATAGAGCTGAGAGCATCTTCCTCTCTCATTAGCAAAAGCTGTTTATTCCCTTTATATGGAATGTCCTCATTCTGACAGTTAGCAGGTAGGAAGAGCCATGCCACATTGTTACTTGATGCTGGGACTAAACACAGAACCACTGAGAAGGAGACCAGACAGCTTGGAGCATGGCCTAGTCTTTACCCTTCCTGCCACTAGCTGACATGCCGAGGCTTAGGCAGGGAACACTAACAGCAACTTCCAAAAAGCTGCAGCAAAAGCCAGCTGCAGAGAGTGTTCCCTGCTGAGATTTTGCCTGTCTTTACTGCATACAGGCATCTCGCTTCAGGTCACCGTTCATCAGTGAACAGACAACCGTAATGTTACCATTTCTCAGGGATAAAGCTTTGCCCTTTATATGCTCCCACTTGCCGTATTTGTGGATGTGTAAATATATAAATGCTCATAGCTGTAAATATACAATATCTCTGTGTGTGTTTACATGCCTATTTATCTAGGTGTATATACATATGCATACATATAAAGAGAGGGAAAGAGAGGTCTTGTATATAGTTTTAACAAATGGGAACTTGGCCGCTACTTTTATTTTCATTGGTTAAACAAGACAAGTTTACAAAGTCAGTAACTGAACTGTGAGCTTTGCATCCCTGAATTATAGTTTCTCACCTCACTCTTAAACTAGGGAGGATTAACATAGTTTCTCACTGCCACCTGTTCTGTATATTGTAGATGGAGTAAGTAACAGGCAGATGTGAATTACAGGGCTATAATTCCAACAAGGAGCTTCGGTGGTGCTATAAACCACTGTGTCAGTGGTTTTGAGCAATAAGCAGAACTCTGTGATATTATAGACTGCTAGCTCTACAGCATAAATTTATTGCTATTATTGCTATTGTTATTTTAGACTTTCTGTAGTACATAAGAGTTCCTGTCGGGTACGCTTAGTTTCTTTGAGGAAACAGATCCATGAGAACCCATGCACCGACAACATTTACACAGATTTTTTTCAACAAACTTCCTTCCCCACAGGTTTTACATTAATTTATAAATGAACTAAATGGCAGAAGCCAACACTAAAATAGAAGTCAACCCCTACAGTAGGTTTCTCAAAGGCCTTTTATCAGAGATCATTTGTTTGAGTAAGCTCCATCCCTAAGTTACAGCAGAATCTCCCTGACGATCACTGGAAGGACAAGGTCATCAGTGTGGTGTATAGCTTGCACTAGCTCTCAGACCATTCCTTAGTTGTTTCCCTGGCTCCGCTGCTCCTTAGCCCTATTTAATTCTACTTTGTTGGCCTCCTCCTGACACAGTTCTTGGTGGCCTCTGGCTGGATCTACAGATATGAAGGCTTAGATATTTTTAAATGGGAATTACTGACCTGCTGTCCCTGTAATTTCTCTGCCAAATGCATTTCTATTAGGATGGCATTTCCCAAACTTTATTAGAGCATTGGTTCATAACTGATCTGCACAGTGGAAAAAATACCATTACTTCCTTAGGTTTCCAAGGCCATCTGCCATGCAATGGTCAGCCAGGCCTATGCCAATTCGTTTAGTATGTCTGACAAGGTTCTAGCCTTAGGCATGATAGCTACAGGCACAACCGTGAGTCACATGCAAACTGTTTTTTTCCTTGCCAACCATTATGTATTAAATATTTTCTTTTTCTTAGGGTTATTTATGTCCAAATGAGTTTATTGCAACTCAGGGACCATTACCAGGAACAGTGGGCGATTTCTGGAGAATGGTGTGGGAGACGAGAGCAAAAACACTTGTGATGCTTACACAATGTTTTGAAAAAGGACGAGTAAGTTACCAGTGTACCAATTAACAGCATTTGATATAATTGGAAATTCTGTATGTAGCTTCTGTCAAGATTATAATATGATCATTGTTAATCAGTAATCATCTCCCTGCAGATAAGATGTCATCAGTACTGGCCAGAAGATAATAAACCAGTTACAGTGTTTGGGGATATAGTGATTACTAAATTGATGGAAGACATTCAAATAGACTGGACCATCAGAGATCTAAAAATTGAAAGGGTAAGCCAGAACTGGAAGCTGATTTAATAAAACCCATCCAACACCTCAAAGAACACCAGATGTGCTCCATCCCACCCAACTATCCCTCAGTATTATTCTTTTACTCTTCTAATGCATATGCATTGTACTGCCTGCTTTTCCTGCATTTTGTTTTCATTCCTGGGTGTTGGGGGTTTTTTCTGAGAATTTTCTCCAGTTTCTGTCACAAATTGCTCAGATATGTGGCTGACATGCTATGAAGGGCCTATCAAGGTTACTGAACCTCTGGTCTGGTGGGAGGTGAAGTTTCTATTTGGACACCTCAGTTGTCTCTTCTAGAAGGGAGTAATCCTAACCATTCTGGGATCAGACAAATCCCTTTGAATGTATCCCTCTCAGATTAAAGGGCAAGATTCTCTGGTGCAGTGCAGCTGTTTTTCATTGTACCACCAGTTGTATTGGCCTCCACCCCCAGGAGATTCATTCAATATAAATGAGAATCATCAGTATTACTCCCACTCTTTGTGCTGGGAAGGGGGGTGGGAGGTACAGCATAGATGTTCATCTTTGTCACGATCCACAACTATAGTTTCCACTCTTTGGAAAAATTATCACCCAGCGTTAAGTCAGACCAGCAGGTGGGCTCAGAAAGCAATCTGGGCATAATGACCCAAGGTGAAGTCAGCCTTCTTGCACTCCCGACATTGACCTGTGTTGTATGCGGTGCAGCCAGATCCTAGGACCTGAACTCGGCTATCCAAATACATGCATTACCATCCTGTGGCATGTACATGCCACAAAAGGAACACAGCAGTTAGGGGATTGTCTCAGGGGTCACCCCATAAGGATATGTTGTGCACATAGTACCGGACGATTCAACATTTTAAAATGAGTGAGAGAAGATAAACTTTTTTAAGCTAAAATAAGACATAAAGTAAACAAGACTGGAAAAGGGACTATTTAGAGTAAAAATGCATGCCAGCAAAATGCGAAGTCACCTATGTTCACCGGGGTGAGGCTGAAAAGAAAAGAAAACAAAACATAACCTGAATTGACTAAGTGATCCATTTACTATAGCTGAACTACCCTGCACAAGAAGCTATGTCCTTTATAAGCATGTCATTAAATGTGCCATATTGCTGGCTTTAAGATTGTACTTCATCGTCCATTCACAAATGGATGGATTCTTGATGATCTTCCAGTGAAGGTAAAAAGCATATGTGAGGGAAATCATTCACAGTTATTGCCATATTGCATCCAAGGTCACTTCTCTTTTGGTTTTATGTTGATCAATTTTAAAAACATAGATCCAAAGTAGTTGCTACACATAATTGTTCACAGTTGTTCAGTGTTTCTTGCAATATGAAAAGAGCAAGTGGTTGTTTAAAAATAAATTAAAAAGTTGGAACTGGTTCATTACACAGCAGTTGATTAAACTGTGGTACTCCTTGGTGCAAGATATTGTGAATGCCAAAAACTTACAGGACTTCATAAAATCTGGAGAAATTAGTATAAGAAAATTCTGACAAGTACTATTAAATTTCAAGATACCATCTCTGACTGAGGCAGTTCATAAGTAACAAACTATTAGGAATGGAAAGGATATTCTGTGGAACTACAGATACATTGTTGTCATGTTTTATAATTTTCCCTATGAACTTCCCTTGACTACTGTTGGAAACAGGATATTGGTCTAGACAGGCCTTTGGCATGATCCTGTGCTTTTATTCTTATGTCCTTCATAGTTAATTTAGATATCAGATCATAACCAGCTCTTTTCTTTGAGTTACTATTGCTGCTGCTCTGATTGAGAGGACATCAAACACTTAGAAAATATGTTTGTGTTTACCAGCATATGTGTGTTTGCCTCGACTACATTAGATCAGTCTTAGAATGGTTGCTTTTCCCTAAATAAGTTTGTCAGCCCAGTTCACTAAACTTCTAAATGAGCTATAGAAACTTCAACCTGTAATCTACAAATTACATTGATATTGTAATTACATTACTTGACTGAAGTCAAGTGGAGATTGACTGCTGAAGTCATTAGTACTTCCTGAAAGATGGACTTGATGCTATCTCTCTCAAAAAACCAGCCGTAAGATCTGTGCGCAACAAATTATCCCTTGGCACAAGTACATCTTATAATTATTAGGCTATTCTACCTTTCTTTTTTACGTGAAATTGCTGAGAAGTTTACATGTAGCTTACTGGATCTTCTGTCACATTTCTTCTGCAAAAACTGCCTTATTTTATATTTTTCAGCATGGAGACTGCATGATGGTGCGGCAGTGTAACTTTACTTCTTGGCCAGAACATGGAGTCCCTGAAACTACTGCACCAATTATCCATTTTGTAAAACTTATCCGTGCAAGTCGAGCACATGATAATACACCGATGGTGGTTCACTGCAGGTAAGCATATTCACCAAATCATTATTTAGTATCTTATAATTTGAAGCGCATATTAATTCTCAGGGAAGTTGCCAGAAGAAGAACGATGAAAACTGAGTGCACAGGTATGGCTCTAGTATGGACAGCAGTGAAGGTTTCTCTAGCAGTGCCCATAGTCCTTTCTAGGATGTAAAATGCCAAAGTGTGTCTGATCTTCCGTTCTTGGAAATCCCATTGAGGTAATGTCAGTGAAATAGTTACTTCAACAATTACCGTAAGGTATTGCTGGATTTATCTCAATTTTCCTCTTTATCGTAAGAAGAGGAATAGCAACTGACGTGTTGGTTTTAATTACTTCTATTATAATTATAGCTCTTCTTAAGAAATAAGTATTAAAAATTGTATTTAAAATGTACATGCCACATATCAAGAGGAAGAAACTATTTGGGAGCCACAGACAATGACAAATAGAAATAAGGGTTTGCATATGCGAGATTTCAAGCTTGGATGCCTGTAAACAGCTAAAATCTATATTTAGGCTCTTAAATAAATGGTATGGTGGTTAGAGGTGTTCAGCTGTCATAGTTCCCATTGATTTCATACTCAACACTCTTAAACAGCTATTTCAAAGAGTAAGTGTGTGGGGAAGGCTAAGTCTTCAGGAAGGTGGTGAGTGTGTCTGAATTTCGTATGCAGGTCAGCGTTCCCACCAAATGAGTGGGCAGGCTCCAAAATAGCCATCTCAGAGGCCTGCGATTGATTCTTTGCCTCATTCTCACTCAGTGTGAGTCTGGAAATATGCGGAAGGAAAAGCTGGGTTTGGTGCCACAAATCTCTTCCCTAACTGTCCAGTTATCATGCATGGGAGCCCTTTCTGTTTGTCCTCAGCGTCCTACAGGTGCCACCCACAATGGGTGATAAAGCCTCATTTTATTTGATATCATTGTCATTGGCAGTTTGACATTTCCCTCTACTGCAGGGGCCAGAGAGACTATTACAGGAGAGAACTACACGGACTTCATGTTTTGAGGATGCTTCTGTGCTCTGGGGCCCCTCTGCAATGAATCCTGTCCCCTTTTCACAACACAGATACATAAAGGGGCCAGCATGGGCCAGATACGCCACCTGTGCTCAAATTCCCGGTGTTATAAAGCAGCAGTATGTGTTCTCATATCCAGAAAGCTTATTCATTACTTTCTGCTCATTAGATCTTGCAGGTTCAAGAGAGTTTTTCTATACAATTCCTGATTATCTGCAGTGATATACTCTGCATTTATTACACTAATTGCAGAGAAGTCTGATAGTGATTTTGAGAAAATCCTATTTGTTTTCAAACCTTGAAATAAAACAACACTAGCTACCAGCATGCCTTGCACACACATCCTCCTTTTAAAAGTGTTTTCTTTTCAATGTTTTGCTAGATCCCATGTTGTTTTGTCTCAAATACCAAAAGCATCACAGAATCCAGGTGTGATTTTTCAAAATCTTGTGATTTTTTTTTCTTTGAATTAGTGAGCTCCAGAAAATTCACAGAAAAGCTGTGGGACCATTTTTCCACTTATACAGGTTTGGTTTAATTATATCTCATTTGTCCCATGCAACCCCTTGTAAAATCAAAATCAGAACGTGGCTCAAATCCAGATTTCACTTGATCCCATTCAGCAAGGAGACACACACACACAAAAGTAAATACTGAAAAAGATTGATTTTTTTCCAAAGTTTTCTATTCACAATAAACTTAATTTAACCAGAATATTCTAAGAAAATATTTTATACTAAAAAAATTAACATAAAAACTTTATTTTATCTTGTATATTATGTTTGCAGTGCTGGTGTTGGAAGAACAGGTGTTTATATTGCACTTGACCATTTAACCCAACATGTAAATGACCATGATTTTGTGGATATCTATGGACTCGTAGCTGAGTTAAGAACTGAAAGAATGTGTATGGTACAGAATCTGGTAAGATTTATATATTTATCTATTCTGTTTTCCTGTTGTTAAAAAGTTAGTCATCTGATCTCCTACAAAACAAGACTAGAAAACTCATAACAATCAGCCGCCTAATACATTTTCTACCAAATCCTGCTTTTATTTGGATTTCAAGCATTGTGCAAATGTATTCTTTTTATCTATTTAAGTATATTTGGCCAGCAAAGTCTTGACAAGTGCTGAAAAGACTGCTGAGGTATTTAGTGTTTAGAACCTAAATCATAATTTCTCAGACTTTGGGAAAGTTCATTTCCAGTTTTGGGTGGAGAACAGTTGTTAAATAAAAAATGGATTTGCTCGTGCACTACTTAATTTGACTTTATTTACTACTTAACCGTATTTTTTTGTGTATGTATATGTAGCAAGGTCCTCCAAACTTTTCAATATTCACTTACCTTTGACCTCATTAATGATTCCTTGATTCTTTTTAAATTGCTTCAAATAAAATAACACATATGGATAGAATTAAGCACAGACTTCAGAGTTTGCAAAATCAAGGCAATGGTGGGGTTTGGGTCTAAAAAGGTGCATTTCTGGCAGACTTATTGAGTATGGATATAAGTTAGTGATGACCAGCTAGTAAGGAAGACCTCTGCTGTACCTGGAGATCTGGGTATTTTTAAAGGATAGCAGAATTTAAAGCTAATCCTAAACACCCAGTGGAATGGAAATCCAGCTCTATTTGCATAAGGCTTCTGGCCGTAAGTCTCCTGTAGGCCAGATCTAACCCAAGGCTGCTGCCTGAAGCCTTTGAGTACGGGCGAGCAGTTTCAGGATGAACTTCCACATGACTGATGGATTCAAACTGATTTTAATGTAAGGAGACTTGTTCCATTAGGAACGCAATTCTGCTGTTCTATATCATGTCAGAATATACGAAAAGTGTGTCAGAATGTACAAAGCGAGGTTAACCTCTCTTCAGCAACTGCACTTCAGATTTTTTGAGACCTTCTGGTGATACTGTGTCATGCTGTTTCTTGTAAGGTGCTGTCTGATTACCAATTGCTTTCAATTTTTCCTTTTGAAGTCTTGATGCAGCTAAACAATTGCCAGGACTTTCCTGTGATGATCAATTCTGGGAATACTTTTTTTGGTTGTTGTTTTACACTTTTGACTAGAAATAGAATCATCTGAAAATAAGGCAAAGACTGGAAGACAAATTAATGGGAGGCCCCCCAAAATAAAATCTTAAAACAGTAAGACATTTGATAAGATCAGTGTACATTTTTAAAATGTGTATTATTTTTGCGTACTTCTTCATTTGCATATTTTGGCAGAGGCTAGAAAAAAATGTGCCAAAACACAATAGAAAACGATGGTCTCATAGTTCTGATTTCCAAACAGATCAAGTATTGATCTATATGCTAGCTGCAAAATCCTGAGACAGGTTGTTCTCTGTCCAGGCCATTTCTAGCTCATGTTTGCAAGACTACAAAATGCAGATCAGCACTAAAACTTGCCCAAAGAGAACGAAATCTTGTAAAGTTTTATGGCGGATTCAGTAGTCAAGCTATTCTGACAGTTCTGTTATAAAACACTGTTTAGTAGTCTATAATTCAGATTTTATGTGATCAGCACAGAAGATATGAAGAGGAGCAATTCCTTCCCAGAACTCAGTTTAGAGATCCCTCAGTCAAACTGTCTGTGAGATCTATGAGTAAAATAAATAAAACCTGGTTGCTCTCAGACCTGTTTTTTGCTTGATTATAGCTTCAAAATAGTTCTCCTTTTGCCAACAGAGTCACTCTCTGTTACTGTAGCCCATGGGCACAGAATGGCCCACATCTGTGCAATTAAACACCTCTGCAGTTAGCACTCTCTTCACAAAAGACAGCTGCATCCAAGCTCTCTATAGGGATTGACCCATAGTCTGTAGTAACTCCTGAAACACACCTGGAAATTATTTGAGATAGTGCTGGTTCACGTGGATCAAAACTATGCGAGGGACTATCCAAACAATTTGAAGTAGTTTGGATGATCAAGTTGCACCGGCTGGCGATGTACCCGGACACTTTAATTCCCTGATGTAGATATAATTTCAATATCCTGGTACTCTGCCTGGAGGCCTGTACATTACCAAGGCCTGCCCTTGGACTACTGGTGAAGTGCATAACCTAATCTTTAGTGAAGTTTTTTATTCTCTCTCCCACTTCCACCCATAAAAAGACTTTCAAATAATTAAGAATGTCATTAACTGTAACTGGGAAAATAATTTGTCACACATACATTTCCCAGGTATCCTGCTTCACTCTCCCCTGGCAAACCCAGAAAGATTTTCATTGCTACATGCTCACAAGTAGCTGTATGAACACGAGAGATTACGGAGCTTTCAGAGTCTTCTGAAATTCAGAAACCTTCTGAATTGGAGCAGCCAATCTAAACTCCACTGAAACTTAAGACCTTCATTCTAGAAATCCATATTTGTCCAGTGGATCTGTTAAAGTTTATAATCTTGCCAAGACAAGTACAAAGGCTAGTTTGAAATAATGCCATGCTATTGCTTCAGTAGGCAAGCTATTGAAAAGTGTAATGGTACTGTGTACTCCAGGGGCCTGTGAAAGTCTGTTTTAATTACCCATAGCTCTGGAGCTGTGACCCTAAAACATATCCATGTAAACAAAGTTCTCTTATAAATCTGAGACACTTGAATTGAAAACTGATGGCAGTTCTGAAACAAAATAGCAATTATTGAGCAGAAAAAGTACACTAATGTATTTACCCGTGCAAAAGTCAAGGTAATTAAAATTATTTTGGTCATCTCCATCTGTGGAGATGTTCAAAACCCATCTGGACAAGGTCCTGGGCAACGTGCTTTAGATGACCCAGCTTGAGCAGTGGGAGTTGCACTGGGTGATCTCAAGAGGCCCCTTCCAACCCAAATGAATCTGTGATCTGGCTCATTTTCTGCGTCTACATACACAGTATTTCTCCTATGTGAAGATATGCTTAATCCACTTATTTTCTTTCTGTCTGTTTTCATTCTTTTATTTCATTCTTTATTTCATTCTTACATTGCCTTTTTTAAATTTTTCTCTCTTTTCAGCAATCATTACCCAGAGTTACTTTATGTCCTTGGAAGTGTCAGATTAACTTTAGTTGCCCACTCTTTGCATTATAGTCTGTTAAAAATGATGCTACAATCTAAGAAGTATCACTAAAAATAATGTGTCTTTTTGCTCTTAGCAATGGTGCATGCTCCTAGAACATGTAGATTTACTTGAACTTTTGCATTTGAGTGCACCCTGCTGGTTTTCTCTATGCTAGAAAGAGGGAGATTTTCTCATCTAAATATTACATTCATGTGGTTCAGTTTCTTCAGTCTGAATCTAGTGGCAAAAAGTAATTAATCAACTTTTCGTAGAAGAAACCTTTACAGAAAATTGTGGAACAGCCTATTAGTCTCAGTTGTGATTCATCTAATTTCATATATCTTGCTGGGCATAAGAATTAACATGTTTTGACAAATTTTAATGCATTATGCCTCATAATGAATGAAATCACATCAGGCATATATGAAATACTGAGGTTGCTGAGTTAAACTGCAGTTACTTTGAGAACATCTACATGTTATATAAAAAATTAAAAAGTTTTTTGGTATTGGAATTACATTTTTCTTCTAATCAAGCATCTTTAAATTCACATCTTACAGGCGCAATATATATTTTTGCATCAATGTGTTTTGGATCTGTTGACAAGCAAGGGAAGTAGTCAGCCCATATGTTTTGTAAATTATTCGACTGCAAAAGGGATCTATTGACAAGCAAGGGAAGTAGTCAGCCCATATGTTTTGTAAATTATTCGGCACTGCAAAAGATGGACTCTCTGGATGCCATGGAAGGTAAGGAGGTACAGATTGTCTCAAATATTATTTTTTCCTAGCAGGTGCATTGACTTGTCCAGACTAAGAAGCAGAAACAAATACTTTGACGTGCATTTTTTGGCTTCAGAAGTGTAATTTTCTAGCATTTTGCTGCCCTTTAGTCTCCCTCATGGTAATAGTCGTTGCTCAAGCTTTCCACTTTTTTCCCTGCAATATCTTTTAAATTCAGCCGAAAGAGTTATCTGCCATTAGTTACTGTTTGTTTACAAGGCAGGTTAATGTAATGTATCTGTTTCTTTTGTAGGTGATGTGGAGCTTGAATGGGAAGAAACTACCATGTAAATACTGAGACTAAATATTAAAGCTAATGCGATTTTGAAAGTCAAAGTCATATTTTTCTAAGCACAGGGGCCAAAGTGAATTCCCCTATTTCGATGATTAAAACAAACACAGATGATTGAAACAGCTTTTCTTCTATCAATGTGCCTTCATAAATATGTTAAAGTATTTTATTCAGATCACTGAGCAATAATGATTTGGAGTACTTTTGCACAGACTGCACTTCTGGTGTTATAGGAATACTGCATTCAGTATGTATTTAAATAGAAAGTGTGTTTGAACATATTCCTTTTTTCCAGTTATCTTTGTAAAAGAAGAAAAATGAGCCAAATAGGATGTAAAAATTTCATATTCCCATTGAACTTATTTTGGTGTGAATTTGCTGTGTTCTTTGTGTTTTGGTTTTAAGTAAAAGCTACAGTTCTTTGAATCATTCTTGCTAGATTGGTTTCAGTGTTGTCAGCTCTTGCAGATTAATTCCAATACCATCGCGGTGATCTTTACCTAAATGTATGTTCTTGGGTTTTGAATCTTTTTTTACGAGTGGTAGCATATCAGCTCACGATCCTGAACAGCTGAAGAGTCACCTTCTGACATGGGGAGGATTATTCAGCTTTTACACAGCACACAGTAGCTCTTCAGGGACACTTGGGGCTATTTAAGCTATCATAATCAGTGGGTTGTTTTTTTAAATATACAATGGTGATTGCATATGTTCAGTGCTGAAGAAAGTATTTTACATTCCTGCTACTTTTTAAAGGAGGTAGAAGAAAGTAAAACTATAAATTTATTATATATTGTAATGCATGTTAGATTGACTTGAGTAATAGAATGTTTATAATTCATTCACATTTCTTGAATAGAACACTGTTCAGTATTTTGAAAGGTTACACAAAATTTAATAACTATATTTTATAACAGAGTTGTCAAGTAAAAAAGTTGTTGCTCCTTTCTCAGGTTTGGCGAATCATTGTAGACACTGAAAAGTATGGGAACTAGTATTTGGAGATGTAATAAAAGAAAACGTCTTCCACTCCCACTGCTTATCATTATCAGAAATAAATCTGAAACAGGAATGAGAGAAGCAGGAAGCTGTTACCTGAGAAGCAAAGCAAAAACTGGTAGAGTAGGAAGACTATAGAGAGAGAATTAAACTGCGTGCCCAGGTTTTACATGGAAGTGACAGCATTCAATTGATATTATTGGGGGGGGGGTTTGCTAAGTTTTCCTCTGTGTAAAGAAATGTATCATTCTGAATAGTACTAAAGCTGTGACCTTAATCTGAGATGCAAAACGTAATATGCAAAGATGCAAAGAGACTTTGGAGTTGCCGTCTTATACTCTGTTCAGACGGAAGAAATCCATAGCCTTGTTGAGGCATCAAGCTCAGGAAAGTCAGACAAACCTCTTTAGAACCTTGACAGACATATGTGTGTGGGTGTGTTTGTGCGCGCGCCCTCTGAACAGAATAGTAAATGAACAAAGCTTTTCCATCTCTTAACTGCAGCTACCAGACAGAAGATGCTATACAGTATGTAACCTGGTATTTTTTCATAAGTAAATGACGGTAGGTATTTGATGTCTTTCTAGAAGCTGGCAAGGATGGTGCAGTGAGGACCCTTTGTAATTTAGCAGAAAGTGCCAAATATCTAAAATGAAAATCAAAAGACAGCATTTAAGGAGGTGGAAATGGTCTACAGAGATATTTTGGGCACTCTGTCTTTCAGGAAGACTGACGGTATTGTAAACATCACCTGTCAGGCTAAAAGGAAAACAATGCCTTTTAAAGCTGGATAGAGGGAGAGAGAGGTGATGTCCACAGCTGTTCAAGTCTCTGGCAAAGCATTCGGTACAGCTCTAGTTTCATTTGGTTCCTATGAAACATGTGTTCTTCATTTATTATACATGTACTTTAAAGTATTCTGACAAATTGCTTATAGGGACTTACAGATGTTTTTCATGATCTGTATTTGTACTTGGTAGCAGTACATGCAGCACTGTGATAAATTGACATTATAGAGTCATAATCTTGTATAATCTTATATCCACAATGGTGGAATATCCGTATGTGTGTCATTCCTCTTTCAATTGGAGGAAAAAGCTAAGAAGCCTTATGCAACTTACAGATGAACTCCAGAAGTTCCAAATGTGCTTAAGTGTTTTCTTTTATAAAATACTTCACGATGAAGATTCCTACATCCTCCTTTAGGGGACCTGCCTGTGGTCAAACACGACATTCAGTAGCATGCTTGTTTGACAACTTAGTAAGATACTAGAAAATGTGACTCTCTTTCCTGTAGAGGCAAAGTGAAAAACTGAAAAGTAATTAAAGTGGTTTGTTGTACAATTTGATGTAAGCAATCTCATACGTGCTACCTGGACACATTTTGTATTGTCTTTAGGGTAAAAGCCAATATTCAGCGTAAACTGGCCACAACTCGTAAGATACATGGTCAGGGAAAGAAATATCTCCAAGCAATTCTCTCCAAGAACTGGTTTTCAGTATAAATACAGCAGTAGTTCACTGACCTTCTCGTGTGCCTGCCAATGATTTACAGGGATAGGGGAGCATCTGTATATCAGGAGATCCCCCAGACCTCTGTTCAGTCGTGAAGAAAGAATTTCCACATAGTCTCTTGTCTTCTAGCCCTCCTTCCTTTATGCAGTGGCACCTATGCTGGTGCTACTGACAGAACTGGAGATCTGGAGACAAGCAGAATTTGTCCAATTGCTATTTTAAGAATATATATAACACAGCACACCATTTTCATTTTTAATTTTGCCACTCAATTTTCTACAGATTCTTGCTGCTACTAATATAGCAAGAGTATACTCTATCAAAATTAGAAACTGAATGAATAAAAACTGGAGAAGAATACACAAATTCTATAGGATGATTACAATTGTATTGAAATTAGGTCATACTGTATTAAATTATTCGGGCAATTTCTATAGAGACTGATATATCTCCATACATAGAAGAAACAGTCTTTATATATATATTTATAGCCAGTTCTGCTGGATATCATTAGAAGAGGCTACTGTCAGTGCTCTCAAAAACTATTTACAAAAGTAATAGAAAGACAGCAGAGCATCACATTCATGTTGAATTTAAAGCACTTTTTTATACTGTTAAAGGAGCTGATAAAAATAATTGTGCATTCAAACTTGTTCTTTTACTGTATACATGGAGCTATTCAGTAATTTAATTTCATATCATTATGTGAAAGATTAATAATGTCTGTTAATCTGTGTAATACCATCTGTGTACTGCTGCAATACAAAGGATGCTCATATGCAGTTGCTAAGACAAAGCAGCAAAGAGCAATGAATCGCTCATATTTCATACTAAGGTAACGTGACAATGTGCTTTCCTGGTTGCATACAGAAATTCCAAAGCCTCCTAGATGTGGACATGAGTTTGCAGAGATTCGGGACACAATGTCCTGTGAGGTCTGTGGGCGGAAGAGATCTTTTTCTGAAAATATTTTGACAGCAAGTTAAAATAAAACTTGAAAAGTAGCGGTTTCAGAGTATGTATTACATGTATATTAAGCATTACCCAAGATCATTGTCTATCCATGGAAATAAACGATAAAAATAGACAGATCCAAATTCATTTTTGTTTTAAGAACTATGAAAAGTATCCCATTAGCTCTCTGTTTTAGGGGATATACATATGGTAATAATGAATTCAGCGTTGTTTTATAATTAAGCTACGTGCCCATCCAGTGCTGCAAAACTTGCAATGCATTGAGTGCAGTAGACTGTAACTGGAAACCGTTGACACATAGTGTTGGACATACCCTTGTCATCTGTGATTTTAAGGAACTGAGTCATAGAAAATGTACTGAAAGGTGATCCACTGTTTCACCATTTTTCCATGACTGTTGTGTCACCACCCTATGTATGGTGCTGAAAACAGTCCTCCCGATACTGTTCTTCATGTTTTGTTCTGTTTTCTAATGCTGTATTGCATGTCGATATGTGACTGTATTAGAAGGAATTGTAAACGGTAATATGGACCATCTGAATTCAAATACTGCGGGCATGATCTACAGGCATACATCATTCTCAGGTAAGGTGTGTAGTGGTCTTACTTCAAACCTTCTGTCTGTCCCTTTCCCTGCGAGTTGATTTCCAGATGACATCACGGAATATCAGCTGCATTTTTGCACTGGCTCTTGCCCAGAACACAGTTTCTGCCCTGTCCTCTATGTGGCTATGGTTACGAGGTATGAGACAAGTGCAAACCTACTTTTGTGCTGATCTCAGAGCTGAACTGTGGTATCAGTTGCATGTCTGTGCAGCATAGGCACCGTATGCAATTGTAAGGATAAACTGGCTTCCTATCCAGAAGTTCCCCCTACTGCTGTAGTAAATTCTGATATAAATTTTAGCACTGGTCATTGTTCAGTGTCAGCTGAAGACAGCAAGATGGATCCAACGTTTGATATTTTGCATGGCAATTCTCTTTTCCCAATAACTTTTCCTAAACGATGCTGAACTAATTACTTATTTTAATTATTTCTTCTCACAGCTCCCTTATCATGTAGGCCCTTTCTCAGATTCCACTATGTAAGGGAAACTGAAAATCAATGGCTTTTCAGCACTGAATACCAATGTCTATGAGACATTTCACAGATCCTACTTCATCAGGCAAAGTTTGGGATGAAGTTGTGCCTCTGTATTTCAGTTGAAAGGCAACATTTAGAAGGTTTCTGTTATATTTGGATCATCTTACTCTGCTTGTTGATTGGTGTTACCAGGGCGATCTTTTTGTAGGATGACAGCTGCACCCAGCCATCCACTGGGTGGATCATGAATAAACCATTCCAGTACTCTTTACAGTCAATAAGGAGCTGAAGGAAGTTTTACAATGATGTTCCTAAAATATTTTGCAGGAGATGGAGATCTGGATGATATAAAAAGAATACTTGGATACTGGAAACCTAATATGCCACTAAAGCTCTGCCATTCACAGTTGCATTCCATGAAGCCTGCTGAGCAGGAAGTGTGTCCTCGAACACACAGAGCATATTTGGGACAACATAACACAACCTTTGAGCTGAGTACTGCAAGATACAGGGCACTCTTGCCATCCATGCAGGAACACACTTAAATAAGCTTTACCATAAAATGTCCCCAGCTCACCTGAAAAACCAAACCACAGGAAACACCTATTATGACAGCGAGTAACAACTTTTGTGATTCAAGTTAGTGCTAGGAACCAAAGGACTCTATTTAGTCAATTCTTTAACTAATCTTAAATATATAAAGAAATATTTTGGCACCACAAGTGTAGAACATGGGCAGACAGAGCATAGACAGGGAAGAGGATTTTCTTCCACTAATGGAGGCATAAGCACAAAAGTAATTAAACCTGTACGTGTCTCTCTCTCCCTCCGTCTGCTGTCTGCGTGTGCTCACCAGTTGGGGATAACTGCAGATAAATAGCATTTATCCACTTTTAATTTGATTAATATATTGATAATCCCTTTCTCAGAATCCAGCATGAAACAGTTCTGTGCCTTTTTATTTACCAGTCTTCTGTTGGCGTTCACGATAGGTCCATTTAATGACTTTTCTTATGGAATTCTACTAATTCTGTGTTAGTGTTACAGAGACAATACAAATTGTGTGAATCTGGGCTTGCCTATTGTGCAAAGAATTCTTAAATGAGCTGCAATGACATAATACTGCACTCCAGGCATGGGCAAGGAATTGACCTGAGGAGACTGGCTGCCTAGCCTGTAATCTTACTCCCTTTTGAGAACACGACAGTTACCTGACAAGGCACTGTCCCAAGGCAGGGAGTCCAGAAAATGTTCCCAAAGCTGACTGACATTTATATGTAGGATTTTAATCTGAACTTTTCTCTGCTAAGGATAGATAAGAAAATTCAGAGCTAGCATTGTCACTGAAAACGTTACTTATCATCATGCAACTAGCTAAAATTCTATACCTAGTGCAATAAGGCAAACAGATACCCCTTTCCAATCTGGACATTATACCTTGAACACTAAAGATCACTGATTATCTGTGATTTGTCTTATGTTCTTCTTTGGCGTAATACCTTGATGATGATACCTAGTTCAGCACTCTAAATCTTCCTCTATGTTAGAGTTGAATTAATCTTGCCTAGTTTTAGTTATATAATAGTTGCATATAGAGTTTAAGCCAACCATCTTCTATTATTTTCAATGGGGAGACATGGACATACAGAGAGGACAGTTCATGCCAGATCTAGAGCAGATGTCTAAGAGAGGCACACCTATACAGAAGTGAATTTACTTTGTGTCTCTCTGCTTTGGCTATAGGAGTTTAGACAACTCAACTACCTGCCAAATACCGTATTCTGTAAATTTCAGCAGAGAAGAGCCTCTAAACAAAATATACCCTTTGTACCAAATGTACAATTTAGTTTTACTTCAGTAGGAAATGGAGCATCTATGCAAATAAGTCACGTAATTCCTGGTTCAAATCCCTATGCAGAGAAGAGTAAGTCACAGGAACTCATCTTTGCTGCTTAGGACACTGAGAAGCAAAACCTCTCATTTAATTGGTATTAATAGTGCCTTAAGCTTACAAAGACATACTGTCTTCTTCATGGTTCGCATTCAAAGTTTTTACGTTTCTTTTATTTATATCTCTTTTTTCTTTTTCCAAATGGGAATTTTGAAATACTGACTTTGGAATAGTTACAGGTTTTCTTAGGGAAATCCTGAGCTGACCTGATAAAACAGCCAAAAGGAGGATGCTTTGATAAAAAATGTTCTATAGTAACGGCCATATTATTTCAATTCCTCAAAAATACACCTACTTCCTGTGGGGTGGCCATTACGTTAAGAACATATCTACTAAATATACCATACACTAAGAATGTGACTGAATGCTTAAGAAGGCAGATACATTTATCACTTCTTGATTTTCCCATTCTTTTTGCCCTTCCAATTCTTCTTATCCTTGACTAGCACTCCTAAGCAGGTTTTGGGGATGTATCAGGTTGCTGGTTAATGGAGATTAATTGTGTCAGCGATACTAACTCTGTACAAAATTTAATGAGACAAACATTCCTCTCCTGCATACTGGTGTGCTCTCTCTGAAACCAGAAGGGATCCCTGACATCACTACCAGAGCCAACTGGCAGTCAGAGAAAGATGGTCCTGTGCTAGTGTGGGAGAAAAGCTGTGCTTAGTTCCAAGTTTTCACAAACTTTGCATGCCTGAAACAAATCACTTCATTTCTGTGTATCTCAACCCCCTATGTCAAAAAAAAAAAAAATAAAAAAAATAAAAAAATTGCATTACACCTTTTTTCCTAGCATTTATGTGTCCTATCTATTTATATTTGGAAGCTCTGTGGGGAGAGCAGTTTCTCCCAAAATGTCTTTACACACTCCTATCACAACTAAGAATACTTTCAAAGTAATAAATTCTTTCTCCTATCAACGTCATCCCAAAACAAACAAATGGCCAGTAGATTGTCAAGAGCCACTATGGACAGCATTGCTGCCACACAATGCTCGTGCTTTGCTTTGCCTTCATCATCCCTTCGGTTCTCTCATCTTGACAAGAAAGAACAAGCGGTAGGCAGTGGCTCTCAATACGGAGGGCATTAGCTAAGAGAACATTTGCAGAGAGCTAACTTCATCTTTCTGGAAAGGTTCCAGATGAGCACCGCAGGAGCACAGCAGGAACTTGTCACAAAAGGCATCTTCCTTCTTATTCAGTCTACGGGCAAAAATCTCTTGGCTCTGTGTCTGGAATAATAGAAGAATGACAAGAATTAACTTAAGATGCCAACATTTTTCCTAACTTGTGATTGCTCTTATGGTATATCACATCCACACATCCTTTATCACACATGCATGCACAAGCAGATATTCAAGCTCTTGAAAGTAAAGGCACATCTGAATTGGTCAGGTCAGGTGTGACTAGCTTGCTTCAGTTTAGCAAAGGGAAGCACGACTTGGATTAATAATTATGACCATTAAGTCTTGATCTACAGAAGTAATTTATTCTGATTTAAAAAGAAGAACTTGCAAGGGGTCAGACTGAAGCTTTCCTTTTTTGAATGTGCACTGGAACAAGTGGCAAGTTGCTTTAATGGAGCTGTGAAATACTTTGGGCTCTCATATTATCTGGTTCTCCAAAACCAGGAAAAATGTTCAGCAGGGTCTTGTAAGGAGACTTCGTGAAATACAAAATTGCTACGACAGCTGAAAGAAGGAGAATGCTTCCATTGAGAGAAAACTAATGAACAAGTGTCAAAATGGACAGTTGGTGTCAATTCCAGAAGGATTTAAAACTTAGACATGAGCTTGAAGAAACCATGTTAATAGAGCCAATATCTGTATGAAAAGAACCTTGTACTTAACAAAAATCCATTGTGAACAACATTTGAAACAGCATGTATGAAAATGCTTAGGAGAAAAGAATAGTGTATTAATAAAATATGGAAATACTATATTCTACTGATATGCAACATCATATGATGTGTTTTCTTTTTTCCAGAGAAAGACATTCCAAACATAAGTCAGAGTTCAGGATTTTGATGAACTTCGGTAAAAAGTTCATCTTTCCAAAGAAGCAAATCTCTGAGCAAGCCCTTATGGTTTTGTTTCTAAGAGATTACAAATGAAATGAAACAAGACTTCTATTACTATTTTAAAATAAATCTTTATGATCTATATAGAATATTTTCAATCACATTTAGGAAATTAGAGTATATACTGTAGAAGAACTATGTATAGTTCTTCTTAGAGAAGGACTGCAAAAATAATTTTAAGCTTTATATTTCAGCAGAGGCTAGCCTTGTGTTGCACACAGCTTACACACAATTCAAATAAAATTTCCATGCCAAAGAAATATCTCATGACTGGCAATGAGGGTCTGCTGGCATTGCTGGGTAATCAAAACCCCTGACTCTGGGCAGAAGTGAGCCCGCGGATGCTGTTGAGGCCAACATCATCAAAACAGCCCAGACACTCAGCCCAGTCCTGTTTCACAATGGAGCAGTGAGATCACAGGGCAATCAATGCCATCTGCATGCGAGCCTTTCCAAATGTATGCTCTTCTCCTGCTTGTCTGTATACTAGAAACACTTGTGGCTCTTGGGCACAGAAAGTTTTCTGTGTACAGACCAGACAGATTACAATCCACTCCATATTCCCTGAAGCCCTTTTGTGTGTGAAGTTGTTTTTTTTTTCTGTGTGTGTGTCTGAAGGTCAGAGAGAGCTATTGAGAAAGGAGTAATGACATACAATAGGAGTTGGCTTGTGCTAGAGAATTTCAAGGACATTTAAGTGTTACAGTGCTTAACTCTTGGACATCCTGTTGTTCAGCAGACTCCTTAGCTGACAAGTGCCCAAACTCAAAGCATGTAGAAAAACAGCCACTTAAGAAAGGCACTCTCAGAAATCATGAATGGGACTTAGGAGACAACAAGGGCTGACGATGCAGATAAAACATGGCAAAATGTACGTGCCCACACAGCTGTATGATTGTCGCGCTCTCCTGTTAGGGAATCATCATCTAATTATCATTTAATTCTTGTCTAATTCAATTGGAATTGCCAATTCTTATTTCCCCTTCTAAAAAGAATCCAGGAGTAAATCTCTAGGCTTGCATTTTAAGCACTCAAATAACATGTAGGAGACACTGATTTATTTTCATCCTCTGCTTGATTCAGAACAGGGATCTGTTTATCCTTGTTTACCACATCTCAGGCAAGTATGTTGATCCCTGGCCTAAGGCTGCCAGGGAATTACATGTGCACTATCTGTCTTGCCCCAGTAGTGCCACTTTCAAGAATATTCAAATATTCATTCAGAAAGGGATGTAGCCTGAGGGGGGCAGGCTCTCACATGAAATGTGGAAGGCAGCTGTTCAAACACCCAAGTACAGTATAAAAAAAAAAATTACAGGAGCCTGGCTGGATCTTCTTCCTCCCTGCAAGAGCTCTGATACCTAGACTGCCTTTCTTTTTTCCATCCTTAATTCTCCGCAGTTATCCCAAACAAAGTAGAATTCTTTCTAATAGGGAACAATGACAGCATAGTTCATAGCAAAATAAGGGAAAAAAAGTCTTAGGAAGTCCCATAGTCTGTCATATTTTGCTTGAAGGCTACATCGCTCTTAACGGAGGTTTACATAGCTGCTGCTCTGCAGCTAAGCCAGTCTGGTGTTTTTCCTTCCATCAGGAGACTTATCTAAATCTGCCTTGTTATAACTAATTTCATGGGTTTTTTTCTATCCACATAATCACCAGCATCACTTTACTCTGTTCCTCCTTGCAGCAATTGCTTACTTGTTTGCTTGATCACTGCCAGCACTTTTTCTTGACTTTTCTATTCTCTAGTCTATACCACCACATTCATTCAACATTTACTTTGACAATGTTTCTAAGCCTCTCATCATTCTTGTTAGCATTCTGTGTTTTCTCTAGTTGTACCAGCTGTATCTGTTTTGAGATGCAGTGCAGAATCTGAAAATGGACACAGAATTACAGCTGAAGTCTTACCAGCCTAGAACAGGACGGAAGGACTACCTCATGTGCCTCCTTCCTGTCTGTATGTCCTAGTAGGATGTGTGGGTTTTTTTCTCAACAGCATGACATATGTTCATCTCACGATTCACTGTAACCATCAGTTTCCTTCTTTTGTAGAATTACCACCTACCTAGTTACTCAGTTTGTATTTCTGCAGTGATCTGGCTTGCCTAAGTGCTTATTGGTGCCCTTGTCCTTGTCAAATTTAAACCTGTTAAAGACCATATTTCTATTCATCACAATCAGTTTGAAATCTAAGCATGTCCTCCAACAAGCTGATAATTCACACCCTCTCTGTGATATCTGCAAACTTGATAAGCATATCCCCTATTCCATCATCCGAGTTATTAATTAAAACATGAGTTCCCAGAGTAGAACCCTGGGAAGTCCCTCATTTGAGAGTTCTTTGATGAGTTTCCAAGGAGTTGAATACCCATAGGAGTTTCATTCTCCTAGTCTTCATATGAGGATGTCAGGTAAAGCTGTATAAAAAAACTTCATTAAAATCAAGTAAGTGACTTCCGCTTATCCCATAACCACCAGAATTGTTCTCCTGTTATGGCAGGACAATAAATTGATTTGGCCCAGCTTATTCCTGAAGATTTTTTAGCCGGAACAAGAATACTCCATGTTGGCATTATTCACACCTTTGTATTCTTCCAGGTGCACACAAATGTTGTATCATTTTCCAGTATTTTCACAGAAAGTTAGGTTGAACTCCTCATCTACAAGTCCCTCTTTCCTTCTGTTTAAGGATATGCATTACATTTCCAATCTCTACTCTTCTGCAATCTCACTCATCCTCCACAAGTTCTCAAAGATATCAGGAAACGGCACTGAGAGCGGTTCAGCCAGTTCTCTAAGTAGACTGAGGCCAGACCAGTTTCAACATGTAAGTTAATCTAATTATTTTACCTCTTGGTTTTCCTGTCCTGTCCTGACTCTTTCTCCTTTTGTTACTAGTGCTAATAATTGTGTTAACCAGCTAAATGCACTTCATCTTTTCAATATAATTTGAATTGACAGAGGCATTAAGCACAGCATCATCTGTTAAGGGCTTTCTCTCCGGTCAGGCTCCCTTAGTTCTCTTGCTATTGCAATACTTAATGAAAGTTTCTTCTTACTTTTTATGCCTTTTGATAATGATTCCTTTCTTTGTCCTTTGCCTTTCTGATTTTGTCCTAACATGTCTATGCTGTCCTTTCTTAGTTCTTTCTTAGTGTCCAGCCTTAGTTCTGTCTTCTTTTGTTTTTCCCCTATCTTGTTCATGACTGCTCTTCCTCACATTTAGAACAGAACATTAGAATAATGTAGGCTGGAAAGGACCTGTGGAAGTCATCTAGCCCAGGGCCAACTTCAAAGTTTGATCAGGTTACTCAGGGTCTTGTTCTGCCAAGATCGCCATTTGTCTTATGGTTTCACTAAGAGGTAGGTACAGTCTTGTCAAGAAGAATGACATTCTGGTGAGTCCTGAACTGCTACATAAAACGCCCCTGCCTAAGCTGTGTTCAAGGTCCAATCTAGAAAGTGTGTTCTGGGTAGATCTGTTCTAGGTCCTGTCAACATGCCAGGCAGAAGCCCATTAAAAATAATGCACCTAGCTGCTTTGCTGTGCCAACAGTGAGGGATTCCTGCATATGTCCAGAAGATGAAGTTTAGATACCTCTGGAAATTTACTGAAGAAAAACGTGGCTGAAGAAAATACTTTTCAGACATCCCTAAGGTTTTGCAGCAAGGCCTGAAAATCTATGTTATGAATGTAGGCACCCAAAGTGGCGCACAGACACTTAAGTCCCATGTGGAATCAGGCCCTTGATGGCACTACTGCTAATTGGCACGTGCTAACCTATGCATTTCCTGATGTCCCTTGGCAGCTCTGAGACCCTTCTCATGGTTAGTCCAAGAAGGATTATCTATCTGGGTTTCCCTTCACTGGCCTGTCCTTTGAGACCTGATCCTGCAAACACTATCAGATGTAAGTAATTACAAAAAATACTTTGGGAGGCGAGACACTATTGGGATGTTCAGAAAGGGATTAGATAAATTCATGGCAACATGTCTGTAAACAGATATTAGCAGAACTAGGCAGGGATGTGCCCTATAATATCCCTGATTAGACAGTTCTTGATACTGAGGAAGTACAAAGGGAATGGATGACCAGAAGTGGCCAGGCTCATATGTGCTTGTCAGGATATTCTGCTAGATGGACTACTGGGCTGACCCAGCAGGGAATTTCTCACATATTATATATTTCTTACATGTGACATTTTTTTCCATTGTACTAGAAGTTGGAAGAGTCACTTACACTTATCCATTACTACTTCTCTAAGCTTACTGTGTCAAAGAACAAGTATGTGGATGGTGGACATAGACCGTATATAAGACAGGTCTGATGACTCTGATAATTGTTGAAGGAAGCCATTTGGTTCAGCTCAATAGTTTCAATCACATATGAATTCTTATGGCAAAAAGGAACATAAGGATGGCTGAGATTAATCTGATCTGTTCCTGCTAGTACTGCATTGCCTCAGGTACAACAGACTTAAGATCATAAAGATCTGAACTAAGATACCATCTTGCTGAACTGATGCTAGTAAACTGGACAAGGAGTGCTATGCGGGACGATGAGAACTTGACAAGTATTATCATGTGATCTCTTTCAAGAATATCTGTAGTGCATTTCCGGTTGTCTTCACCACAGTTTGGCATGACTGCTTGTTGGGATCAGCAGCGTGCAATGACAGCTCAAATGAAAAAGCTGTTGGTATAACTTGGACTCATCAGACACAAATCAATTCTGTTGTCTGATACTGCTAAGTTGCAAACAAGTGATGAAGAATTCATGTTACTACCTCAGATATTTGTGAGGAAAATAATCTCAAGGTATTTCAAACCAAAAGCTATCACAGTCAGAAAGCTAATTCCTTGCAAGGGCCTGGTACAGTTGATAAGACCATTCTAGATCATTAGGGGTATTTCAAACCAAAAGCTATCACAGTCAGAAAGCTAATTCCTTGCAAGGGCCTGGTACTTGATAAGACAATTCTAGATCATGGCTTACTAGGAAATTTTTGGGCTCTTGAAAAGTCACATTAAGTAGTTTGACTAACTTTAGTCTTATTTACAACTTTCCGTATTCTGGTGTCAGTTTGAGTTACAGGCATGTAACTCAAATGTAACTTTCATGTTGGTCTGTACATGTATGCATGCAGTTCTTGAACGTGCTGTGTGTGACTAAGATGACTCGGTGACTTTTTTCAGAAATAAAAACACAGTTACTATTTCTTTTTTATTAGATAGCACATGTTGATGAGGAAAAAATTGTTTGATCACTTTAGGCAGTTTCTCTATTGATCATCAAATTCTTGCTTGAATTTCAGTTCCGGGACACTGGGAAGACACATTTATGTTCTGTCAGAGAATGTCATACATCTCAAGAAAGTGACATTACTTTTTTCCAGTCTCATATTTTCTTATCTTACTTCAGATATATGACTTTGCGAGCGGCTCAAAACTTCCCCAAACCACTAAGCAAGTTCACTGCTAATTGAACCCAGCATCAGGACATAATCACAGTACTGAACAGTTGGAATTCTGGAAAATAGTTTATGTGAAGTGTTACAAAATTCCTGGAACCATGGAAATGTCAAATTTGAGATGCTTGACTGAGAAACTCCCCAATGAGAGGTGATAATCTGAGCATCTGCAGACTCTTTATTGTTTATAAACTGTGGCTGCTGCCTGTGTAAAATCAACTTCTACAAAGACACATCCTCTACCTGGAAAGACAGCTAAATATAAGCAGCCACAAGGCATTGGTGCTGCTTGAGTGTGCTCACACACTACCTTTTAGCCAGTATAATGAATAATACAGTTTGTAAAGATGGCGCCAATTGTGTGATCATTTAATAACTCCTTGTTCCATTAAATACTCAGGCCTAGCATCAGCTGGCCCAAGACGAGAGAGAGAGAGAGAGAGAGAGATACACCAAGTCTTTCTGTAAATCGACATGACTTTTGGATCCAAATGGAGCAACACTGATGATCCAGAACCTTCAGAGGGCTCTCTTCTCCAAAAGCAATTTCAATTAATTAGTTATTAATTAGTTGGCAATCTTTCTTGGTAATTCTTCACTAATGACACTGATATCTTGGATGCTGATTTCTAATTCTCTTGTAATAATGAAAAGTGATTTCCTTGGAAAGAACTGTAGAAAAAGTTCATCTAAGGCTTCTCGTAATGTCAGTTCCTTTACCATAATGTCCTTGAAGGTTAGTAGATTGTGCAGGATAGACTTCGCAGCTTGAAAGATGATGAAAGATTGAATCTTCAGGGACAATCAGCATCAGAGACAACTTCTCTCTTACCCATGTCACTGCTAATGACCATTCTTGTAAACATTTCAGAGCCTTTATATTCTTCACTGTGTATCTTCCAAATATGACAAAGTTTCTTTATCCTGTTGTTAAATACTTGTTTGATAGTTGCAGATGAGAAACTTTGTTAGGTGATTCAGTTTCATATTGTTGAGTGGGCTCAACTGACCTTGTAGAAACACCACTCAGAATCTTTAAATTGATACAAAAACCACTGATGCTGTCCTTCACAGCCGAAGCGGAAATTTGGATGATTTTGTATTGTCCAGTGAATGTTAATGTGGTTGAGTTTTCAGTGTTTGCACCAACGACTTTATCAGTGATAGTCATATTCCTGATTATGCTGACCAGTTCAGTTTGACTACTTCTTTTCCTGTAGTAGTTTGCAGACCGGTAATCAGTTCTGAAATATAAGTTCTGTCTTGCATATCTTTTACTTAATTCAACAAATCCTGATTCCTCAAAGCAAGACATGGTTTCCTGATGACAACAATGTGAATGCAAGAAGAAAGCAACCTGCGATTAGACTTGTACCCTGAAGACTGCCTCCCTGCTGTAAGCACAACTGCTCTCATTACTTCTGCTCACTATTGAATTTGCAGCTTTCTAATTAACATGGCTGCAAGTAACCAGTTCTGAAGGAAAAGAAAGATAAGGTGCAGTTACATGAACTGGCGAATGCCATGCTCTGAACTCATCTGGTTTTAACTCCTCCCTTTTCGTATACCATCTGGTTTCAGAAACCACCTGCAGACATTACTGAAAAGCTAATGCTGTTCCACTATGGCTGTCCGAAGCTGAAGGCAGTAGTTCCAACATAAAGTTTTTACAATTAGTTGTTTTCTCATAAAATGACATTTATAATCTGTGATTAGTCATCTCATTTAAACATTGAGCTTTTTAGAAGTCCAAAGCACTCAGCGGCTCCCATTGAACAGAACGTGACTAGGCTACTATGTATGGACCTAGCAAAATAAAATTAATTTATTATTTGTCATTTGGAGTTTATTTAGGAACTGCTGGTGCACAATTAGTTCTGTCTGTTCTATTTTTCAGTTATTATAGTAATCAATAATACTTCAAAGTAATAATTGTAATGCTTAGCACTTCCAGCCAAACATTTCTATTAGGCTGCTGTAATACACAAATGTTGTTTCCAAATAATGACACTGCAGGTCAACAGATTCTGTTATAAGCCAGCTGTTTCACACTTCACAACAAAGATATTTTCTCACTATTTTCTCTAAGTCTAAACATAGTTATATGTTGTCCAGTTACCAGTTTCAGAATACAGATCTAAGAGTGCTTTTCAAGGGATTATTTATCTAATCAGAATAGATTGTGTTTCTTTCTTCTATTCTTTTCCTCAATGTTTAATTATCAAATCATTTCCCCAAAAAGCATAATTAGTACACTTTCTCCAAGAATCCAAGCACTTACATCAATTCAGTTGAAGCCTTATTTTTGATGATTTTTGCAGGCAGAGAGGGCATCTGGCAATCTTTTAGTCTATGCAGTTTCTCTGAAATGTTCTGCAGAGTGGTCTGGTGAAAAATGAAATGCAGGCATTTTTTGAGCATGCTTTTGTGAAATCTAGCTAGAATGAGAAGGGTAAGACCCATTTTGTCACACAGAATTTCTGAATACTATCCCCTTTTCATTCCTGTCTTGTGTCCTATGTGCCAGATGAATTGCATGGGGAAGGAAGAGTGTCAGCTCAGCCAAGGTTCTTTCTATACCTTGAGAAATGTCATGTTCTCTTTTAGGATGACCATAAGACTCCTGTGTACTTTTGGAACATCGCAAGGGTGTTTTAACATGGTACAGTAAATGGTCAGAGCCATTTACTTATTTCAAAAATCTCAGACAACAAATTTGCAGATTTTCTTTGTGCCACATACCCCTGGCACGTTCAAGAGACCATGTTACAACATCTAGATCCCAGTATACTTTAAAGAACACATTTTTGAACCTTCAGGAAAGGCTCAGCCACTCAAAGCAAGTGAAATCTTCGTATATAAACATAGAGAAGTTATTAAGTGAAATTATGTGAAATGAACAGAACAGAGAGCTGAAGGCGTACAAAATGGACTGCTGTTATTTCTTGTACTGACAGATCACAGGTAACCAACCTTGTTTACAAGCATGTACCTTAAATGACACACAGCGAATAACAGAATGTCCTTCACAGCCTAAAACAGTTTTGCAGCTGTGCAACAGGTTCCGATAACAACATGATACAATATATGTCGGATTCAAGGTCATTATTGCTATTTAATACAGTGCAAATTTCTTTCCGGAAGACTTTCTCTCAATGGCTTCTATTTTTCAAAAGCAGCAGCTATTTTCCTTTTGAAAGCCCATGGAGATAAGATACATGGGGATTCTGTATTAACATTTCCTCTAGTCCCAGATACATTATACAGAATTTATTTTTAAAGTTTGAAGGTGATACAGGCTGTCATGTTTGAAGGCTCACACGACTGTAACTGAAGGGATTAGGAAGAAACTTCTCTGTTGCAAGCTCTTCAGAGCATCCTGTATCTTCCACTGAAACGTCTGATATGGGCCTTTCTCAGAAAATACAGATGACAGATTTAGTGGACAGCAGTGTGGCACCTTGAGCACTTCATCCCTGTATTTGATGGGAGATAAAACTTCAAGGACTTTTGAGGTATTTTCCAGGTGGACAACTGACTAGGTTATCACCAGGAAGGGATGGAAGTACATTTGCCTTTCAATGATTAGAGGAAGCCCGCAGATGCAGGAAACTGTAAGTGACACAAAAGGGCCCCAAAATACACCAACTAGTGCACCAGCCCAAACCAAGTGGAGATGGTAAGAAGAAGTTAGAATGAAAATGAAAATATTTGAAGATCAGTGTATTAAGGGATAAAGAAAGGTAGATCTGTGAAAACATTTTTTTCTTGCTACAACGCAGAAAAAGAGGGAGAAAATAGGAAATGTTGTTAAGAATGAATGTACAAACCCTTTTTTTTTTTTTTTGCATTAAAGCCCAATAAAGCCCAGGGATTATGTATATTCCTCAAACAAGAGACTTGTGAAAAGCTACACAAAGAAAGGAATCTGACTGATGCTTGGCAGGGGAATGGTCACATATCAGACTACTCAAAGTACATGTTGTGAACATTACATTCAAATCAGTCAGGAACATATTTATGGAAATTAAGATGGTGCATACACGCTTTTCAAAGCTGAGACTGACTCAGCAAAGCTAATCATTGTACCTAAGGAAGAACCTGGAGGAAAACACTTAGGACATAGCAATTATCTCTGCTAAAGCAGAAAATATGACAGGACAGCAAAAACAACATTCTGTATTTACCATACACTGTAAAAGATTGATGGCATGCCACCCAAAGGTTCTCAAGCAAGTCATAACAAAGTACATGATACAAGCTTTATTTGTTCAATTAAGAGCAACGTAGGATGCAGAAAGCAAGAGGTAACGATGACACATGGAGAACAAAACCTTGAAGTACAAATCACATAAAATGTACAAAGTACAAATCATGGTGAAATCAACACTTCTTCAAAATTATGAGCTAAATTGATTGTCCACAAAGGCAGAAGAATACTGAAAATAAAATGAACAAATTTTGAAATTATATTCAACAGAGAAGATATATAAAATCTCATGAGGAACAGGGAATTCTATAGGGCTATGACATGGTTGCATTACTTCCAATATTGTAGTTACATTTTGGCAACAGTAATATCTCAAGAGATTCCCATTTGAGTTGTTTCTGCATTTTAAATCCACATGTGCATGGAATAATTGAGGACTGAATTGATGCAGCACCAGGAAATAAGTCAAGACCAAGTAATGCCTGCATTTGACTACAGCTTATTATCTTTATCTTAATCATCCAATGTTATGTATCTGTAATCAAATGGCTCATTAAACTGGTACGCCCATATGTCAGAGAGCTAACACCAGGAAACCAAAAGAATATTTGGCAATGGATGATGAAACAGTTGAATACAATTTATGTATAAACAGCGATCATTCGGCATAATCATTTCATGATTTTGTGATGTGCTGTCTTAAACAATCCCTATGTTATTGCTGAGGAGGGAGTTGTCTACAGCCATTACTTCACTGTATCTTCACAGTTTCTACTTCCAAGCCACTATCATCCTAGTTTTCCATGAAGATCCATGGCTTTGCAAAAATCCCTTGTGAGCCCCAGAAAAGTAAGCTGTCATTTTTCCACAGTCTGAGCACTAAGCTCTTTCTGTCCATAGACAGCAGGGATGTGATTAGCCTGAGTGTTGGATGCAGAAACTAGCTCTCCACCCACCCTTTCCTTCCTTTCACTTGCAGAATTAAAATGAATATTTATTTATTTTAATTAGTAGTAGCAACTATGGTTTAACTATTGCCTTTTTGACTAAGATTGGGTTTAGATGTCACAGTCGTCATGTTCTGAAACTACGTAGTGTGAAAATGCACTTTACGCTTCCAAGAGTTTGTAGTGTAAACAGACAAATAAGTATATGACTGTAAAAATGGCCTTTCATGTAATTACAAAAAATGTGATGGCAAAAATATGATTGTATGGCACATGATGTGTCTTGTACTTGTGTCGCATTTCACGTCCCCCATTTTTTGCCTAATCACAAGTAGAAGACATCTGTCATTATTACTACCTTTTTCCCTGCAAGGAATGCCTGCTTGTGGATAGAACCATGGAAAATGCTTGCCCCAGCCAGCAACAGCGCAACGGGCCTCCGGTTTCTGATTGGCACTCCCTCCTCCCCAGGAAAACGTCTTGTAGTAAAATAAATGTGTTTGTGCAGTGGTGACTATTTGTCACCGTAGACCCTGACACAGGCATTAAAGCATCTGCCATTTAGAACTGTGTCTCATAACTGCCTAACATGAGAGCTGTAATGAAATCCTACCTTACCATATTGAACTAGAGAAGTCTGTTTAGTTAGCAAGGTTGCACCTCTCAGATACTAACAGGACTGTAACTGATATGAACACTAAAGTCCATATCCAGTCAAAGGAAAACAGCAATAACTTGGAACAGCTATACAGCAAAGGCATCTGCGAATAAGAATTTTTAAATCTTCCCCTACAAAGACCGTAAAATTATACGAAGTTGTCTTTTCCAGGTTTCTACCTTTCTGGCTTCCCAGCTCCAGAGCATATACTATACCATTCACTACTCCACTTGCCAAACTTGCATTTGAGGGATGGTTGCTCCCACATGCTTTTAAATTCTCTGAAATGGCACATACTTCTACACAAGCACTGGCATGCACAGTACACGCACTTCCACTAATCAGTTCCTAAATCTCCAGTGAGAGTGCGTGTGACAATGTGGATATGCAAATAATATCATTTCCTTGGACAAGCAGAATTTGAATAGGGTCAAGTAAACAACAGAGTCTAGGTAAGCAAAAGTCAGCTGGTAGTCTAACAACATATATAAATGAAAATCAAGAATTAAAGCTGGTCCGTGTTACCCCTGCAGACCTCTGTGAAATTCAGACATTTTAAGGCAAGAAGAAATAATGAAGTTCAGCAAAGAAGTGCTCCTACATACCACAAGCCATGAAGTTCCATATGCTCTGTTCCGGTAGCAGGAATTATTCTTCCATGAATGTCAGTAAAGTTCTTTTGCTTAAATTTCCTATAGGTCATTGTCAGCATAAGAAATGCTGGTCCCCCGTAGCCTCCACTGCCCAGACTTTCAAGAAAACTCATGGAAAATCTCTAATCTCTGTTCACCAAACATTTCTGTAGTAAATTGTAGATTCAGGGATAGATACATGTTCTTTACCAGATTACCTATCTTTTGTGCACCAACTTTCCCCTTACAGTTTCCATATCTCTCAGTCATTCCAAACATGTTTAAAAAGTAAAGATATCTCAGTCCTTCCATCTGCTTAAAATTTCCTTCTGAAGGGAAAGATGAAGTCTCTCATACCCCTTAGCTTTTGCAATCCTTGGCATAATAGACTATTTCAGCAGCAAATCTCATAGTGCAGCAACATGCCCAGGTTTTCTCTAGTTCTTCCCAATGAACTGTGACTATGAATACATTAGCAGATAATACAGGTGCATCAGGAGCAGATCTGTAGAAACTGGCAGTGCTGAAGACCTAGCATCCACTTCACATTTCAGGGTGTCTTCTAGCTTAGTTTCTCCTGAACAGAACCCAGATGACACACCCTGTAACAAGTATCAAAAATGCAGTAAGCGGGAGCTATTCGGAGATTTGCTCCACAAGGGCATTCCTGACAAATTAAAATGAGAATGGAAACACATCCTAGGTTAGTATTTGAGTGCACCTCTTGACACATCAGGAGAAATGGCAGACAATTAACTCTCTAATAGCTTAGACTGGTGTCCTAACTGTGTAACATACAGATTACAAGTGACAACAAAACATGGTCGTTAACACATATCCCCAGACATGCCACCTACCCTTACCTGAATACACTACCAAACTCAGGTGAGAAGGTCTTCTGTGTGAATTGGAATTGACAGAGGACAGGACAGGAGTAAGAGCCTAGACTTCTGTAGCAAAGAGGTACTCTAAGTGGTTGCCTTGAGACTATAATGGGGACAGTGTATCATTTTTTTCTGTTGAGAAATTAGATGAAAAATGCTAACATTTTAAAAGGAGGTGCTATTGTTCCTGCAAAAAAAGGACATGTTAGAAATATCAGTAGAAGATATCAAGTCAAATGTTAGAGGGATTTCAGAAACTTGGTGAAACACAAGTTTTGAAGAATATAAACTGTTTGAAAAAGACAGAAATAAAGGCAGAAGAACGGCATTGCGTATTAACAATAAAATATGTTGAAAGGGAAAGTTTCTGCTAAGAAAGATGCTGTTGAACGTGAGTGGAAAAGGAAAAAAAGGAGAGTGGGAATGTGAACAGAAAAATTTCCATATCTGAAGTGCAAACAAACTCCGAGAACCCCAGTATGCCCACAGCTGGGCCTATGCTGGTAACCTGCACTTCAGAAATCTGCAAGAAGCAATTTAAGAATCAGTACCTGGTAGCCAAGGTATCTAACCATCTCTCAAATCAAGGGGGGTATTGTACGAGTTGAATAGGACTATAACAAAGACAGGCTGAAAATTTCACCTTCGCCTAGGTGCCCTTTCAGAGTGCCACATAGGAGTGGATGTGCCTGATCCCCACTGATGACCAATGCCGCTGCAAAGAAGTGTCAAAGAGGTCAAAGACTAAAAATACACAATGCCTGTGGCTGGAAGAATCTTGAGGAGAGTGAAGGAGAAAAAGGAGGTATTTGGAGTGGTATGCAGTGCTATGTGGGTCCTAGATGACAAAATACTTCTCTATAATTCTGAACTTCTGCTTAAACCATAAGGTGTCGAGAGTGACCTGGGCCGTTGCAGGCTCATTATTCAACCACAATTGTCCAGAAAAGTTTATGTGGAAAAGTGAATTTGGAGGGATTGAAGTTCTGGAGATCAGCTGTGACTTAAAATGCAGTGCTTCTTTCTTGGATTTGGGTCAACCTGACCACATACTGAATTTACCACTCACTGACTTACTGAAATACTTCTTTGGTAGGATAACAGGTAGACCAGTGAAATACAGTACATCTCATATTTTACTTGTGTAAATATACTGAAAGTAGATTTTCAGTAGAGTACCACAGTATTCTGGTGGAAGCAGTAACAATTCAATAAAGAACTGGCTTCACAGACTGAGAGTGAGTTTTTCTGTAAGGAGCTATCAAGCCGACTGAAGTTACAAGCAGAGTTCAGCAGTGATCCTCCTTCCAATTCTATGTGCAGTTGTTCTTATTCACGTGCTTTTACTTCCTCTTATGTCTTTGTGCTTATTTCTAACATGATCTGGAATGCAAGGCACGAAGAGAAAAAAGACCAGCACCAACTTCTGAATCCTCCACTTGGTCCACTTTTGTAATGGAGAACATGACTGAGGATGTTTTGTTCAAATCTGCTAGGGTTGTTTGCTAGCTGTGTTATGTTCACCAAGGAGCTGGAATGGGAGATGCGATGGCTACAGCAAAATTCAATTTGCTTATGTGATGGGGAAATTGGACGACTTCATTCAAATTCAAATTCAGTTACAGTTGATAGGAGTTTTGCTCAATAAAGGGCTAACTATGCTGTGCCCACATTACTGTGAGGAACCAGATCTGTTTACTCTAGCACTAAGTGCTGGAAAAAAAGAACTTATTTTGTTTCCTGTTTAAAAAAAAAAAAATCTGTTGACAGCAGAAGGAGCATCTGGCTCCTAAACTTCCAGTTTCCCAACTCCCTAAGTCCAGTTAAAACTCTTGAAAGGACAACAACAATTTGTTTGTTGTTAAACTAAATTTTCATTTGTGCACCTTACCAGTAGATTGATCCCGTCTCTGTCTTGTTCCAAACATTCCCAGAGCAGTAGTGAAGAAACTAAAGATTAAAAGAAAAAATGACTGTAGTAAATGTGAAAATGTTTTAAATAATCAGCAGACTTACGATTTTTCTTTTTTTATTACTACATTCACTAACGGTATGGGACAAACATCGCTGTAGGACTCCAAAGCATGTAACACTCCTCCCTGGATCGTCAGCAAATTAAATGAGAAACACAAGGGATGGGTAAAGGTCAACATTACATCCCTTTTTAAAGGTAGAAAATTGAATCACAGGGAAATTAAGTGACTGGTCAAAGGTCAAACAGAAAGCAAGTTGCAGAGCATGGAAACTGAGAAACTGTGTCTTATGTTCAGCTCCTTAACTGCAAGACTACCCTTTCTTTAATCTGAAGAGGAAAAAAACCTCAGTGCTGGAATATTAGTATCAAAATTTGTTTCGCTGAGAACAGTCTGAATTTCTCTGTCTCATCCAAAACTGGATACTGTTCTGCCTCATTAAAGCAGAAATTAGATCCATTCCAACAACACTTGATTTGGTCAAAATCTTGTTTTGGAAAAACAGTCACGTCAATGATCAATTTCATTGTCGCTTTTAAGAAATGAGCAAAAATGCCATGGTTCCCTTCAGAAAGAATGAAGTTAGAAGCTACGTTTGAGAGATCTTGTGGTATTCCAGGGGCTTCATCCACGCTTCGTATATTATTGTGGGTTTCTATGAAAAAGCATACACATATGTGTATATACACATGTATACACACGTACAGTTGTGTACACATGTATACACACATATGTATACACACAGAAATATACTTACTTATCCACATAAATATACATACATATGTGTGTGTGTCTGTAGATATGGAAACATATATATGCATATACACACATATATATTTTTACATAAGCAGAGAGAGATTACATGGGATTTAAGGGACACAAGGCAGTCCGGGGAAAGAGGCAAACAGGCCATTTTCCCATACCTTCTCTTGTATACACACAGTTGTGTACACATGTATACACACATATGTATACACACAGAAATATACTTACTTATCCACATAAATATACATACATATGTGTGTGTGTCTGTAGATATGGAAACATATATATGCATATACACACATATATATTTTTACATAAGCAGAGAGAGATTACATGGGATTTAAGGGACACAAGGCAGTCCGGGGAAAGAGGCAAACAGGCCATTTTCCCATACCTTCTCTTTCTTGGTGTAAGAGATACCTAGACATGATGTGACATTACAGTATAGGCTAACAGTGATCACAAGCTCCATTTCTGTCTCAGGGGCTAGGAAGCTCTATATATCTTGCCAGGCCTGAGGGATTAAACTGCAGTTACACCAGATGCCTGGGCTTGCTTGCCCTAAACAACATCAAGGACAGGGGCTGTCCGGAGAGCCCCATCAGACTGTAACCCAGTCACCTGGAATCACTCCTGTCACCTCACAGGCAACGTGGGAAAGTTCAGATTAAAAGACTAAGCCGAGGTGCAATAACTGTGGGTGCTTCAGCACCACAGCAAGGCTCTGCCTTGATAGCCTTACCGCTGTGTGTGGAGGAACAGTAAGCTTGGCTCCTAACCTTGGGCTGGCCCGGGTGGCTTGGGTCACAGGAATGGCATGCTTCAAGGGGGGGGGCGGGGAATAGCAGGGGCTTCTTCTGAAAATATTAACCCGTCTATTTGGAGAGTGATGGCTGCCTTTGAAATCTCTCCTTATAGATCTATACTTAGCACCGGGGCAAGGAGCGTGCGCTGGGGGGTGTGAGGGGTGGGCAGAGGGAGGGCTCCCTGTGAAGCCCCGCGCCTTTGTCCT
>NW_008795923.1:1643028-1644043 GCF_000699145.1 Aptenodytes forsteri | reverse complement strand
GACGGGGCCGCCCGCCGCGCCCGGACGCGGCTCCCGAGCCCCCACCTCGCGTCCCTTCGCTGCACCCCGAGCTCACGGGATTATTTCGGGGTGGGGGGGAAGTTGGGTTGTAATTTTATTTTTCGTTTGTTTCCCTTTTTGGGTTTTTTTTTGGTTTTTTTCCTAATTTGCCTCCCTCCCCTCGTGCCCCCCCTCCCCCTTCTAAATAGGAGATGTTCTCAGGACAGCGCCCAGGAGACTGGCTGGAATCAGTTTTGGAGGGAGATGCACCGCGACAGCTAAAAGTTGGATAGGGTTTCAGCAGCTCCTATATAAAGCAGGGGGGACTTATGTCACTGCACTAATTAAATTCCATCTGGGTTGTTCCTCGGGGTGTTTTTGAGCCTGCCACCCAACTCAAGCAGGCAGAGAGACCGAGGGACAGCATGATGATGGACCTTTTTGAAACTGGCTCCTATTTCTTCTACTTGGACGGGGAGAATGGAGCCCTGCAGCAGCTGGAGATGGCAGAGGGATCCCCACTGTACCCAGGCAGCGATGGCACCTTGTCCCCCTGTCAGGACCAAATGCCGCCAGAGGCCGGCAGTGACAGCAGTGGAGAGGAGCATGTGCTGGCACCCCCGGGACTACAACCCCCTCACTGCCCCGGCCAGTGTTTGATCTGGGCTTGTAAAACTTGTAAGAGAAAGTCGGCCCCCACGGACAGACGGAAAGCAGCCACCCTGCGGGAGAGGAGGAGACTGAAGAAGATCAACGAAGCCTTCGAGGCTCTGAAAAGGCGGACTGTGGCGAACCCCAACCAGAGGCTGCCCAAGGTGGAGATCCTGAGGAGCGCCATCAGCTACATCGAGAGGCTGCAGGACCTCTTGCACAGGCTGGATCAGCAGGAGAAAATGCAGGAGATCGGGGGGGACCCCTTCAGCTTCAGCCCCAAGCAGGGAAATGTAAGCACCGCCGCTTGATTCCTCCCGCCGCCCCGGCATCCAGCTGCGAAACCGCCGCGCCCCGCCCCCAC
>NW_008795923.1:1642013-1642467 GCF_000699145.1 Aptenodytes forsteri | reverse complement strand
GGAGGAGCGGTTTGCTCTTTAATCCCTTTTTTTCTCGTTGAGCAGGAGGCTCCATCGCCGAGTCGTCGGCCTCCAGCAGCCTTCGCTGTCTCTCTTCCATAGTGGACAGTATTTCTTCCGACGAGCCCAAACTGCCCAGCGTGGAGGAAGTGGTGGAGAAATAAATCCGGTTGCTCTGGTAGTATATTTAACGGAGATGGAGCCCCCACCCCCTTCCCTCTAAACTAAGTAATGAAGCAAATTAACACAGTGGAAAGCCCAGGCAGGGGCCTTGTTAAGGTCGAGTCAAGGTACACCTACACCAAGGAAAATGGCTCCCACTGACTCGAGCCAAACAGACTTTCCCCCTTTTTCTTTCCTCCTTTTTTTCCCCGAGTTTTGTTTTCTTTAAATTGTGTTGCATAGACCACCCCTCCTCTTTTTCTTTTTTTTTTTTTTTTTTTTTTTTTTTTTT
>NW_008795923.1:1641560-1641840 GCF_000699145.1 Aptenodytes forsteri | reverse complement strand
CCGGTTGCTCTTGTAATATATTAAACGGAGATGGAGCCCCCACCCCCTTCCCTCTAAAATAAGTAATGAAGCAATTAACACAGTGGAAAGCCCAGGCAGGGGCCTTGTTAAGGTCGAGTCAAGGTACACCTACACCAAGGAAAATGGCTCCCACTGACTCGAGCCAAACAGACTTTCCCCCTTTTTCTTTCCTCCTTTTTTTCCCCGAGTTTTGTTTTCTTTAAATTGTGTTGCATAGACCACCCCTCCTCTTTTTCTTTTTTTTTTTTTTTTTTTTATT
>NW_008795923.1:1638948-1641349 GCF_000699145.1 Aptenodytes forsteri | reverse complement strand
TTTTAATTTAAGATACTTACCTGTGTACCGGTGATCCGCTTTGTCTGAGACTCACCGGAAAGTTCATTCCTGTCTGAGTGAAGCTGTTGGTTGCATTTCGTGTTAGTCGTATTTAAAGAGTTCCCGCCTCGTTTCGTTCCTGTAAATAATTTTAGTACTGTCTTTTCTTTTGTAAACATAACAAATATATATTTAAATGATGGAATGTGATATTGTATATAAGAACAGACGGATTTCTTGGATTGTAAAATAAAGCTCTTTGTGTTACAGTGCTTCCCTCCCCTCGTAATTAAATAATAACTCGATCCCGGAGTTAAAACCCGCCACTGACTTCAGCGAGATGAAGCCCCGAGGAGTCAGACATACGTAGCCGAGACACGACCCGTGTGACCGGAGGCAGCTCTCAGGACAGATTTTTCCTTCGTTTTCTCCTCTAAGGAGCGTCCCTCCTAACCTAGGACCGCGCCCGCGGTGTTAATTACCCGCCTCCCCCGTTTGCTCCCAAGGGACGCCGGGCAGGCACGGGTGGGTGCCCGGGCAGGACCCCGCAGCCTGTCCGGCCGCCCGCAGCGCTCCGCGGCCCGTTTCCTCGCTGAGCCTGTGGAACGCGCGTCCGCCCCTGGAAAGCGGTGCTGCTTCCCTAAAATGTCCGACAGTGCCAGTTGCGTAGCTCGCCAGGCAAGGGACGCTTCTTGGGCCTTGTCCTGCACATGGTGGGTGAGCTTAGAAAGGGGAAGCGCAAAGAGCCCCCCCGGTCCTTGAGAAGAGAGAGGCTCAGCGCCTCTCACCTTTTCCTCTCGGCACCGGAGGACTTGAACCCGGGCCTTGTCTGCGGCAAAACTGATGGGCCTGCTACCCTAACGGGGCAGCAAAAGGCCGTGACAGGAGCCCGCTCCCTTGGGGGCTGTGGGGCCGTGATTTCTTCCCAGGAAAGGTAACTCCCCTTGACTTCCTGGAGCCTGAGGGAGAAGAGAATGGGGTCCCTCAGGGAGGAAAGAGTTAAGCGGCCGAAAAGGGGTTGGGGGGGGGGTAACAACATATGAAGCCTTTCACTCAGTGATGTGAAAAAACACAGCCTCTCCGAGGATGGTGGAGCGGAGCTGCTCACAGTCGGAGCGTTACGGTTTGTAACGGATTGTTTATACCCCGGGAAGGGGCGACCGTCAGGCAAGGGCACGGCTCTGCCCTACGCACACGCGGGGCTCGCCAGAGCTGACAAAAGCAAAGGGACGCTACTTCAGCTCTGCTCGCGGGCGCTCTCCTCGTCAGCTTTAACCCTTGATTTATTTTTTGTTTTTGTTTTTTGAAAGGTCACAGCCACGTTTCTGGAAGGTCTCGCCCTTCTCGGCCGGCACCGGCACGGGTACGTCCGTCTGAAGGGGAGCCTCTTGAGAGAGACTGCCCTGAGAGCTGGCTCTCGTCGCGGTGCCGTCCGCTCTCCCTTTTTGTGCCGCCGTGGCCAGCCCGGGTTTTAAAACGGTTAAGTACTGGCTCTAAAAGCTCTCTGCTGAGATGCTCTGCTGTAAGGAGTAATTGCGGCGGCACAGTGTGGTGGGCACGTAGTGATTCGACAGTTTCCCCCTTTTTCTCGTTTCAAATAAACCCCTTTGCCTCAGGGAACTCTGGGGCGCTTCAGAAAGCGGCGCTTCGGAGAACGCGGGTCTTTACGTGCAATCTCTGCATTTTAGCGAAAGAGCGAAGGTGTTACAGTTTGCTTCTGTAGCGAAGGGACTTGATCAGCGACAGAGTAGTTCAGATCGGGTTAGCAGCTCGTCGCCTTCCTCAATAATTCGTTCCGACCCCCGCCGGGTCAGAGAGAAGGGCTACACGCAGCTCACTACTGATGCGGCACCGGTCGAACCAAGCCCCGCAGGACCCGCTTGCCGCAGGCAGCAGGGGAGGAGCGGTGTTGAAGCACCCCCGAAACCACAGTGTCACGCCAACACCCCTCCAGCCTACTGCCAGGTTTGCCCTCAGCCCAGCATTAACCTCAACGAACTGGCCCGTCCGCCCGGCAGGACCCCCACGGCAAGGTCTCCTCCAGCAGCAGGGTAACTTGAGCGATTGTTTGGAGTAAGTTTGCCTAAAGGAAGGTTTTTTTTCATTAAATAAAGAAAATACCTCCCGAAGAGACTCTTCGTGACCCCCGCGGCTGCGGCTGACGTGCCGGGCTTCCCAGTGAAGGTCCTCAGTGTGTTTGCAATTAAAATGTTTGTGTTTGATATTAATAACGATAATCTTTGCCTAAGTCCCGAGCCAAAGCAAACAGGCCCCTGGAATCACAAATCAAAGGGTAATAACTGGGTAAGGACAAGAGGTTTGTGATTTAATCAAGTCTTTTTCCGGAGGGGCCGCGCACAAAAGTCATCGAAGTTTTTACACGAATGCAAGTGCCCCCCCC
>NW_008795923.1:1633980-1638405 GCF_000699145.1 Aptenodytes forsteri | reverse complement strand
TCCACGGGGAAAACTCCTGCTTGTATCGCTGCTGCCTTGGGGAACCCGCACGATTTTTCCAGAGCTTCCACCTTTCTGTGGAGAATGAGCTGGGGAGTGGGGGGCAGGGGAGGGAGGAGGTTGAATAATTGAACCATGTGCTCGCTGGGACGTCCCTCCGATAGCAGGAACTAGCAACTTTTCCCAGTCTCAAGGCTGCTAAAAACCCCCTCGTGTCCCTTTGATCTCTCCTGGGAGTCCCAGAGTGCCAGCAGAGGCCAATGCCTTCTTCAGCTGTCTTTATACAAATCCCTCTGGCAGGTACTAATGTGTTTACTTAGGTGCGCACGGTTCCCAGCGCTGGGGGGAACCAAACGTTTCTCACACGGCTGGAAGCGCCCGGCCACAACAGCCCAACTGGGAAACAGTTTTGCTGGCGGGGCGGTGCAGGGGAGCCCTCGCCGCCGGCACCCGCACACACCGGCCGCGGGAGGGGAGAGGCGGGGGGCGAAGGCGGCACGGAGCGACGCGGCTGCTGCTCCCCTTGTGTCGGGCGTCGCCGTCCCCGCACGCACCATTAAATAAAATACACCCCTAAATAACGCTCTCGCTGCCGGTCGCTGTCCCGCACCGGGGCCCGGGCGTTCACCCCGGCGAGGCCGGCGGTCTGCGGGGGCACGGCGCAGTGCTTTGAAGAGGTGCGGGGTGCTCGCTCCCCCCCCCCCCCCCTCCCCGCCCCCTTATGGTTTCGGTGGGTTTTCTTTGTTTAAATAGAAAGGCATGGGGCTTGGAAAAAGATTGCGCGCTCCGCAAGCGGTCCCCACATGGGATTGAATCCCTCCAGAAATAGGTGCGGCACGGCAATTGCTGCGGAGCGGAGAGGGTTGGGGTGAGGAACACCATTTAAAGAGGTCCTGACACGTTCACCATTTTCTCCCTGCCCGTCCAAAACAGCAGACAGTGCCTGGTGCTCAGGCTGTTCCCGCTTTCCGGACTTGAGCCTCCCGTCTCCTGAAATGCAGCACTATCCGCGCCCCCCCGCGCCCCGTCCTCCCCAGCAGCCTCATTAGCCAACCTTGTAGTTTGTGTTTTCTCTCCCCTTTCTTTAGTTCCACTCGCCTACTGCACTTTTGCAAATTTGTTTTGAGATCACTTTACCAGAGGAGCCGGGGGCTCTTAAGGGATACTAATTACAGATTTTTTTCTTCCTGAGCGACCGGCTCTTCCATCCTTTCTTCCCCTTCCCCCAAAATATTCAAGGAAAAAGGAAACAAATTCTCCTAGCTCCTCAAATACTTTTGGGAAAAGACATGTTTCTTAACAACCCCAGCCCCGCTGGATTGGGAGTTAAAGCTGCGAGCTAAAGCTCTGCACGCCAGGAGAGCGGGACCCGGAGGGTTGGCATTGTGCACCGGGAGGTCCACGGTGCACGCTTGGAGATAAAGCCCCTAACGGCGAACAGAACTGCTACCGGCACTTTAAAGATGAATTTTATTTGTGCACAAAGCCTAAATCTGTAAACAGGTCTATTTTAGCCAGCGCAAACGTGGTAAAACAAATTGTGTCTGTGCACGCCGCAGCCCAGTGAAGAGTTCAAGTTACTGCCGAGCAGAAGCCCTTCTGAGGGACGGTTTCTTAGGAAAACAACAGGGAACTGCCGTGTTTCAGATGTGGCCCAACTAAACAGCAACCTGCAGCTCGGAGCGGCAGAAACCTGAAATTCTGAGCTTTCCCCTTTCTGTAACTTTACTCCTTTATCAACTTTCTGCTTTTCCTACAGTATTCATTTCAAAGGGGGCTCCCCCCGTTTATGGCCCCAAATAAACCGAAGCAGTGCAGATGTAGCCTTCCCCAGTCTTTGGACAATTATGTATCCGCTCGTAGGAAGAAGGGTGTGTGCTGTGCATGTTTTCTTCAGGAAAAATTTTAGCCTAAGAGTGGAAATCCGCTTTTTTTTTTTTTTTTTTTTTTTGGGGGGGAGGGAACACACACGGACACACACACGACAGGGAGCAGATGGGGTCTCTCCAGCCGCAGCCCCTGCCCCGGCCGCAGCTCCCGACCGCTCTCCGCCTCGCCCGGGCGGATCGCAAGGCTTTCCAGCGGTGTGCGCTTGTGCAAGACACCTCTCTAAGGAGGTGTTCCCTACCCGCCTTGCTCACTTGAAGAGCGGCTCCTTGAGACAACCGGATCGACATGCCCTCCGCGTTACCTCTTCCTGAAGAAAGGCTAACTGAAGACGCCTTTTTCCTGGGCACACAGACCGGCTCCGTAGCGTTTGAACCGCGGCTGGGTCACTTGCTCTCCGTTTGAGTTTAACCTAGGTCACATAATTTTATTCCCAGGTAGGGAAGGTTTCCTTTGCCTTCTCATAATATTTTCCTCAACTACAAAAGCCACCTGGATGAAACCAAAGGATTCCTGCGCGTTAGCAAATGCCTGTTAAATGGCTTCATTACCACTCTAATGACCCTTGCACCGCTCCGCTCAGCTACTGCTGCGGCTGGAGCTCTGCAAAGCTTTTGTCCCCGACTTGTGTAAAGTTACTTAGGGATTGCGGGGTTAGACATTTTACACTTCCAGGAGGGGTTTGTTGCACTGGCAGCTGGGACGCATCTGTAACGGTACAAGTTTGCCTGAAAGCAGAAAATTAGCAAGCCCAAGGCACTGCTCGACTGTTGTGTCTCTAGCAGCACCAGGTCACACGAGTAGGAGAAAGAATGGGAAGGGGATTTGTCTCGGAGCAAATACGTACACTTTTCTTTCGTGAGTACCTTTCCCTGCCACCCGATCCGACAGCACTAAAATCTGGGCTTCCCCCCTCCTCGTCTCTCCTGGCCACACGAAGCTGTGCATTTTTGTCCTCTAGTTTGTAAATTTAAACGGTTGGTGCCACAGCTTTAATTACAGGACAAAGCTCTCCCCAAGATAAACGAACGAATCTTAGGTCTGAAAAGAGGGATAAATTGTTTCAGGTTAGACCTGGACCACGGGCTGTGGGGAGTGAAGATACGCAAGTAGACACTGTAGGTGCTAGGGGTGTGTGTGTGTGTGTCTACGTTAATTCCCCCCCGGGGAAAGCCAGCGTCCCTCCCGCTGCAGCGTGCGATGGGAGATGGGAACGTAGGGACGAGGAACGGCTCTGCAGGAAATGTCAGCGGTTCGTGAGCGTCCACTGCCCCTCTTTCTCTTGCCATACCACAACTGCAAATTCCCAGACTTGGTTTAAACTTCGGAGAGGTCGCAACCGGTTCTTGGGAGGTCGTGCATTAGAGAAGTGCCCAGCTCACCGCTCTCCAAAGGAGCGGTGCGGAGCAAATTGTCTCCTGGAGGCTGGAGGGGGCTTGCCCAGACAGCCCCCGGCAGGGGATGTGGTGGGATATGCTAATAAAGACTGGCCGCCGCGGACCAGCCTCCCTTTACATGTATATATAAGGGCCCCCCGCATCAGCCGAAGGACACTTCGTCTCAGGTCGCTAATTACTGAGGAAATTGCCCCAGCGCGCTGCAGAGCGCCTCGCCGAGAGCCGGTGGCTGCCGCCCCACACTGACGCCTCCGCTGCAGGGATGGAGGTGATGGACAGCTGCCAGTTCTCCCCCTCCGAGCTCTTCTATGACAGCTCCTGCCTCTCCTCCCCGGAGGGCGAGTTCCCCGAGGATTTCGAGCCCAGGGACCTGCCTCCCTTCGGCGCCCACGAGCCCCCCGAGCCCGCCTGCTCCGAGGAAGAGGAGCATGTCCGAGCTCCCACTGGCCACCACCAGGCCGGCCACTGCCTCATGTGGGCTTGCAAAGCCTGCAAGAGAAAATCCACCACAATGGACCGGCGGAAGGCGGCCACCATGAGGGAGAGGAGGAGGCTGAAGAAAGTGAACCAGGCGTTTGAGACCCTGAAGAGATGCACCACTGCCAACCCCAACCAAAGACTCCCCAAAGTAGAGATCCTGAGAAACGCCATCAGATACATCGAAAGCCTCCAGGAGCTCTTGAGGGAACAAGTAGAAAACTACTATCACCTGCCGGGACAGAGCTGCTCCGAACCGACCAGCCCCACTTCCAGCTGCTCCGATGGGATGGTAAGAGAGGGGCAGGAGCGATGGGGCTGTGGGGACCCCAGGAAGGCCCGCGGGCAGGTCCCCCTCGGCCCAGCGTCGTGGGACCTGTCCCGTGGGTGTGAGACGGGCCGAATGCAGCCGGACATCAGGAAAAGGCGGACGGTTTGGGTTAAAACAGGCCCCTTCTCAGATTTAACGCTGAGCATGCACATGGGCTTTCCGGGAATGCATGGGGGGACGGTAACGCTGCCAGAGGGCACCCAGCAAGCTCCCCAGCCCCCGGGGGCTCGTCTTCCCCTCCCCGCCCAGCCTAGCGCGGCGCAGCAGAGGGGTGAGGCGTGGGGCGGGGGGAGAAGGGGAAGGCGCTGCCCAGTGGCAGGCCGGGCGGGGAGG
>NW_008795923.1:1613028-1633341 GCF_000699145.1 Aptenodytes forsteri | reverse complement strand
CCCCCTCGCCCAGCCGCGTCCAGCAAACGCTTCTCGGGCGAGAGGGGCAGCCCCAGCGCCGCTTGGCCCGCCGCCTCCCTCCGGGGCTGGGGGCGAAGCGCCCCGCCGGGCCCCGGCCCGGGCTCCCCCCGGGGCAGACAGACCCTGGGGCTCGGGACACACGCGCTACCCTGGAAACCCCGCTGCAAATAAAACGTGCTGTTAAGAGAGCTGTCTGGCCTGCTGGTTCTTTAAGTGCATTCCCTGGTACCGGGGAGGGCAGCGAGACCCGGCTGCGGGGTACCCGCCAGCATCCGTGTTCGGCCCCAGCCCAGACTCGGTCACCCCCGGCTCCCGCCTGCATGTACCTGCGCCTCGTCACGGCGGTCCTGGGCCGGGAGATGGAGCGTCTTGCCGGGCTGGGGCCTGGGGGCTTGTTTCTCCCATCACTGGCGGGTATTAGGCGACGGCTGATGGAGGAACAAAAACGTGGAGGGTCAAATTCTCCCTCCATTCCTGTGCTGCTATGGGCAGAATTTCCTTTATTTTCTGCAAGAGTAAAAGTAATATTTCATAGTTGTCTTCCTTTTTTTTTCTTTTCTCCACACCTCCCCCGCCCCCAGCAAAGCCCTTGTTTCTTTCCCTGGGTATGAAGACTGAAGACGTATTCCAGGATTTGGCCCTAAGATTGCACGGTGACTCTCCTCTGTAAAACAACTGTATGATCTAGCTCTGATACTCGGTCGGGGAATTTTACTCTCAGCCACTCTCAGTGCTCTGGCAGAGATAAATTTAGTAGAGTTTGCAAGAACGAACCACAAATATCTCTTTCACAATCCACAAGGTACTTTTCACAGTATTCAGAAGGCAATATAGATCTATTTGCTCCTAACGACTTCGGTCCCACCAGCCAGGATGAAAATTCATTACTCTTTTTACAGGGGTTTAGAAACAGCCAGGTCAAGTCTTCATGAGTTTCAGAGTTAACAAGTATTTCCTTCCAGGCACTAAATCTAAGTCTTTCTACCATGAAAAATTTCCAGCCCTTTGCACTGCTCTAGTTGTAACCCAAAACTTTTCGAGCCCCCCCAAAAAGACAGAGATGAAATGGGGAGATGGGCTCCTTCAGTGCATCCAGAAATGTCTGCTATGATAACACTCTGAGTGGGAAGGGATATACACCTCACTAGCGTGGGATAAGGACTTATTTGCCGTTTGTGTTTATGTCATTAGCACTGGAGGGCCAAGGGGCCTGGAAGTGGTATTTCACCTCTGATAAATCTTTCACTAGAACCCAGCCCAACTTAGTCATGGCACCAAAAGTTACCACCTGACTGCTCCCTGGCAGCATCTCTGAACTGAGGATGAAGGAAGCCTAGCTTAGGGATGGCCCTGTCCTCGCAGCACACCGAGGGGCTGTGTCCCCCCAAAAGGGCTGCAGAGAAAGGGAGGTGGCACCTACCTGCCTGAGCCGCTCGGCTGGGCAGCAGGCAGCTGTGCTTCTGACACAGGGCAAGGCCAGCCTGCCCCCTCCTGCGCGGCTCCCTTCAAAATCACTTTCTGCCCTTGCTGTGTAACCTTGAGGTAAGTGTTTTCTTTCCCGCAGAGTAATTCAGGAGGAGCTTTTTCCAGAATGGGCTTTCTGTGTATATAGATAGGTTCCAAGTAGTCATCGAGTAGAAAAAGTGGTTTGAAAACCCTGGATTGAGATCATGCAGAGGTACAAACAAGGTATTCGCACACTCTTGTCATTACAGATGCTTTAGGAGTATGCAAGTGCCTTAACTTAACACAGCCTTTCTTGGTTACGGGCAATCACTTCCTGAGCCTTCTGTTCATAGAAATCCTTACACAAGACTCTGAACGTCATTGGTTTTATTCATGATTTCTCACACATTGCTGCAGTGCTGCAGTGCTCACTCCTCTCAACCAAAATACCGTCCCAAGGATACTGCTTATGGCCAGGATCTAATACAGTGCAGATCATTTTAAATGATGGTTTAAAATGACCTAAGTTGGAGAACTTTCAGCATTTCATTCTGCACTGTGCTGACCTTGGCAAGCGATCGCCTGTGAAGTATGCAGAGTAACACTAGCAAATCACATGTTGGTAATGTACACCTCTCTTTGGCTGGCAGACATTTTAAGAGTTGCAAAAAGGTCAATACTTCTGAGAAGTAGCTTTTCGGAGAGTGAGGAGAAGTATCCCGTCTGTGGGATGTTTGTCCACAGCCTCCTCAGTCCTACTAGACTAGATTACAACCTGAGGGTTTTGTTATACACACCAAGAAAACAAGCTCTTAATTACAGGACATCTATAAACAAAGCTCCTGTGAGCCACACTGTGCTGTAATCCTCGGAAGGAGTGGAAGTTAACACTGTGAAACCACCTTTAGCCCACGAATTGGGAAGAACAAGGTGTAAAAGGCTGCTGTTTTGGGAGATACACTATCAGATTTTGCATATTCAGTAATAATAATAAGTGTAACTGAAAAGAAAGATTTGTATTCTATGTGAATCACGTTCATTTAAGGAAGGCTGTGCCCACAAATACACGAGAAGATGATAGTCTAGACAACCTGAGCTCCACCTCTCTCAACTCCTACTACCTGGCTGAGTGCTGCAGGCTCTCTAATGGCATGCAGTGATCTCGCAGGCAGGCAGGCAGGTGGAGGGATGCCTCATGGTGCCAGAATAACATAACACAGAAGCTGAAAGTTTTCTGACTATCACTCACTGCAATGAAAAGCATAATTCTGTGCAATTTTAAAAACAAAATTAATTTTTTATTTTAATTTCACCTCTGAAAATCATGCTTTCTTGGCTTATATTCTGACCGAGGGAGGCAGCCGTGCTTTTTGTGTGTGTGTGTGAAGGTCTTCTTGTATCTTTTATCTTTTGTTAAGAAACCAAACGGAGATCTTCAGTGAAATACATATTTTAATCTCAGATCAAAAGGCCCACTGTACATTACAAAACTGACATAGGAACTTAGCAAAGATCTCTTAAATGCAACATCAGGACAAAAGTCCTGCTTGCTCTATGTTTGTATTTCTGAGCTGCTTGTGTGGAAAACCACTCATTTTCTCTGTAGGAAAAGATCAACCTCTTTCTTCTCCTGTGGTAAGGCTTAAAAGCGATAAACTTTTAGTAATTAGTTCTTGGAGGATGAAGGGGTCTTAATTCATACTGTTTGTCAAAATATGGCTAGGAACACCCCAAATTCATGGCTGCATTTTGGGGGAAATTCAGCATCTTTGCCTTCCCAGCTCAGCCTGTTTGTCAGGAGCAGTCAGACTTACCCACAGCAGGCAGCCGACTTCTCCCCACCCCAGACCTGCTCCCTCCCCTCCTCCTCCTCCTCTGCAGAGCTCTTGACTCGCTCATCACTTCTCCTTACTCCTCTCAGCCGGACCTTGGGGTCCCGCAGGAGGACCCGCAGCTGGCCAGCTGATGACTGCTGACCTTTGGCAGGCTCTGCACGGGGTATCAGCCTTACAGCTGGCCACAACTGCCTTCCTGGCAACTAAAGACCTAATGAGCTTGGCCAGCTGGAGACTGGGCTGGGATCCTGCTGGCTAATTTGACCCTGTGTGAGGGATGGAGGAGTTCACCCCCAAATGTGGAGGGGGGCAAGCAGCGCATCTGTCCACGTGCTGCCCTGGGGCACCAGGGCCAGGCTCCTCCTGCAGCCAACTGGATTAGTGGAATGAGTGAAAAAGAGACTGCAGAGCTGTTTTTCTTGTGCTTTATTTCAGTTTTCGGTTGAGTATTAGCTTAGGCTTCGCTAGCGGCCTTCTTTGCCCTCACTACATCTCATGCTGTTCTCTCCATTCAGTCCAAGAGATAAACCCATCCACCAGACCAGGGCTGGCCTGAGGGAGTTATTCCCCTTCCCAAACACAGTGTGATACATTTTCTCTTCATTCGGCAGGTGCTCCGCTTGCCTTCCTGCAGGAGGTTATGCATCCCGGATGCTGACGGACCTCATGCCAAACCCACTGTACTGCAGAGTCCAGCTACTTTCTCAGGGGTCTTCTGCTTTCTGCTCCCCAGACCAGCCGATACGCACCATCCAGTCCTGGAGTCTGGTTTCGATTTGAGCATTAGTAACATTTATGGACTGCCTGGCAATCTGCTGGAAGATGTTGGTGGCTATGATGCCAAAGGCGTTGCTCAGCTGTGCTTGAAGGAGGTGATAGTGGGCATGATATCTGAGGGTCAGCAAGTCCAGTGAGAGATCAGAAAAGTAGTTCAGTGTCTGAATTGAATCAAGTGCATTTGAATCTGATATTCTCTGAGAGGCCTTCAAAGCTGGAGTAGCAGCAGAGGAAAAAAAGTGTGGGTTTTCTCTTTATTTCTCTGATCTTCTTCTATGAATACATGCTTTTGAACTGATAATATTTTCTGTTTTAAAAGTCCATATAACATGTATGCTAAGCAAAAATTAAATCCCACAAAAAAGCTCTAAAACCTTTAGTTCTGATTTTTCTTCTACAGTGCCAAATCCTACTGCTTGCGGTGGGACTCAGCTACCTAGCAGGGACTCAGGAAGACAGCAAAGGTCTGGCTGGAATATAAAACTCAAGCTGGTGTGCCTGTTATACGTTATAGGGATCCAAAATGTGGATTAAATCAAGTTTGAATTCAGCCCATTGGCTTTGATTGTTTGATTCCACAGAATTTATTAAATGAGTAAATCACTAACTCCTTAATTAATGGTGAGCAAACAATGACTATAACTTCAATTACACCCGTGTATAGCTCAGTGCAAACACCTCATTAGCAAATGCACCACTGCTCCAGCAAGAGGTTCCTTTTTTTGTAAATGGAAGTATTTGAATCTGCTGAAGAACAGTTCTGTTCCCCTCATTTCCATGTTTTAAGTAACCATATATGCAAGATGTCGTGGGTTTCTTTTTTTTTTTACTAGCATGAGAAAATATGAGGTTTGTTTTTTTCCTGTCCATTTTGTAATGCTTTGAGGAAATAGAAAGACAAACAGTATTTCCATTTTGAAAAGTATTTATTTCTACAATTGCTGTTTTGGAGCATCTTCAAATTGAGCTAACAGTGCAATTCTGAAACTCGCTGCCTGAGTGCTTTGAAAAGCAGAGAAGAAAATGTCTCTGCTGGCCATGATAAAGATGTATCCGAAGTATATATCTGAAATCTCTTCCTCAAAGTTAAGGCTTACGTGTAGACTTGTGGTAAACAGCTTTGTAGACAATAGATATCACAGCAAAAATTCTTTCTTAGATTTAACTGCGTTATCTCAGTGACTTGAAAAAGTAGCTTTAAAAACATTAAAACCCCGCAGAGGTGGCTAGAGTAGAGTCAGTCAGGCATCTGGGAGGTGGGTGCCTTTGCTCTGGTCCTCACAGTTGTTATTCTCTCTTCGTTGGATAGTATCAACCTGTTACTAGGAGCAGACCACCAAACTCCTTTCTCACCTGTGTGTATGCCCATCAAAGGCTGTTGTTCTGGCCCTATGACTCCTATGTTTCATTAAAGTTGTGTCCAAAATAAGCAGCTGGGAGTCCTTCAGGCCTCTTCTTCTCAGGTATATACAATGCTGTGAGCTCCCAAATGTGTGGGTGGTTTGCGTAGCTGCAAAGCTTATGCAAACGGATGAGCACCCTCCTCCTGGGCACTTGCAGGACCTCAGTAATGAAGGCTTGAGGAGCACCTAAAATAGTAAGATTTGAGCTCATAATCCCTGCACGATTAAATGGGGATTTTTTGGGGCCTCACCCTGAGTTTAAGCATCCACTGTCGTCTTCCTTGCAAACTCTATGAGACTGTCTACCTGGTCACAGGGTACTGTAGGAGTTCGTTCCTGTCATGGGACTGGCCAAGGAAGACACATCCCATGCAGTGGGAAAGGGGACACCTTGGTAGTCTGAAACTGTTTGATTGCTGGAAATGTGGGTGGCTTAACACCAAGTCCTGGGAAAAGTGACTGTCTTATAAATTGGGAATTCCCTTTGGAAGATGCACCTGGTGACAGGAAAAAGGGCCTGCCGAAGCCAGAAGGGTAAGCACTGAAAGCTGGGAGGGCAGTTGCTGTCACACGGTTATATACGCGGCTGCTCAGTATGGAGTAAAAGGATGGTGACTCTGGGCAACTGGGAAAAAGTTTAATAACTCTAAAATCCCCCATGCCGAGCGTGAAGTAGAGGAGAAACCAAGTAAACAAGGGCCGAGACAGCTGTATCCTACCAGTGCCTGAAATGCACATTTTTCACAGGGTACAAATTTCTCACATGTTTATCGCCTGGGTGAAATGCAAAAATTACTGAACTTTGAAATGTGAAACTTGTTATTTCTAAACTTCCTAATAAGCAGGACAGTGAAAGCTCCTTTTAAAAAAGTGCTTGTGAAATTAGTCTTCTCAAGCAGAAGTAGTCTGCTCTGAGGGGTCTCCTGACCATGTCTGCCTCCCACAACCCATGTCCCCACCTCTCTCTTTTCTGTGGAAGACAGGGACTATCAGAAAAAAATGTATATATTTTGGTGTATAGTCTTGCTTTAATACATCATTTCAGCAATACCATACTTCCTTACATTCCTATTTATAAAATGAATAGTCCTATTTTTATTACTGCTTTTTATTCTCCATTTTTTCCATCTATAAAAAGTTTTATTGTTTATAAACAATGCACTTGGTTACATGAATAAGTTTGAATGCCATTTTGGTTTAATGTGTATGGAAACAAATCTTTATCTTCACGTAAACTCTCCTTTAATCAGAAATACTGTATTCTAAAGTACAGCTAGACAGCTAAATTTATTCTTGCCGCAACTCCACTGAAACCCCTGGAGTTTCACCAGGAACAGATTTGGGCCAGAAGGCCTAGAATATAGTTACAATATATTCATTTTCTCATGCCTCAGAAATGGACTGTTTATGCGCCAAGCTGTAAAGTGATATTCATGATGACTGAAGCCTGAACAACATTAAAATATCCAGATCCTCTGCTCCAAATCCTCTGGTATCCGAAACTGTTCCTTTCCTTTCAAAAGGAAGGGGCTACTGCTGCTGAGGGTAAACAAGGGCAGGGGCACAGCTTTAGTACTCAAGCTTAAATAAGGACTAGCCTAGCTAATACTGAGGCTTAACTGCAGGGAGCCTGGGTCTAAGGTGCTGCCCCAGCCCTGAAGGCTGCCAAGCGCCCTCCCCACCAGCTCTGCCTTCCTGCTCCTGTGGCAGAAGCTTCGTGGGTTGACCCTTTCAGCTCAGCAATCCCTGGGAGATTTGCTGCGCCGCCCCCCAAAAACCCCTTTTGAGAGGAATTTTTCTTTAAATGAAAAGTGCTGTGGAAAATTGCTTTTTATTGCAATTATAATGGGTACAGCGGTTCACACAGCTTGCAGCGTGCTTGAGAGCCAGGGCCCACACTCTGTTCACACACTATGGAATATCAAGTACAATCACGTTTTGTGTTTTATTTGGCCGTGATTTCCAGAACTAGGAGCTTGAAATTATGCTCACAATAACTGCAGTGATTTTTTGATGGTCTTGAATGCCAACCAGCTCTTATTGAATACCAGGATAGGTAGTAGGTGCAAGGAATTCTTGAAGATATCTTGCGCTGGAGCCTAATTGTTTTTTTCAAACTTTGCCCATCTGTATATTTAAAAGTAGAGTATAGTAAGAGAGAAAATTTTGCTGAGCATATGATAAAACCATCCACTTTTTAAAAACAAATCTCAGAATCATTAAAAAGAAATCACTGTGTGTAAGATCTTAGAGTAAGATGCAACCAACTTTATTTTTACATCCTTTTGAACCAGTGGAAATATCTATGCACAGGCATACTTACATATGCAAGTTTTAGCAAGTTCAAGGCTTAAAAATAGAGGGAAGGAGTTCCTTCTTTATGATTATAGTGATTTGTGGGAAGGAAGAGAAACAATATATAAGTATTACCAGATTATTTATGTAAGCTGACATAGGACAACTTTGTCTGGAGATTGGTCATCCTATGCTTGACTGACTCTTCAACCCCCAATTAATTTTTATTATAAATAATCCTGGTATGTTGGGTGTAAATGTCCATAGTGTCTCTGGCAAAGCCTTTCCACAGTAGCTTTATTATCATATTGCTCCAGGCAACTGTTTTGGAAAGCTTGGGAGCTTCACTAGAGAACTTAAAGGCTCGTGGCAGACAGTAGCTCTGCAAGGGTGACGTTCTGCGTGTTTTATGGACACGAAGAGCTTTGTTTGATTCTGATCTTGAAGGTCGCTTGGGCAAAAGTTGTGAGCAACACCTACAACTCTTCTTCCTCTAATTCCAGAAAGAAATGTGCCTGGAAAATATTTTGTGTTTTATGAATGCTTTTAGGTTCCTGTTTCTTGTTTCCTTTAGAAAAAGAGAAAAGTAGTGTATAACCCAGTTGAAAATATGGGTTATCTGAGAGCTGCCTGCATTGTAAAAATTACAGCAGCAAACGAGCATTGCTCCAACATTGAACAGTCCTGGAGCTTGGCTGAGCCTTCCATCACACACAACATGAAGTTGCTGAGCTGCTTCACACAACATGGTCTTCCCCGCTGTCACCCTGTAGTGAATGCACACCTGGGACGGGGATTTCAAACTGTAGCATTTCAGTCTGCTTGGAATACCCACCCCCGTGCTGCCTTTTAAAATATCCCAGGAGACCTGCAACACCCAATACATCGTGTAGAATCATAGAATAGTTTGGGTTGGAAGGGACCTTTAAAGGTCATCTAGTCCAACCCCCCTGCCATGGGCAGGGACATCTTCAACTAGATCAGGTTGCTCAGAGCCCCGTCCAACCTGACCTTGAATGTTTCCAGGGATGGGGCATCCACCACCTCTCTGGGCAACCTGTGCCAGTGTTTCACCACCCTCATCATAAAAAAAAATTTCTTCCTTAAATCCCATGGGCCAGTGCAGTCCCAAACCAGTGGGCTCCACTCCAAGGACTACACGCAGTGGGGTTTTCTGCCCGGATAATTCAAAATTTTCTGATGACATACATGCTCAGGCAGGACTCAGCCAGGTCCTGAGCTGATGTCAGTGCTGTTCTGCGTGGCAGACCGGCAGACCTGGGCTCTAATTTAGAGCTGGAAGTGGGGAGTAGAGCTTCTGGATTAATTTTGACACTTGTAATTCTCCCACTGCAATTAAACAAAATGAATCAATTGGTAAGAGAATGGAAAAAAAAAATCCAATCCATATTGAAAGCATATGCTGTACATCCCAGCCAAATGTGACTCAAATAGCTGTAGCCTGAAAATTGGAGTTTATAAGCATAACACTGATCCAGCAGAAAGTATAATGCACCAGTACTTATAAAATTAGAGATAATTCAGCAGCACTTGGACATGAGTGCTATGATCTATTTTCTTTTGGTCTGAATAGAAGTGCCTACCTTCAAGTGATGCTCTACACCTGCATGAGGTTTCACTCCCTCTGACTTCTCCAGAGAAGGCTGCCTCAGCTGAGGCCCTTTTGAGTGCAGGAATTCAAAGCTGAGGAATCCTTCTTCCAGTGGGATTATTCTTTTTATAAAGCTCTGTGTGTGTGCTGGAAAAGCAATTTATTTTGTCACTAACATGGGATAAAGCATCATTATGCTACTCAGCTGTCACTGGTGAGTATTTGGAAATGGTAAATCTGTTTTTGGCCCAGTAGTAGTTCTAATCATGGCAAAAATCTTTCTAGTCTGGATAAAAAAATTAGGAAGTGCAGGGTGAGGCCTGATTTTTTTTTTTTTCCCAAAAAAAGTTCTGAAATTTAAGGGACAGTTTTTCTAAAGAATGTAGGATTTAAAAAAAACCCCTGTTTCTCTAAATTGTTGCAGTGCAGAATTTTAAATATATGACTTTTAAAAAAATCAACTGTACTATTTAAAGCATTGAAATCTATAGGAGTTAGGCACTTTTCAAAATCCTACAGCAGACGAAGGCTTAAATTCTCCAGAGGGATTAGGACTTTAAATATATTTGAGAATCAGACTACAGAGCCACAAGGGGGGGTTAGGGATCCCCAGTGCCAAGTGCATTGCCTAACTTTACAGAATGCTGTAAATACAGGAAATTCACAACATACAGAGAGGCACCTGGGTCCCAGTGTGATGTCTGGGAATTCATTATGCAAAGCAGGGCTCTGCTTAAATAGCAAGAAGAACTTGATGAAGAACATGTCTTACTTAGATGTCTTAATCTGGATTGGAATATAGTAAGAACTTGATGAAGAACATGTCTTACTTAAATGTCTTAATCTGGATTGGTCTTCCCCTAGTCAAGATTTTTCTTTCTTTCATGTGCCTGAGCCCTGCATTTCATGGTCTAAGCAGGAATAAACACTTCATTTACAAAGTAGAAGGGTGTGTGTGAAGTTGTTCCCCTTTTATTAAATAGGTTATCACTTACAGCACTCACTCTTGATGAGCGAAGACGAGTCAGTGCCCTTTTCTGCCTATATCGAAGGGAGTGCTTTGATTAGGAGAGAAGAGGGTTTTTTTGGGGCACGGTGTCTTCAGTGCATGTTTGAGCTGCTCCACTGCACAGACTAAACCAGGTTGTCCTTCCTGCTTTAGTGAGCTCGCTTTGGCTTCTCAGACATTTAATTTGCCCCTAAATCAGCTTCCTGCTTCCCTTTTCCCCAGGTTGTGGGGCAGATGAATTGTGTGGCATATGATCCCCTTTTTCTGAAGGGCTCTGTGGGATCTTTTTGGTCACATGGTTGGAAGCGCAGCTGGTAAATAGCTAAACTGCTGGTGTTCTCCATCCTGCAATGACAGCACATTCAGTCCTGTGAAAAGACCACTTGTGTATGCTCGGGCATGTGATGGGAGCAATAGGCTCGTCCTGACTTTCATGTGTGTCCCGTGTGTGATGAGACATGTATTTTGGTCACAAAGGAGGCATACTTCCCATTGTGCAGAATAGGCAGGGTTAGGACTTACAGCCCACGAAAGCCTCCTCACCAGGCTGCGTGGATATCCCGGACCAAGAGCTTTGCAACCACTGGGCTGCTGCAGAAGGTGGATCTTTGCTCGGATTCTGGGCTGTGAACTGGAGCCCCTGTGGCAGTAATGACCATTGACTCTGCTGCGGCCTGGGAGGGAGTATGAGCAGTAGTTACAGGGAGGTCTTAATCCACCACAACTGTTTGCTGAGTGACTCAGGTAAATATTTCTGGACCTTCTTGCTTTCTAGAGGAGGTCTCCTTGCCAAACCTGATCCTCTTGAGGCAAGCTGGAGCTCTAGAATGATTGCAGCAAGGCTTCTGATAAATATCAAGTCTACATACTGGAATAGCAATGTATAATAACTTATTCTCTGCCTTTGTCAAGTATTGGAGGACGTCTCTTTCCAGTGGTGACCATGTATTTTGAATAGTCATGTCCAAGATAGATGAACAGGTTTGCTTATCACACATAGTAGCTGCTGCAGCAACCCAGACCATTCAATGAGAAACAGAGAAAGAGAAATCTGTGTTACCTACAGCTATTTGTAATCTCTGTTGTTGAACTGAATGATGACTATATGGGAAGCAGCTTAATGAACTGAGGATGAAATGGCATCAGCAGTTCGCTCAGGCACACATGCTGGAGCATGTTGTTGTGTTATGTCTGTTATATTACTGAGAAAGTTCAGCTGCAAAGCGCAGCGTTGCTGGGACACGCTGTAAGGACTGGGGAGCACCCTGGGATCCTGCAGCAGAGCACAGCACGTAGTGGTCTTTTTTCCAATGCTCAAGTAATTGCTGGCTTGAATACCCTCAGAATGAATGTGTGTGTGGGCAGCCACTCATGGGGTAATGCTGAAGGATACAGCAATGTCCAGGCAGATTTTTTTTTTCCTCTCTCTGCACTATAGGCAGTATAATTTGGCATGATTCCCTACATGCCTGTACTTTTCTGGCACCAGCATTTGTCTTTTTTTTTTTTAACCTGTATCCTTTAAAATCCTGTGATGAAGTGACTTAAAGTGGTGGCAGTCACCCATGTCAGATTCCTGGGATTTTGCATGTTTAAGGATGCGAAAGCAGCAATGTCCGTCTCGCAGTACACAGGATGCTTCTAACTGCTTATCCTGCTTGTACCTGCTTATCTCTTACCCCAAAGGAAAAACTGAAAAGTGTGCACTGCCTTAAAAAATCCATCCGCTATTACAAATGCATGACAAAGAGCCAGGCTGCTGCTTATACTTTTCAGAAGTTGCTATGTGGAGTGGCAGCAAAATGCACAAAACAGTTTTCCACCTGAGTCACTGGGGAAATGGATTAATGAATGTGGATGCTGTCCTCATGCATTTAAACTGAGCCCTTTTTTCTGCTGCTTCCCAATCTTCTCAATTATAAATAATGCTGATACACCAAATGGTACCATCTCTCCAAATTACGGTTCCCTCCACAGTCCTACTTTGAAATTTTGGACTTCATCAGATTGAACTGTCCTTTAATCTCATTCTCACATTTTCCAGGACTTTGTTCTGCAAGTATTAGAAATTACGTTGGAGTAAAGATGGGCAGAACTAAGTTTGTTATATGGCTCCACTCTAGCTAGGAAGTAGATATGTAGTCTGCATCTACAAAGAACTTACCAGTCAAAATCAACCCCACAAATGATAGGAATATTTGAAACAAAAAAATCACAGACCTGGCTGTTTAGATTGTGTTTTAAAACTGCAAACAGGAAATCAGTCAATAAGGGACACTTTTCGGGGAACTACAGAAAGGCACAGAAATCTTTTTAGAATTGGCAAATTAAAGGGCATAGAGTGTCAAACCCACCCTTGGAGATGACCTAGACCGTCCTGACCTCTTGGCTTGCTGCAGCCCGTTAAATTGTAATTTATCAATTTAAGAATTCATATTTGTAACTTGATTCATGGCATTGATAAAGTTGTGGTCAGCCCTCCTGAAATTGTCATCCCCAACCTGATTTTGCACCCAAACTTTCATCAACTGCCTGTTCCCATCCCCTTTGCATTTACTGATCGCATGCCAGGCTATTAAACAAGCATCTTTGTAACATATAGAGCAGTTGTCCACAGCAGAAATGCTTTAGTCAAGCAGGAGAAGTTGTTTGATCCAACCATCCATTTGCTGGGCTGTGTGATAGTAGTACAGGGTAAATCATGCCACGCCCGCAACTCTAGTTACACAAGGGCTAAAGGGTCACACGAAGTGGGTATGAACATGGGACTGCAGTGGCCACTTGCCTCTTCTGGGGAAGCGGGTGATGTGGGAGCTTCTCTGGTTGGGATCTGGGGTCACCAGGGAGGGTGAAACAAGGTGAGATGAGAAAGGGCGCTGTCAGGAAGAGCAGGCTTCCAGAAACATCTTCGTGGAAACTGAGGCACTGGTAAATGTCGGTACCCTCAGGGTTATTGATGTCTGAGGGATTATCCTGAAAAAAATCTCATTTTTGATCTTAAATGGTTAAAAGGAAGGATTTTCCTTGCTCCCGTGATGCCTTTGGGATCTAGTCCTTGGATCTTGCCTCTACTTATAGGCACCTGAATATCCTAGAAAATCTGTCCGTAAGATCTCAATTCCATAGGGTATTTCTGTGCATGGCCAGCTTACGATGGCATGGACTCCCCAGTGAAGCCAGGGGCATGCATCATAAATCCAGGTGTGCGGTTGTGTACCTTGGGTTATAGATGGCAATCATTTCTTCTATTTTTGAGTACCATACATTGCAATGAAGTAATGAAGTTTTGATCTGTGATTGTACCTTTAAGAGATAATCAGTACTTAATAAATAATAGCACTTTAAAAGTGCTAAAAGAGCAGAGTTAGTCATATGCTGATTGCATAAGTGTAATTTTGTCACCTTTTTTTATAGCATCTTAAAATCTGTACATGAAGGGTTTCTGTCATAATTTGCTATTGTATCTAGTTTTATACCGGTAAACTTTCTGCAGAATGATTTGTGATGTTATGTGCCATCTGCTACGAATTTTGGTAAAATTAATTTATCCTGCCTAGATATGGTTAACGTTTTCAGTATGAAGTTGATTTCTGGAGTGTTTTCTTTTAGCAAGAGGCAGGTGGTGCTTCAAACGGTCAGGGAATGGATTTCAGACAGGGTTTGCATTTGTCTTTTTAGAGGATTTGGGGATCTAGTTGTAAAATACAGCATTGGATCGCCATTTCATGAGCAAATAGTTCTCCAGACACAGATCCTGCTCACTTGCTTTTGATTTTCTTTGAAGCATCACTAATTCTTTAGCTTAAAGATATAAAATAGAGTGACTGCAGCTCTATGGGAAAACAGACAGTGTTTGGCCTCAGGGCGAGTATATGGGATAGAAGGGAGGATTAAACATTGCACAGACGCTGTAGCCATATATGCGTGCAGTAAGGAAGTGCGTGTGTGCAGCAAGCAGAGCATCTCCAGAAGCAGCGCTGCTTCAGGGGCTCAGCAGAGGAAGCAGGACAACTCCTCGGGGAGCATGGCATGCCCCGAGGGTGGCTCCAAACCACCAGGTGACAACGGCAAAGGGGAAATAATGTGCCCGCCGGGCTGAGGAGCCACCGGGCACAGTAAGCAGGTTGCTAACAGTGTGTTACGGTCTTAGGAGGTAAATGTGGTGGTTGCGGTTTTTTGTCATTCCTATTAGTTCTTCTCAAAGCAATTGTTAGAAGGCACCAGGCAAGTGATTGAAGTAAATTGAATCTTTTTTTGGCAATATAAACATTTGTTTTGCTCAAGTTTTAATGAAATAATGTCTTTGTTCTTTTGGCCATATGTCTCTTTCAGTCTGTTAGTAAGACTAAGCTCTGCTTGTTGCGGTTTTGTTGTTAGTGTTGCTTTGTAAATAGAAGAAAGAGGGAAATGCCCATTACACAAAGAAAAATGTATGTAAAATACAGGGAGCTATTTTGTTTACTACATGGTTTTCCTTTTTTTTTAACAAATCTTCCTTTCCATATTGCTTTCCATATATGCATGCCCAGAAGAAATTCAGTCTTGAGAGGTGTAAGTAGCAACAGCCTTGAGTAGATCATCTGAACCCCCTCTACCAGCAGCTCTCAGATTTGAGAGGGGATGTGAAACTTCTCTGGAGGAGGGAAGAGGTAAAATAAAAACCCCAAACAACTTTGTATATAAAACCTCAAATTCTACTACAGTTGGAAATTGCTCTTTAGCAATTTAAGATAATTGACTAAATAGCTTAAAAAAAAAAAAAATTAAAAAGTCATCAAAATTGTATAGGAATCCTGTCATTCCTTTTGCTTGGATAAATAATTGGAGAAAAGTTAGAAAAGAGGAGGTTGAAGTAAAAGGTTAGTTTTCACTGTGGAGTCACTAGTGAAGTCCTGCAGGGATCTGCACTGTATAACATATTCGTAAGTGATCTGGAAAAAGATGTGACTGGAAAAGAGAAAAAGTTTATTGATGTTAATAAATCAGGGTAGTAAATAATAAAAAATAAATCAGGGCTGTCTGCAAGAACTGCAGAAGGACTTCATGGGACTCAGTGACTGGCTGTTAAAATGGCAGATGAAAGTTAGTTTTGATAAATGTAAAATGATGCACACAGGGGAAAGCACTGCTAACTTCAGGTATAAAGTTGTGGGTTGTCTTACCAATTGCCACTCAGGAAAGAGATCTGAGAGCTATAATAAATGGTATTAGATGTTATAGAGAAAGAGATAATGAGCAATCAGAAAATATCACTATGCTATTATACAAATCTCAGTGTGCCCTCAGACTATACAGGCTCCTTTAGTACACCCATCTGAAGACTTACGTAGCAGAATAGGAAAAGATTCATGGCAAGGCAGCAAATGTGATCAAAGATTCCCAAATGGCTTCTCTACAAGGAATGTAGGTTGCAGAGTAACCCAGGACTTCTGTTTTATTTTTAATTCTTACCAGTTATCCCACATCGGAAGACTGATGACTCAAGGAAGATGCAGAGAGAAGATAAAGGCATGATAAAAGCCCATGAGTGGCATGGGAAGGCAGAGAGGGGATGATTGTTTAATGTCTGTCCCAGTAGAGCAACCAGAGGGCACCAAATTAATTAGGAAAAAAAAAAAGTGAGTTCAAAACAAAAGGAAATGGTTCTTTGCACCATGTGTAAGTAAACTGTGAAACTCCACTGCAGAATGGGTAGTTGCTGAAAACAGCCCCTAGAAAAATTCATGCAAGAGAAACTCATCAAGGGCTGCTAAATACAATGACACCTGTTTTTGGTTCAAGAAGCTTCCAAGGAAGCTCCAAGTTGCTGGAAGCTGGAAGACAGTTATGGGGGTGGGGGAGAGCTCACTGCAACGCTTGCCCCACCTTCCGCTCTTTGGAGTTGGATTACAAGGCTCCTAGCCCTGGTTTCAGCCGGTGTGATCCCTCTGATCTTTAATGTTCTGGTCTCTTGAAACCAACAAAATATGTATCACCAGATGGTTTTATGGCCAGGTAGCATGCAATTTCCTAGAATTACATCCTAGCAGTTGTTGATTCAATATCATCTGTATGCTACAGACAACATGCAGACATAGTTCTCTGCCTCAGTTATTGCCCATTCACTTCATACAGTCAGAGAGAGTTTGCTTAGCTTCTGTGCACTAACCTTTGGCAGTTACTGTCTCGGTGGTAAATGTTTGTGCTCGTCAGATAGATTGTTGCATTATGTAGCATCTAAAATTCAGGTTTCCTATCTGATCTATTCATTTAGGTTCCCTCTGTAGTAAATGAAGAAAAAGAGGCATTTCCCATTAACAATATTCTGAGATGGGAGAGGTATAATTACCCAATATATTTTCTTCAGTGACAAGTTGGGAATAGGATGCTCCTACAGACAAACCAAGAAACCACAGTACTTTCAATGGGGAAGGTGAGAGAAAGGTTTTATGCTGCTTCACTGGATGAAGCAGAAAGCTGTTAAAGCTGGGGTGGGAATACAGACTGGCAATGCAGAGGGGAGAAGGATGGAAGAGGATGATTAGAAAATTCTTCCTCTGTCTTCACTGGAAAAAATAAGTGTTATATTGTGTCAGTAACCATTACACAGATGAGGTGCATCACACCTTGGAGGTAATTGTTCCCTCCATTAACTGCAGAGGCTCATGTTTGGCTTAGACCAGAAACCTCTATTTTAGAGAGATGTTAGCTGCAATTAATCGCACCTTCACTGACACTGGCCTCTGAAAAAAATAATGCCAGCTGTTCGACTGACTCCTGAGTCACTTCAGCCACTTCAACAGTTGCTTTTACAGTCAGAGAAATCTGTCAAATCTTCAACTGATTTGACATTTGAAAGTATTCTTTTTTCCTATTTTTTCTCCAGCTTTGAAGATTGTCATTCTTTGTCTCTTGGCTTTCAGACCAAATTTGCTTTAAGATTGCACTCATCTCCTTAGTAAGCTAGATCAGTATTGCTCCTGAGTAGCTGAGCTAAAAAATTTACTAAAGGCAAGATGACTGCTTCTAAATCATGCTTTGGAGGTGTACTAATTGTTATGCAGATAGCTGCCAAGGCTTCATTAGTTCAGCAAAGAATCTGGTTGGAAACTCTTCAGTATCTCATGAAAATCACTTGCACTTCTGTTAGAGCCAATAATTTATTTCTCACATCCTTTCTCCATTCAGATTTAAGCTAATCATCCTAGATTTAGCCAGGGACACAGGGAAGAAACCAGTCTCAGCTGCACCAGCCTCAGCGGAAGACTTGTTTACAGACGTCAGGAGATTATTATTTGAAGCTTTCAAGCAATCAACACAGATTTTGTCAAAATATGTTTTTGGCCTTACTTAGTCTCAAAGTCTTTGACTTTAAATTTGGCAAACAGTTATGTAGTCACACCGGCCAATTCCATGATGAGCATAGGTTTTACCCCCTCTTTGTCCAGGATTGTAAACCTTATCAGAGTAAGTGGCTTTCTAACAGAACTGGAGAGTCTGGGCTGCTGTTAAGCCCCATACCCAGAACATGAAGACTGAACAGGAGATCTGGCCCTTGCCTCCCTCCCGGGTGCTGACTTTGCACCTTACATTTCATGGCAAAAAATGTGAAGGTTGTTGGTGCCTGGACTTTACCACCGGAGCTTGCCAAAGGTAGGACTGTTTTATCATCCTGGCTGCCTTCCTCTGGCGATGTCTTTTTCCCTTTCAAACACTGGTGCCAGTTTTCTGAGGCTTCCTGTATTTGTCAGGCTGGTGCTTCTTGGGTATTGCCTTCTCCCAGGTCTTTCAGACAGGAAGCTGCCTGAGAAGATAAGCTGTGATGTACAAACTGTAGCTCCTACTGTTTTCCCTACTGAAGAAAAGGAAAACTTTCAAATACCTGCATACTTAAGCTAAATGTCAAAGCCTTTGTTAGACTTTGGGGAGAAAGAGGAAAAAGTTATAGCGTCTAGAAGGGGAGAAATAAAATGCCTCTACAGCTAGTCCATAGATACACCTGGATCTAATGATCTGTGACTGTGTTTGGGTGCCACTCTGAGGAAGGTAGTGCCAGGCAGCGGTACACACTGTTGGCACCTTTGAGAAAATCACAGCTACAAGGGAAACCCAATTTGATGACTATCTTTGGCAAGTTCCCCCCCTGAAAGCAGAGCAGCTGCTGCAGTGTGAGAGTCATGACTTGCATCAAATTGTAACTGCACCTGGTTCACATGGCTCCCTTCAGCAAGGCACGATGACATGTGCTTCATGTTTTATTTACTTCAATGAGGGCGATACACTTGCCTAATGGTGCTTTGTGTAATTTTCTCATCAGCACATGTATAATCTTCAGCAGCAGCAGCAACAGCAGGTGTAGTATGATCAGACCCTGACTGTGTGCAGTCCACTAATCATATTAAGCAATATTTACATTAACCATAGAATTCTTACCCAGGTAAGAATATTGCTTTTATTGCTGTTATCCTATTGCTATTCACCATTCCTAGCACACAGTATTCGCTCATGTGGTATTATTGCACGTGTTAAATGGAGCCTTTTTTGAACTGTCCATTCACTGTGAAATGTGTGGAAATGTGCTGAATGAATGTTGCATACATCTGCGCGTGTCTGCTTTTTAATTCTAGCAGAAAAAGAACTCCGCAGCAATGATACTGGAATGAGCAGCTAAAGATGCTATGAACATCGTTTTACACTAGGCGTCTCCCTTAGCGTATTTATCCAACTGAGAGCTGTACGGTGCCACTGCTCAGCTGGACATAGTCAAATACAGGCAAGGACAGCTAGATACATTCGTTCAACGGAGCTGTAAACTTGCTATGTACCTAGAAGAAACAAATCTAACATGTTTTGGAACAAATTATTGAAATTGTATATTCGGTGCAATACAAAACAGTGGAGACAAATATTGCTACAAAAGACCTAGTCAGCACACACATTTTAGTCTGAGTTAATTGTTGTTTAAGCCCCCTTCCTGTAAGCAATCAAGTTTATATTTTCCTTTAGGGGTACTAAGACCCAATGGTAAATAGTTTAACTTCTTTCTGTCAACGCTACAGCCAAGATAAACACAGACATGCACAAAACCGAGGCTTGAAAGGTGGTGCTGGCACCTGAAGCATGAAGTTAGTAGAGAAATTAATAGTCCTCTGCACGTTTGGTCTTTAAGAGTTCAAGAAAAGTTCTTGGCTTCTCATTGCTTGATCTTGAAAACTTACTTTGAAATAGAATTTTGAAACAAGTGAAACATTGGTTCCTGGATGTCTTTGTATAATACACACATTTCCAGACTGGATGACTGAAGGCTCTGTGTGAGGATATTGCCGGGGGTTGGTTCCACATTTCCATTTCCGAAATCCGAGACGGACATGGCTCTGTGTGCCAGATGGGCTGAATCTTCTTCACCTGTACAACTCACACAGTCAGTGTGTGCGCGGTAACTCTGACCTACGGCACGTGTGAGAATTTACTGTGCAGTGCCTTCAAGCAGCTCTAGATGTCCATTGATCCCAGACAAGGAGCTGTTGTTTCAGCCGGAGGAGATTGTATGGCTGTTCCACAATCAGGGTCATTGCATATAGTGCTTTGTCAGTAGGGAACTAAATGAAGGTGAGAATCATCACCTGCTGAAAAGGAGCTGACTCAGGAAAGAGGGGGCATTCTTGGTGTACCCTGACAAAATTTTTTTCAAGATTTAGCTACCATTTTTCTACCTCCTCAACTTATTTTTTTCCTCTGTATTCCTCACAAGCAGTTAAATTATTTTGTGTGTGGGAAGCAAGACAGCTGACTATGAGACCAACCTGATCTCCTTCTATGACCAGGTGACCCGCCTAGTGGATGAGGGAAAGGCTGTGGATGTGGTCTACCTGGACTTCAGTAAGGCCTTTGACACCGTCTCCCACAGCATTCTCCTAGAGAAGCTGGCAGCTCACA
>NW_008795923.1:1557938-1612120 GCF_000699145.1 Aptenodytes forsteri | reverse complement strand
GGTGGAGTCCCCATCCCTGGAGGTATTTAAAAGACGTGTAGATGAGGCGCTTAGGGACATGGTTTAATGGACATGGTGGTGTTGGGTCGACGGTTGGACTCGATGATCTTAGAGGTCTTTTCCAACCTTAATGATTCTATGATTCTATGGTGGCCATGAAAAGGCAGCTAATGGATACGGAGTGCGAGTGAAGTAGCAGAGCACTCCAAGAAGTAGACCTGGCAAAGCCTCAGTGCCATAGCCGGCTGAGGGGATTGCATGCGGTCAAGAAGTGTCACTGCTCAGCTAAGAGAAAACTCGCATGAAAGAGAGGAGGGGAATACTGCAGTGGGAGAGTTGGATTAGCTTTGTGGTGATAGTTGTTGGGCTCTAGTCAAAGGGAATTTGGGGGGCAAAAAAGTGGGGGGATTAGATGTGAGTAAGCTTGGGATAGGAGAGAGATCAGTGGGAGAAATATCTCTTAAATTACTCTAATCTGAGGTGGACCCAGCCTTACCCACCGAACTGTTCATGGCTGCCTTAACATACCCAGGATTCTTCCCACGCTGTTTCTCGTTTTAGCTAGGCATCTTGCCTTATTCTTACTAAAACCTGCTACTAGAGAAGTGGCTTGTCCTCCCAACATAGAAAAGTAACTTGTTTAGAGGAAAATAATATTCTATATTCCTGCAGAGATTTTCATGCATGTGTGAAAAATTGTAACTATTTTCCCCTTTCTGTAGCACTGCACTGGCTACTCTCTGTACTTCAGAAGTTATACTTTGTGTTTGTTACATTTCTTTCATTTCAACAGAAATGCTAGAGAAGTGACTCCTGGGATAGAGTCTTTAATTGGACCAGTTTACAAGCTAATACCAGGCTCCCAGCTAGATTATTAAAAGTGCAATAGTTGGTCTGGTTTGGGATGTCAAAATGAAAAGGTTGGGCAAGATTTACACCTTCAGGCTTAACATCGAGTTTTCCTTGAAATAAACAGGAATTTGTGGGTCTAGAAAACATGTCCACTTTGAGGAAACATACTGAGAATTGCTGCTGGGGAGGGACTGTAATATGACTAATGAAGAGGCTCTCTGTAGCACTGGGATGTGTTTGGGTGTCACCTTTTTGCAGACAGAACCCAGCTTCATCCAAGCCTCAGAGAGAGGAAGGAAGGGAAGAGGTATTCATCTACCCTATCAGCTCTTCATGGTTTTGATAAAAGTAAGTGCAATTGCTGAATCATATGCTTCCCTTTTGGTCAGATGAGTTGATAAGAGTGAAACTAACTATAAGAAAGTAAATTAAAAGCAGATCGGAGATTACATCCCTATGGGATTTTTTCCTCTTGGATTTTGTCTGCTCCTCATAGACATCTTCTGCTTCTGTAATCTTTTTACTTAATCCTAGATAGCTGCAGGCTTCTAGATTTCAGAACTGATCGAGTTTTGCTATGGCTCTTGGTATCACAAATTCCTACATTAGAAGTTTGATGGCTTTCATTTTTGTGCATCTCTGTAACCAAAAATCAAAAGCAACTGTTCATCTTTTTGGCTGCAGGTACTGTAAAATGCACACACGCTAGCCCAGTGTTACGGGTGGCAGTATAGACTTCTGCTATTGGCATTCACAGACTGAAGCTTGTTGTAGTCTGGTCCTGTATATACCACAACCAAAGCATTTTGCTAACGATACCTGCACTGAGCTCTTAAATTTCTTAGACTGTTTCAGAACAGACATCTGTAGCAACAGGAACCACCTTACAACACAAATCCCGTGTAAGGCCTATTAGTCATCTGAGCTATGCGCATAGAGCTTTTAGACTAGGGAATTCAAACACTGGTGGCTGGATATTTATTTATTAGGAAGCTGTCTATGAGTGAAGCAGCAAAACCTCCCAAAAGACGTTACTTACTTCAAGCTAGTAATTTAGGCTGTTTAGTCAGTGGCTCTGCTTGCAAACCCTTTTACGGGATGCCTTATCCTGTTTTAAGATAGACGTCAGAGATAGGTGGAATGAATCGCATTCGAGGGATGCCTCTAACTCTCTGTTGACCATGGAAACAGCGTAAGCTCCGCAGCTTGCTTTTAGACAGCTGAAGGTAGAGGGAATGAATCCATCACACATACGTCTAAATCTTTTTGCTGGTTCGGAGCACAAGACTGCATTTGCTTTGTGGACAAGCAGGGTGAGCTTGGGTCTGCTTGCAAGACTGTTCGAACACATCCCTAATCCGTCCTGACCCTCTCATGGACAACCATAATGGGCCGTATTTCTCATCAGACATGTATCGCAGCAGGCAGCACATTCTTGCAAATTGTCCCAGAATACTCTCTGGGTTTGAAACTTGTTTTGTTTTATTGAATGCTGGATACGGAAATGGTCTCACTAATGCTTATGCAGGGACAGTACTACTTCTAGCTGATAATCCTCTACTTATATACGGAAGGATCCCCCTAGCTCTTCTAGACACAGTCCTGCGTTAGGAGATTGTTTGGTCAGTTTTATTATCCCATTTTCAGAAAGATTCAGAAAGAATTGCTACTTTCTGAAACAGTCTCTCATCCTGTGGTAAAATACATCTTCTATGAGCATAGTAACTATTTTAAAATCTGAAATTATGCTTAAAATCCTGTATTATTTCAAACACAGGCCAAACCCACCCTTCTTCTTGTTTAGCATTTTTTTTGTTCTAGGAACCTTGTTTGCTCATGAGCTCTTAATTGCATTTAGAACTCTAAAATCCCTAAAGCTAGTATATGAATAAACAGTTTCTTCTCCTGGAAATGTGGCATATAATTTTGTGCCTTCTGCAAGAGTTCCCAAAGGTTCCTAAGTCATAGTCAGATTGGAAGCTTGTTTGTGAAAAATACATATAAAAGGTACGATGTATAGGACTAAGACGTCTGCAGCATTATTCACCAGGGAACTGCAGGTAGATTTTTATGTAATTTCTTCCACTCATGGGCATTCACTGACCTTTTATCTATGATTTGTCACTGTAGAAGGAAAAGAGGAAAATGCAGCCTGGTGAGCTTTTCGCTTTATCAAGGAGTATGAAATCCTTCAATCCCCTATAAAGTGCCAGTCGGATCAGATGTCACGAACAGAAAATTGTCACGATCTGGCTAGCACCGCAGATCCTTCAACTTCAGTAAGTAAATGCCACCAACCCTGAATCTCTGTTATTATTAGATCTTACATCTGGATCTTTGGCATAAGTGAGCATGATGCAAGAGCTTGTAAAAATCACATGGCACCCCTTTGTTTTTTGTAATTAAGCAGCAGAAAAGACTTGTTGGATCTCCTACCTCAGTTTGCTGCCAGTGCAGAAAAGCATGAGGGAGCCCCAAGGGTAAATGTGAGCAATAAAACTCACTAAGTTGTCTGAAGGAGTATCAATTCAGTGTAGTGAAACAACGAATGCCAGGAGACCAATCAGTTAAAATACGATGCACAAGTACCTGCAGACCTGCATGTGGAACGTGTTCTTCTCCCTGTACTTCTTTTAGGTCCTAATTCAGCAATGCATGTGTGGAAGTGCCTTACTGCATCAGGACCAAAGACATTTAAATCACAAATGAAAAGACCGTCTACAACTAAATCCAGATGCTAGGTTTAGGGACACAGATTCTTCTGTGATTAAGTGGCTATACGTTTTATTGGTCAGTAAGGGGCATGGAAAGAGACCCTTAAAAAGTTATTTCTTCCTGCTTCCATTTCAAATTCATTGACAGTTGTATTTTACTTATGTTTTTCTTTCATCTTATTGTTAAATGGTGGCAAAGACTAGAATGTTAATTTTAGTGTGTATAAATAATTTATTGAATAATAATATATGAAAATGAATTTGATATGCTTCTCTATATGAATGACATTCTATTATTGAAAGTTATTAATCAGCACATTCCACTCCATCAAACCTAAATTTTTTGAGGAAGAGGAGGGGAGAAGGTGGAGAGGCGGGGTGGGGGGAAGGAAAAAAAAGTTGGAAAAATGCAGTACAGTGGGCTGACTAAATCTGAATACTTGGTCTCTGAAAATGCAGATATCAGTGTAATTCAAATCATACTGATGAGATACAGAACAGTTATATGCAGTCATAATAACAATTTATATACCATCAATATTAATAGCAGTGTCTGTTTGAGGATACAGTTTTAAAATAGGTACGTACAATTTTATTAAGTATAAAAAGACACCGTGCAGAGCACAATACAATATATTTCATCTTTAATTCTGGTAGTTCTCAAACTCCACTGTCTTAATTGATATTGTCACCAACGACCACTGGATAGAATTACTTCTCTGTATAAAATGAGGCTTCTCTGGATGAATTCATGCTGTTTGGTTTTAAAAATACAGTAATTTCCTTTCAATGGCTACTTACACTAACCAAACACTGTCAAGACTGTTGGCTAGCCTGCATTTGGTTTCTAACATATGCTATGATACTGCCGATTTCCCCTGTTTTGCTTTGCCTCTCTCTGTTTGAGAATAGATCCTTCAAAATATTAATTGTTTCTGACTTTGCTCCAAGTTCATAACCAGAACACTGGTTCAGACCATTTCTACATTCCTCACGTTACTAAACTTTCACTGACATCAGCTGGAGTTTTCAACATGCAAGGACTGTAGGGTTGTCCCCTAAGCTCCTTTTCTCCCCCAGTCTTTTCTAACAAAGCATGGAAGGCATGCTGAAAATGATTATTTTTTAGAATTTGGGGTTCCATTTTCTTATTTTCTTGAAAGTAGATTACATTTATAGCCTTCCAGCTTTGACTATTTTCTTTGGAAAAGCAGACTTGTAAACTTAAGAACTTAGTTATATATTTTGTTTGCACATTCCAATTTGGTTTGATTAAAAAAAAAAAAAGTCAGAACTCTAACTTCAAATTGATTTAAATGATAATGTGCAAGTCTTAAAAGAAACAACTTATACTTCCTCCTCTCTAAAATATATTTTCATTAGACTGGAAAATAAATTAAAGAACACAGAAAAGCCGAGATTATGCTGTCACAGTAATATCTGCCAAACAAAGCTTGGTCTTTTGCTAACGTTAGCTTACTACATTTGCAATACATGCTAAGCAAAGACCCTACTTCTCTAACAGGTACATTCAGACAATATATATTTTATGGAATAAATATATAATAGATCCAGTTATAGATTTCTGAATAGTAATAATAGTAATATAATAGATACAAGCAATACCTACGTTTAAAAATACAGTTCTAGGATTCCCTAACTTTACTACTAATAAAATTAAAATTGACCTAAAACTTTCTCACTCTGTTGATGCATAATAAAATATATGGAAACACGAAGAGTAAAAAGCCAATTGCTCCTACAAATGGAATACTTTATAAATATAGTAAATTGCTATTTCCAGAGGGAAAATTGAAAATTATAAACAGGACGTTAGGTTAAAACAGCTCTACAATATATAGTACAAAGTGGCTATGAAGCGTGATGTATGAGTTTGATGTCTGTGGCAAAATTTTGAACTGATGTAGTTGTTCATTTCTGGAGATAACTGTAGAGAAAGATTCTGTCCCCAAAAGCAGCCAATCTTGATCTCCTTAAAACAAAACTTTCAGTGACTAGAGAAAGCCAACGGGCCAATTTGTCAGAGTAAGGAGTGCAAGATTAGATCAAACAGAATTATTTGGAAGCCCTGGACTTCTGTGTTTCATAGGGTTTACCTATCATGCTGTTCTCATTAAGAATAGAGTCACAGAAGTACTATATGTCTGTGACTGCTGTGTGCTGAAAAGCCTTATCATGAAGGTACCCTCCCTATGGCTGTCTTAACTCTATTATTCTTGTACTGCACATTCTCCAGATGAATTCTGTTTTGTGTTCCTGTAGTTGTTTCCTTTTGCTGGAATACTGAAGTACAGCTCTGGTTGCTTGATTACTGAACTCTTGATCGAGGCTTTTTTTTTCTTGAGAATAACCTAGAATTAAAGAAACACATTTCTCAGAGCAAGCACAAGGAATTGAGGAATTACGTTGCTGGCTGTCTTTGCCTGCCTTTCTTCTCTTTCAGTTTAAAGAAAAATTTCAAATCAGTAAAAATACCTTACTTGCTAATGAAAAGATTTAGGTAACTGAAAAAACGAAAAACTTAATGTAAGACGTTCATCTCCTGCAATGGACCTATTTTACATGGAAACCCAAAACTTACTTCATGAAATACTACTGTTTATACCTCCTGCCTGAGTTGGGGCCCTGAGGCGGGATTCAGATCCCACTCGGAGCCTTTGTCTGCATCAAAGCTGGAATTCTGGTGGTCACAGGACAGGGGGTCTACAAGGTGGTTTTTTTTCCCCCTAAATATCAACAGAGGTCACTGTCAACATCAATAACGATGAAACCATCACTGGGAGCTTGTCGTGGTTTAACCTCAGTCGGCAACTGAGCGGGGGAGAGAATTGGAAGAGTAAAAGTGAGAAAACGCATGGGTTGAGATAAAAACAGTTTAATAATTGAAACAGAATATAGTAATAATATACAAAGCCAAGTGATGCACAATGCAATTGCTCACCACCCGCCGACCAATGCCCAGCCAGTCCCTGAGCAGTGGCCCCCCGGCCAGCTTTCCCCAGTTTATGTACTGAGCATGATGTCACATGGTATGGAATGTCCCTTTGGCCAGTTTGGGTCAGCTGTCCTGGCTGTGCCCCCTCCCAGCTTCTTGTGCACCTCCAGCCTTCTCAGTCCGTAGAGCATGGGATGCTGAGAAGTCCTTGACTAGTGTAAGCACTACTTAGCAACAACTAAAACATCAGTGTTATCAACATTGTTCTCATCCTAAATCCAAACCACAGCACTGTACCAGCTACTAGGAAGAAAATTAACTCTATGCCAACTGAAACCAGGATAGAGCTTCAACTTCTGACCATTTGGGGACTTTCTGAGTCACCTGTAGACTCTTACTGGTACAAACATCCTGTTTTGGGAACACCTGGTATGAGATGTGGAGGATTGGGATGTAAGTCATTGGGACATGCTTCCTACTTGATTTCATTTGGGCAAATGGAGCATATCTATAAATGTATTCATGTCACAAACTCTCACTGATTTCAGAAAAACTGCATATATGGAGAATCTCTGTACCTCACATGCCATGTGTTTTGACTACACTGGGAAACTTGCAAGCCTCTTGGAAGCTATTGTAATATTGAATGTCAGTCAAGAGTGAATGAAATACTTCCTATCAAACTGGAGATGAGAAGTAAGCACTTGTAGGTTCCCTGCAGAGGAATCACAGAGTGAAGTTTGGGTTCCCTGTAGTAGGGAAGGGACTAGGAAGGCTTTTCTTCACGTACCAGCAGCAAATCTCGATGTTCTGTTGCAGAGTGGTAACAGAGTATTTGAAAATACATTAAACGGTGTCTAAATCTGGTAGCATAGTCTTACTTGTCACAAATGCTCTGGTTTTTAATTAAAAAATGTTCCCAGGAACTACAGACTTCTTATGCAGTCTTGCTTGTAGGTAAGTAAGCCAGAGCTGCATAGGGGCTACTGATCTCGAGGTGACTAGTTGGAAATTGGCTCCAGAATTTGTTAGGGCCTTTCACCTATTTTCAAAATGCATTTTTACTGGGACAGACCATGTGGAAATGTACCAACAAATGAGCTCTGATCATCCTCCCTGCAGTATGTGCTTGCCAGGGCTCCGAGGGCACTGCCAGCCCTGACCCCTCCCTGGGCTCCCCCCACCCTGGCCCTGGCCCAGGACCCCATGTCAGCCCCCCGGGGCCGTCAGGTCCTGCCCCAGTGATGCTGCAGCAGGGTTGGTCTCCAGCTCCCCACAGCCTTGCCCTGCCCGGCCACAGGCCCCAGTGAGCCGGGCCCACCCGCGGGCCTGGCTTGGCCTTGGCTGTTGCCATCCCCAGGGAGGTGCCTGGTGCCCGGGGCTGGGGCTGCCCCGGTGCCCCACGGCTGCTCTGCTCCTGGCTGGGGGTGGGACGGGCCCCTGTGCCAGGCCCTGCCCTGACAGACCCCTGGACCCCAGGAGCTGCTGGCCCAGGTGAGGTGCTGTCAGTGGGCTTTAGGGAAGACCAATGAATCCTCTCACCTACGACATATGGTTTTGCTGTGTAGTTTGCTGCTGTTGCTGCTGCTGAATGAGCAATTGCTGCTGTTGCCGGCGCCGGGCTGTTCTCAGCTTTTCGAAGCGAGCCTCCATCTCCTCCAGCACCTTGGGAGTGTAGCGTACCACCAGCTTGACGCTGTCCTTAGCCGCCTTCAGCAGCTCCACTGCCTTCTCGTGGTGTTCTCCTTCCACGCTCTGGGAGCAGAGAGAACAGATTTAATAACGATCTAGAGCTCTGTGCTCTTTTTCATACGGAAAGGCTGTCAGGGTTTTAGGAAGTTTCCACACCTTACATTTTTCAAGGGACCATTAAGGGTAAGTGTTGAGTTAAGTAAGATTTATGCACTGCTGGGAATGCATTCATTTTCATATTTTAAATAACCCAAATCTGTTTTAGGTTGCATTACAAACCTAATTGAAAAGGAGAGGAAATACTCAACAAGCTTTACGCAAACAAAAATAATGTTAAAAAACCCCAAACCCTGCAGTAAAAACCCAAACAGTCTGTTTGCAAGGTACAAAAATAAATATTTAAATGTTGGTAAGAAATGAGGAAATTGCACGTTTGAAATCGCAATTCCTTTCTTACACCCTGGCCCTCTTTGGATCCCGCAGGGAACGACATGTGGTGATTAAGCAGTTGCTGAGCTGCAGGCGAAGGAGCATGCCCGCTGCTCTCAGGGACAAGCCGCGTCTTAGTTAATGGCATTGCTCACACGTTTAACATTTATGTGATACGGGTTCTCTATTGGAAATAAACTAGTCTTTATCCAGTTAGTTGTAAGCAATCAAACGCTAACATCTGAACCATTGCAAGTTCTTGCTGAAGGAATATATATTTTCCTTCCCTTTCTGGAAAATGGTTTACAGTAAGATGATATCTGCTGTGAAATCAAAAGTATTCCCAAAGGGGCTCAAGCTCTGATTTCTATGCTAACATTGTTTGAAACAGTAAATTTCCAAAAGGGGGAGGTGACTCTGCTATGAAAAGAGTATTTAATTTCTACCATTAAGTGGACTGACCGGAGTGCTTTTCAGGCATGTGGATTGTTCCACACCTTAAGAGAAAGGGAGAAATTTTCTAATGGTGTATGATTGCCCATGTATGTCGTAGGATACATTCCAACAAACAAAAGTATCTCTGCACGGAAAAAAAAAGACCGCACAGAGATCTTCACATGGATTTTAGACCATTTAAAAAATAAGTAGTTTTCTTCCCACATAAAATAAATCAAAGTTTTACTACATGCTGTGTTTTAAAATTCTTACGTATACCATGCTATTTAAAATGAAACTATACCCATAGGCCTCCAAAGAGAAGCAGCAGCATTCAAAATATTTGAAGTTCAATTCATGCTAAAAGAATAACTAAGCATCGTTATAGCAACTGTCAGAAGCAAATTCTTTCTGTTTTCACCTCCCCTATTTGACTGAGTGGCATTGTGCAAGAACAGTGAATAAGAATTACTTCTGCTGTGGCACACTGTGAGCTAGAAATAATGATTTGAAAGTTTCAAAAAGCAGACACAATACACTTCTACATAAGTAATAGAAACAACACAATTCAAGCTTATCGCCTTGCTATTTATCTTTCTTCTCCTGTTAAATATTCTTCAACATATTAATACAAATAATTATTCGTGTCTGGGTCAACTGACTGGACCCAATAGTTTCTACAGAAACGATAAGATGCTTCAAAAATATTAATGCAACTTAGAGAAATAATGACTGTCATTTCAGGTGCTGAAATGATTACCAGAAACAGAGACAACCTTGAAGTAAAGAGACATTTGATTGTTGAAATAAATGACTTCATGTTTTTGAACTGTATGTTCACGAAATCCCTCCAGTAGGTCTCCTATTCAAAGATCTTCAAGAAAATTCATGATCTGTGGTGACCGGATTTATAGAAATTGTGATTGGGATAAATCTGCTGAACAAGCACGGCTACCCAAAAGTAGTTTGGAGAAAAGAGTTTCCGTACAAATATTTGAAAAAGAGGAAATTGTTGTTGCATAAGAAACAGTGAATGTATCTAATGCTCCAAAGAGAGCTAAAATAAAAAGCTATAGATGCACAGGGTGTTTTGTGAAATTGCTTTAATGAACAAGTCACAGATACAAATTAAAACCTCTTCCCCATGTCCCCTACCCCATAACTGCTCAATGTTAGAAGAGGGGATCATAACTAACACATACTGTAACTAGCTATCTTTTATAACTCATTGCTTTGTGACTGGCTTTGATACTGGCTTTTGTAAACACAGTGCTCACCTTAAGAGGAACTGTATAAAATTTGGCATTTTGGGATGGGCATTTGGGCATATTTCATTTTTTGCTTGTGAATCATGGTCAGTATGACGTTGCATGGACATTCAGAGGAAACGACAGTGTACACAGTGTTGTTGTGATCAGTTTTGCTGTGGAACAGTATGAACTTAGAACAGGCTATGAACAAAAATTGTAAGCTCCCAAGCTACATGAAGTAGCTAAAATATTCATTTGCTTTCAATGAGTTGGATAGTTCTAACTGACCTCGATAAGCAATTGTGATTGTATCTGTTCTGTAGGGGAATAACAAGATGGTGTACTTTAATACTTCATACAACTTAGTAAATTGTATTTAATTCATGATTGCCTGTTTTCTTTCCCGTTTGCCTCCGGCCTTGTTCTTCCAGTTTAAAGCCAGTATTTTCTAATTAGAAAGGAAGGGTTTGACTTTGTTGCTATCCAGGTCAATGGAAAACTCCCATTGACTTGAATAGTAATGAAACAGAATTAAGCCTAAAGCTCTGAACCATAACCGAAGAGGGGAAAATAACAAAGGCAAAGTAAAAGATAGTGCTGCTAAATACGAATCCTACTCTTCAAATGTACCTAACTCAGGTCTTAACAACTACAGTTTTCAGTTGCCATTAATATGATTGCTATACTTGCTCTTAACGTCTTCATTGCTGCTTGCACTCGTATTTCCAAGGCATTACAAATGCTTCACCTGCATAGCGGTAGCTGCACAACTTAAATAGCAGAGCCCCTTGGAGTAGGGAAAAGAGCTTATACCAGAAAAGGAAGTATATCTTTATTTAATACGTAATTTTTGATTACATTTTTGATTTATGTCTGTATTTCTCTTATTGTATTGGCAGACTGCACCAAAAAAAGGGATGCAAAATACTGTAGAGACAAGAACTGCTGAAAGAACTGCAGATATGGTGTGGGGAAACACCAACCATTACTGTATCCAGGCTCACAGACTTGTCATAAATATAAAAGAAAAAAATCCCACTGTCTTGCAGACAAAAAAAAGAATCTGATTGTTACCCCACAAGTTGAGAAGAGTATTTCTATTAGATATCTGTAAGCAAATGCTTGGCTGAGAAATTAGCCATTATAAACCTATTTTGTATCCCTTTCTGTATCTGACTCACACCAGGTATCTGACAAATGCAGAATCTTTGCCAGATATGAACAGCCACCAGCAAGTGCCTTTGCTGAGCCATCTGCAGGGCTTACTGCTTTCAATTTCCTTTACTTTTAGGGGGTGTGGGACAAAAGCATGTAACAAAATCCCCAGCATAATGAGAAAACACTTTTTTTAACATCCTGTGAAACAGCTCAAGGAACAGTCATCCCAGTCATGCTGGGATAACAAATGTGGATTCTGAGCACGCAGCTCTAATTTTATGTTGATAATTATAAAGTTGGATAACCACCAAATTCTGAGCACAAACAAGCTACAGATATTTCATTTTATGTTCCACTGCTGAGCCGTCTGTTCTATTGTACCTACTGTATATTATTTGCTTTTCTCCAGTTAAATTGAGAGAAGCACAGAGTGAACTAGTCCCAGTGAAGAATGTTAAATTTAGACCTTTTTCCTCCTGTCTCAAGCTGTCTGCAAACAAATTACCACTTCTATAATTTTTGCCTTTTTACGAGTTATATTGTATGGGCTTAATTCAGCCCAAGATTGGTGTATGAACAGTTGCTCATAGGCATTATTTCAAGTATGCAACTGCAATTCAAACTTTAAATTCTGTTGTTTAGAATCTGAATGCGAAAATATTTCTGTTGCATCTTGGAATCAACTTTCTCATGTGCCTACATGCACTTGGGAATTTTATATTGTGTTTTTTTGCCACATTAACCTAATGTATATTCCAGAGCACATTAATGAAATTTTTTGAACAAAGTATCATGAAATAGAGGTGACAACAGTCAAATTCAATTTATCTTGACATCTGAAGGTTTGCCACTTTCCTCCCCGGTATTTGCCTAGGCACTGTTGACAGTAAAAGGATTTTTCAAGAACCATCCATCAATTAGTGAATATAAACTCTTTTTATCTGTCTTTTTATTCACCTGAACAACAACAAAATTATTTGATCTACTCCCAATCAGTGAAGTTCAGGCAATTTACTTATTAAATGTTCAGTTGATTTCTTTTTCCCTGAGACTAAATAATCTTTTCAGTGGGTTTTCTTTTTTTGTTTTGTATCTTTTCTTTCTCATTGTGTACAGGGGTGAGTAAGTTTCCAGACCTATTATTTCTCTTTTCAGAACATGATGGTTGATAGAAGAAGTTGTAAAAAGTCTGCCTGAAGTGTTGCACTGATATTTTGTTTCAAGAGAAAGGGAATAGCTATTGTTGAGAGAAACAGATGACAACATGAAACCATGTAGAAAACAGCATTTTTTTCATTCTTTATGGGCTTGCAACAAAGAGGAAATTTAAGTTGGAAAGTCTTATATTTATGACTGGATTCAGGAATTCCTCCTACGTGCCTTTGGTGTATTTAAATACAACGTTTAGATGGAGGTTTTGCATGAAAAAGGATTATGTTTTCATTAAGAGAAGTGTAGGGTTATATGAATGAGTATGCTTACCCTTTCAGTACTTCACATTCCCTTGTAAAAGGGAACAAAAAGCAAAATGAAAGGCAGAATTTGACCGATATCATGTAGTTAGAGCCTTATTTTTCCTCTCTATTCCAAGACCCCTTTCTATTTTTACCTCCATACTGACATTCACAGTGAAACTACTGCAAAACACTCCACCCTGAAGTATTGACTTACTTACATGAAAAATGACTATGTAACAAATGTACCTTTTTACTGAAAATACGTGCTCCCTGTATGTGTTCGTTTGTACGGCTGATTTCTCTGATGAAGATATCACAACTGGATGAATGTCACTGAGAGAAGGCTGGAATGTACCTTCCATTGCAAATCAGCACCAAATGTGCTTACCAAGTTTCTTTTGATTTTATGTGTTCAAATGCTCTGAAGGTCACAAGGCTGCACAAGTACCACTGAGGCATTACTGTGCTTGGAAAGGGCTGAGCGCCTCAGAAGCTATGAAGTGCAAGAACGACAAAGCCTGTTATTATGCTTTTACTGCAAAAGGAATTTGCAGAATTATCAATTAAGAAAGACACAGCTTCCTTGTAAATGAAGCACGCGGTGTGGGTTTAAAATGAAGCTCTTCAAGCACCCTCCATTACAACAGAAATTGTAGTGGCACAAACTTGTGGATGCAGCTTTGCCTCACTGCACCACAAATGCACACTGAAGGTCTCTCACAGAGCTGCTACTTTTTGTTTCATATGGCTGCATTTTAAATCACGGTATTAGAACAGCTGTGAAAAATGCAAATCCAGATGAAAAATGAAAGCTCTATCAAATTTCCACATACCACTCCATTAACTGAAAGCAGCTGGTCCCCCCGTTTGAGCCCTCCATGCCTTTCTGCCACTCCTCCAGGAATGATGCGAGAAATGTAAATAGGTGAATTTTGTTCCTTTCCTCCCATGACATTAAAGCCCAAGCCTTCATCAGTCTTTGGCAGCTCCACCACTCGCGGGTGTGAATGGCCTTCGCTTGCAGCAAAAGCAGCAACTGTTGCCTGGAAGAAAAACACGAGTGATTTGGCTGTGTAGGGAGAACACTGATACACACTCTGTTGTTCATTTGCAGGAAGAATTCATTCCTGTGAAAACATTTCAGTATCTTACTCTGACTTTTTCCGATTATCTGAAAGCATTTTAAAAATATTAAGTTCCATGCCAATGCTTTTGAAATAAAGGAATAAGCAGAGAAATAGAGAGTTTAGGTGACTTGTCAAAGATAACGCAGAAAGTTAGCAGCAGAGCCAGAAGTAGGCACCGGGAAGCCTGACTGCGTGGTGGTGAATATTTATGATCACTAGTGCATTTCTTCTTTGCCTTGTCACAGGGAGAAAATTTATTACTGTGGGATAAGATAATGTGACCTCTACTGTGTTCCTAGTTGAAGTAAAGTGGATAAACTGAATTGTTAACTCTCTGCTCTGCTTTCAGAGGTATGGAATTATTTATTTTATTCTTTGGGCACAGAAAAAAATCCTAAAAGGATATTCTTATTTTAGAAAGTTTAATTTATAATCTTTATGAAATCTTGCAAACTAAATAACTCCTGGAACAGGAATATGAGTTTTTATAATATAATTGGATCAAAACTTTTATTGAAAAAATAAATCTTAAGACAATGGATTTATAAATCAATTAGAAAAATCCTAGATTGTTAGCCTTACTCTAGCAAAAAACCCCCACGTAACAAACTGTAAAGCTTGCATCCAGAAAAATATGACATCTTATACTTCATTTTTAACTACAAGTATTTTCCTACTTATAGATCTTAGTAAATCATTACATAAACATTAAGAAAATCTTTTATCCTTTTCAATGCGTTTGTAGTCCAAACTGCTCGAACAATTCTGCATTACACTAATGTTTTTTGAGCATCCTAATAATGCTTATGCTTAATAGAAGCTAGTGGATGATGTGACATAATGGATCATTCTCAGTTACATGTTTTTGCACATGCAGACCTTGTCATCATGCATACATTTTATGTCAGACATGAATGCACTAGGAGAATGCAATACAGACAGCCCAGAAATAACCAGGAAATATTGCGATATTGAAACATTGCTCTGTAACCCTGCTGTTCTATATGAATAAGAAATGAGAATGGCAAACACTAATAGGATTTCTCCCCATTTGCTATACAACACAGCAATAATTTCTATGTTTAGCTGCAGTGTAGACAAATCAGGATTTCATATACACATTTCTCTATATAGAACCATAGACCTTACTAATTTACATTGTCCATTAACTTTCAATTAGAAGAAGGTTAAAGTCAGAAGAACAGCCTACAGAAAAGAACGTTCTATTTAGTAAGGAAAATACACTGCAATTTAGCGTATATTAGGTTATTTGCTGGCTACTATACAGCTTCTCTAAGATACTGTAGAAATCATTGTGTAACACACTCCCAACCTTCATCTTCTGAATAGCTTTGAATTAAAATCTCTTAACATAAATACATAACAGTAAGATCTTAGTTCCATTAAGATTTCAGAGAGTTTTGTCACTAACTTCACAGGAGTGGGACCATAAAGAAATATCTCTAAAAAAGATCTATGGCTTTTGCAGGTTTACCTGTTTTGCATAGTATCTGCTATACCACCCAGAAGATAGTGTTGAGTACAAAATGATAATGGGAAAAAGAAAGCCATGGTGGATCTCCACTGTTTGGAAGCATCTATTTTTGTGCATGTTATGAAAATACAGAGCATATTTCATACTGGCATATAGAATGGGTTCTTTCATGGTTGTGTGAATTCCCTTAGAAAATTATCATTTTAGTAGTAGCAGTAATGTAGCTGTCATGGCCTAAGGATATGAGAAAGGCAGGTCCACATGGACAAAGAGACAATATATTTTATTAAAACAGGTAATGCATCAGAAAAATGGGCTTGCATTTGGCTGTGGAGTCTCTTGGTCAGGCCATTTTTGTCACTGCTCATCCTTACCACTTGCTCAGTACCTACAGATCCCATTAGTTACAAGTGGAATTTTGACTGTTTAGTTTCTATCTCCCAAATCATTGTGTCCTCTCAGGATGAGCTGTATGGGAAAATAGTCCATTAAAATATTGGTTGTTGCAGGCAGACTTCTACAGAATGAACCAGTAGATTTGCTTTTGCAAAGCAACTTTTCAAAAAGCATCAAATTCCATAAAATCATTCTCTTTTCTTAAGCTACAGAAGCAGCATAAAGGTTGAAATTTTCCATTATGATTGTTACCTGGGAAGTAGCACTGGTTCTAGACTCTGGGCTGCCACTGATGTCTAAATTTTCTTACAGTGTACACACGAATACCTGAAACACACACGCGCACAGTCAATTACTAGGTCACTTTGGTAACACGTATTTAAACAGTTGCACGTATCCTACCTTTGCAGTGGCCCTGGCTCGGAATTCGGGGCAGCCATTAACAGTTATGGTTTCATGCATGTATTGATACACCTAAAACGTTCATGAAAATAAAATGAAATTAATTAGCAAATTAATGAAATTAATTTGCAAAAAGCAAAACAAGGACTTTATATTAACCCAGACAGGACAGTCCCTTTCCCTCATAAGACTATGTTTCATTAATGCTGTATTCATGCAATCACATAGTCAAGTGTCTGCTAAACTTGTGCATGCTTAAGTTTACAGAGAACATCAATTTGTGTTTCTCATGACACTTTGCAAACTTAACTGTACATCTTCCAACGCGATTCCCTTCCCATCTCTAGCACATCATTTCCCAAAACCAGGACAGTTAGGTTCTATGTTATCAAAAATTGGTGTCTCCAGGCAACTGATTTGAATGCAAATGATGTGAACTGATTTGAGTGGTGTCTTAGCCTCCAACAATGGCTTCTTTGTTCTCTGAACATTCCTATGAACTAAAGATTTAGGAGACTGATGTTAAAAAAATATGTAAGTTGCTCAGCATACAGATGCTGAAGAATGGAAGTGAAAATAAAATTTTGGAGAAAGGTCACAGTACTGGTTTCCATCAACCACAGCTAGGAATGCAAAAAGGGCTGGCAGCCTGGTAGGTCAGACACGGACAATGTGTCAGATTACCCTTCAGAAAGGAATTGCACATTCACATAAATGGCATAAAATCAACATTGCCAATATGTACAACTTTCTGTCTGTTGTTTTTTTCTGGTATACACTCTTGGCCCACTTTCTCCGGTCCTTAACTCTCCCTTTTAAACATCTTCAGTAAGGAGAAAGGAGAAGGCTTTCTCACACTGCCTTTGTTCTCTAGAATCATAGAATCATAGAATCATTAAGGTTGGAAAAGACCTCTAAGATCATCGAGTCCAACCGTCGACCCAACACCACCATGTCCGCTAAACCATGTCCCTAAGCGCCACATCTACACGTCTTTTAAATACTTCCAGGGATGGGGACTCAACCACTTCCCTGGGCAGCCTGCTCCAATGTTTAACCACTCTTTCAGTAAAGAAATTTTTCCTCATGTCCAATCGAAACCTCCCCTGGCGCAACTTGAGACCATTTCCTCTTGTCCTATCGCTTGTTACTTGGGAGAAGAGACCGACACCCACCTCACTACCACCTCCTTTCAGGTAGTTGTAGAGCGCGATGAGGTCTCCCCTCAGCCTCCTTTTCTCCAGGCTAAACAACCCCAGTTCCCTCAGCCGCTCCTCATAAGGCTTGTTCTCCAGACCCCTCACCAGCCTCGTTGCCCTTCTCTGGACACGCTCCAGCACCTCAATGTCCTTCTTGTAGTGAGGGGCCCAAAACTGAACACAGTATTCGAGGTGCGGCCTCACCAGTGCCGAGTACAGGGGCACGATCACTTCCCTACTCCTGCTGGCCACACTATTTCTGATACAGGCCAGGATGCCATTGGCCTTCTTGGCCGCCTGGGCACACTGCCGGCTCATGTTCAGCCGGCTGTCAACCAGCACCCCCAGGTCCTTTTCTGCCAGGCAGCTTTCCAGCCTCTCTTCGCCAAGCCTGTAGCGCTGCATGGGGTTGTTGTGGCCAAAGTGCAGGACCCGGCACTTGGCCTTGTTGAACCTCATACAGTTGGCCTCAGCCCATCGATCCAGCCTGTCCAGGTCCCTCTGCAGAGCCTTCCTACCCTTGAGCAGATCAACATTCCTGCCTAACTTGGTGTTGTCTGCAAACTTACTGAGGGTGCACTCAATCCCCTCATCCAGATCATTGATAAAGATATTAAACAAGACCGGCCCCAGTACTGAGCCCTGGGGAACACTGCTCATGACCGGCCACCAACTGGATTTAACTCCATTCACCACATTCACTCTAGACTTGTCACACTTTAGATGAAAAATATCAAAAAATGCCTTGATACTAACCAGTTATTTTGAAAGCAAACTTAAAAAATTAAAATATTTATATATAACATAGGAATTTTTTTTTAAAGACAAAAGTTACTGCAAACAAAAAAAAATTTTCATTTAATTTTCTTATAAAACCACCAAACCTAAAAAAATGTTCCTATATGCCACTGATTTACCCTGGGCATTTTGACCTACTTCATCAGGAATTTTGTCTTTTCATGTGCTTTATGTCTCAGGCTGCATTCCTCAGAAAGAACCTTTGCTGGTAGAGTATGTTAGCTTTTACAGCAATCTCTTCCTTAGGGTCCTTGAGGAGTGCAGATTCAATCGCACCTTCCAAAATATATTTACCTTTCACTGATCTGCTGATACTTTAGCAGGAGTGCCAAAACTTCCCTCTTTGGTAATGTAAATGTTACTTTGGCAGAGAAGGTGTCAGATCCTGTACTTAATTGACCTACAAACAACGGCTTGTCCCATTGATAGGTGAAACTTCCCCATCCCCCGATGACTTGTTATGCAGTATCATAATGATGTATCTCTCCCCACTGAGCCTGTTATTATAAAACTTACACACTGACGAACATATTGCTACAAACATTTAAACGGAATTAAGATGTGTGGCTCATTTCTGATCTTAGTGGACAGACATAGTGGTCATCAAACACTCTTGAGTAGTAAAATGTTTGGGATGACTGATCCCCAAACCTTTTTTGAGGGGTATCATACACAAGGGAAAGGCAAAAAAGGAAAGGAGATAACAAATGCAATCTATTTGAGAGATCTAAAATACGCTAAATACTTTCAAAGTACAGCAAAAAGATTATCTGTCTTGACTATTGTCAGCACGTAAGTCATTCTAGGACTTAATTCAGAAAAACTTGGGCCAGTCAAGAAAACTGAGACAAGAGGAGCACGGTGAAAAGCTTCCTGCTTTCTCCATTTGAAATGAAATTTTGCTTCCATTGGTAAAATTGACATTGACGTCCGTAGAGGCCAGGATTTTGCCCTTAATTTTAAAAATATGGAAAAAGAAAGCTATTTTATAGCCTCTAAAGGATCTCTGATTTGTTCTATCGTTGTACTGGATGATGCCATCATAAAAATAGGTTGAGTCTACATACTCAGCATTATCTTGCACAGAGCAGTTCAACGTTTATTGTATTATGTTGTAGGACATATTCTTATGTAAGAACAACTACTACATTATATAAGAATAATACTGTGTAATTGCAGTAATGAATCATTGAATACTTGTTACTTTAAAACCCATACTGTATCGAAGCACTGATAATGTTGTATTTTCTTGATATCTGCAGGTTCCCCTTCGTCTTAAAACATGAGAGCAGATTGTACACATCATTTCTGCTTGCACAGCTATAAAACCTGTGGCTGGCTATAATGTCTAAAAGCATATATTTGATTATTGAACTATTATGACATTAAATTGTTTTGAAAACAGGTCACAATATTTCAGATATAGGAACAGTTACTAAGAAGTTCTTTAAAATATTCATTACTAAGGTAGAATATCACAAAGGCGAGCTGTAATGATACGTTCATGTGAATATTTGCTAGGTTTGATGTCATATAACTCCATATTGCCTGCATCCTACCAGTACCTAGCTGGTAGGCTTCATAATATCCAATATCCTGGTAACTAATTTGTATACTGGTGAAAGAACAAACTCACTAGTGTGTGATTAAACTAATATGTTAAAAAAAAATCAACTGACTCAAAAACTTGTGAAAAATATGATCAATAATGTCATATAATCCTTGGGTTCATTTGTAAATTCTCAATGATAACAGATTTAAAATGGCATTCTGCAAAGAGTTATCAGTGATCATAATATCTATAGCACAGTTCTTAGGAAAAAAGTCTTGCATATCAAATCTCACTCCCTATAAGCAACAGATGTCACCAGTCTTGAATATCTGCTTGAGGCACTTGTAAATCTAATTGTCCTATTTGACTGTTACATAATGTTTAATGCAATTTGAGTTTAGGAAGGGTAAAACATACACCTACATAACTTTCTTCTTATTAAATCAGTTTAACAACCAAACACAGATTAACCATACCTGTTCCACCAAGCCCCTTAAACTCTTTGTAGGGTTCAGATCTAACCATTGCTCATTCTAGCAATGCACAAAAAGCACACTGAAGTCCGTAAATAATCATTGTTTGCCTGTAGCCACACTAACCCCTTTATCTACGCTGTTTTCAGCACCACCTTAGCCATGATTTGTGCACAACGAATCCATTCTGCTGCCTCTTCTATGTACACAGAACAGATAAACTGAAAATCTCTTTGTTCTCAAACTAAATAAGGTGGCATTTAAATCCTCCCGGAGTGGAATATAGCTTCTTGTTCAATCCATTGTACATGACAAGTAATTGAAATGTTTTTATAAAATCTTTCCTTTCAGTGCCTACTATTATCTGTACATCTGGTTACATTTTTAGCATATAGCGATTCTCCTGAATCTAACAATGTTATCCTTAAGATGTCCTTCTAAGATCTTCTGTATATTTCCTTATTTGGACAAAATATCGCTTAGTACAGAAGATGACAAAGGTGCAGAATTTAATTATAAGTATTTGAAAAGCTCCTTTAGGATATTTACTAAAGAAGTCTTTTAAAACAGTGACCTTTGTTGACCATGACAGATGAATCATTTCAAAAGACATCATCGTGTAATATGAATGAGTTGAAGAAAGACAATTAACATATCACAGACTGGTTAAGGTTGGAAGGGACCTCTGGAGGTCATCTAGTCCAACCCTCCTCCTCAACCAGGGCCATATAGAGCCGGTTGCCCAGGATGGTATCTAGACGGTTACTATATGTTACTAATTTAAAAAAGAGCTGCATATCTATTTTTGTATGTACAGCTATTTCTTTTTAGAGTGTCTAAAAGACTACATGGGCGTTTAGTAATATTATTTGCTGGCACACTCCATACACAGTCTAATGGTCTAGTGCCCAGGGAAAAGTTTCCACAATTCATTAATAAATTATAGGTGAAATGTCAATGTTTCAAGATGCAAAGCTGCAGCTGTAAGGTAAATGGTAATGTGTGTCATTTGTGCTGTGGAGCTAGACGTACTTGGCTTTGTTTTCTCTTTCCTGTGGTGCAGAGAATACAACACTCTGATCAAGAAATAGTCCTGAAAGCACCAATATAGATCTCAGACTTTTTCAGCTTCTGCAGGTAGTCTCCTCAGACACCATAATCTAAAGTTATTCTCCCACAGTACTCAAAAAATACAAAAAGCGTGAGGGAGAAACACTACAACTAGAAAATCTGAACTTGGAAGTGAATCCTCCTTGTACTGTGGCAGCTCTTGCTGGCACAGAGAAATATACATTTTATTACTTCTCCCAGCAGGAGCTGTAGTGAGTCAGATGCAGCAGGTATTATTGTTATGATGATGGTCCTTGTTGCCACGCATTCAGCTGGGAGGCAAAGCAGCTGGTTTAGCATTACTGAAGCACAGGAAGGGGGACTGCCTTACAGGTACTTTAGGAGCTAGCTTCTTAACAAAAATTACTCCATACGGACTCATAACAAAGCAGCACGTACTGGGCTGGCCTATTTAAGTCAATGCGAAGCTTTAGGAGGAGGTCCAGGAGTAACAGTGCACTTAGCAGCCTGTTTTATAAAGATGGCTAGAAGCACCATTCTGTTTACAACCTGAATGATGCAGCATCTTTTTTGCTGAATTCTCGAAGTTACAATTTAATTAAACAGATTTTGTTCCATTAACTCCTGTAAGAGGTATTCAATGCTTCATCCCCTGATGAAGTATTATGTAATTCTAAGTGCAACTGTACCTACAATAATGATACTCAACGGACTTCAGGATAACTTGGTCTGAACATCAGAAGGGAACAGACACGAGGCAGAAATCATTTTACAGCAATGAACAACCGTTCAAAAAAACCCACAAACAAATCCCAAGACAGAATACATTGCAATTCAGACCTGTGAAGTAGTAGGCCCAGAAAAACTTTTCTGATATTTGTAAGTGAGGAAGTAACCTTTTTGAAAATGTTGGGGCGTTTCTTAGCACATGAGATAACACACGTAAAAAGTAGTAACCAGCTGTGTTTCCACAGTGCCTGCAGTATGATAATATATAAAAAGACATAAAACTCTTCCTTCAAGAAGTCACAACCTAAGTGTGTGCCATAGGTAAGCAGGTAAAAGGGTGGAATGAAGAAGCAACCTGCAAAGAGATTGATAAACGATGTTTAACACATATATTGTCATAATCTGGGTTTAGTTTCTTTAGTTCGTCTGCCATAATTTTTATTGCTTCAATGTAGAAGAGAATTGTATATCTATTTTTGGAAGAAGTCTTCCAAAGAAGGGAAGACAGGAGGAGCCTGACAGACAGTATCATAGAATCATAGAATCATAGAATAGTTTGGGTTGGAAGGGACCTTTAAAGGTCATCTAGTCCAACCCCCCTGCTGTGGGCAGGGACATCTACAGAGGGGACAGTTAGCGTAAGAATAACCAGTGCAAGGAAGACATAATCGGCTTCATTGCACTTATGTAGTCATGTCAATGGAACAGTATACATGTGTGCATCCTTGCAGAACTGAGCCTAAGCTATAAAAGAGAAATTGTTGTTTACTTACACCTCAGTATGATGCTTCTGCCATCAACTGCACTGAATCCCTGTCTTCCTAATTGCCTTCGTATGTTGGAAAGGATGAAGTAAGTATTTCTCCCTTCTAAGATGTCAAGTGGAAAGGAATATTTCAGCCAGTCGTTTACCATGGTGAGAAGAGCTCATGTCTGTGTGTATGTGCTTTATTCAGCATAGCTGCTGGCCTCTTCCCCAAAATCTGCAGCTGATTCTTAGATCTTCAGCCTCCTTCTGACCTAAGAGGTGAGACCCACATATCATCTCATTTGGTGTGCGTGGACCAGTCCTTGGGGCAGGAGGATGCCTGCTCTTGTGACAGGGAGAAGTTACAGTGCAAAGGTGCACTGGAGAGCTACTGACCTCCACTGTAGTGCCGGTGAATGCCTTGTTTCTTGAGGGCAAACTTCCACCTGCAGCACAAACCAATTGTGTCTTTTTTCCCCCCCTACTTTGTTTTCATCATTTTTACCTCTTCGCATTCTGTTTGGTATTTTTTCCTTCCCCACAGCCTCTTGCCTCTATTTTCCATGCTTAACCCAATACATTTATGTCTGTGGAGGGGAATGCATTGGTTCATAAGCCAGGACAGAATCCCCCAGAGCTGTACTTCAGCACTCAGTTCAGATCATACTTCTACCACATCAGTGGGTAAGGGCGTTTTAAATGCTACAAAGATCAGGAGGGACTTGGGTCACCTTTAACCTCTTGTACACCACAGACCATGGAATCTCATCTGGTAATTTCTGCACCAATCACAATTTTTGCTTGAACTACAGAGTCTTTAGAAAGGTCTGTGCATTTCAAGCCTCCAGCTTGTTTAGGAAATTGGTCAACGGGTTAACAGCATTTCCATTAAAAATGGATTATTTCTATGCTAAATTTGTCCAATTTCAAGTTATAACTGTTGGATGTAATTGTGTCTTTTTCATCTATTTTGGTAATCTTCCCTTCTTCTCCACTGGAAGTATTTGTAGGTCTTTGTTTCATTTTGGATATCTATGCCCTTTATGATAGGTTTGTCGAGATTTCAAACAGTATTTGCTTTTCTGCAAAATAACCCACAAACCGATGTAATTGTCCATTTAAGATGACACCTGAACAGGTGAGGACATAAAAGAAGGAAAACAAGTCAAACACAACCAAAAGCGTATGTAAGCAGCATGGAGGTATGCAGCTTACCAGACCACCCTTCCTCTTTCATAATGACTTTTTACCTCTGTAACCTTACTCAAGCTCAAAAATAATGTAGTGGAGTGCTTCCATTCAGCCATAAACCCGTGGTAGCTCAATGAAAATGGAAAATCTCTAGTGATGTTGTGTTTAGTTTTGTGTCTCTTGAATATCAAGTGGAATTTCTGGTTTTATGCCTGTGTTCTGCTTTTTTAAATTATCTCATGTGATAAGCATGCTCAGGAAAGCACAGCTACATCATAAAAGCATTTTTTCTCCACCAGGGCTACAGCCTCTAATAAACACAGCCATACACCATAGTCTAGAAGACAGTATTTCCACGGGGAAGTTGAAAGCAGGCTGATTTTCTTTTCTATCTATCAAATTGACTCAAAAAAAAATTAACATTGTTTTTTCATTGTGTTAATAGCTACTTTTATCTTTGGTAGTTAATTAAAAAAAATGGGGAAGGGACTATTCTGCATGACTGAAGAGAAAGAGAATTTGAGAAGATTGTCTTTCTGTATCGCAGTCCTTGCAAGGGACATTGACAACCTCAGAAAACCACTGGCTGTGGAAGAACACCATGGATGCCATGCATACACACCACAACTTCAAGGTTACAATAAACTTAGATTCTTCTTAAAAAAGATTGTTTGAGCAAATGAATCACAAAGGCTCATTTTGTTATAGGCCTACGCCACGTGTTTGATTAATCCCGACAGAAGGAGAATTAGGCAATCTCGCACCCATGTTCACGGTGTATACTGTACACCGTCTTCATTCTGTCCCTGAGAGCAAGCTGACAAAAGGTCTTCCTTTGTCAGTTGCAAAAGGACAAGTTGATGGATGCCTGGGAGTACAGTGAGGTTGAAATGGTTGAAAAGTACCTTTGAGAGGAAGGCATGTGACATATTATAGGGCCTACCGGAAGTACCAAAAAGTCTGTATTACATAAGTTATTTCCTGCAGGTACTGAATTTGGACAACGGGTAGAAAAAGCTGCTTTGTGACAACTAGTCTGTATTAATGAGCTATTTATATCTGACAGAACGTGGTCATCCAAGGTTGCTAGCATTCTGAATATTTTTACATGATAAGCTTTCATTAGCCTGTGAGCAGTTACATGTTTGCATCGGGAAAACTGTTGGTGTCTATTTTCAAAACCAAACATCTGCATCATTTTCACAATTATCATAACAATCTCTTTCCATGAAGCAACACTGCGTGGATGTTGCCACATGCAGTAGGGATGCTAACCCCTTAAAAAGCTCAAACCTGTAAATGAAACTCAGTCTCATTTAACAAGCTGAGGAGATGAGACAGTTTTAATTTCAGAACATGTGAAAGAAATATTATGAATGTCAGCTTTTACAATTTCATAGGAGCATATTCTATTTAAAAGTTTCCTTCTTTGGGGGGCAGGGGTTATGAAGGAAACTAGGTCAGTTTTACCGAAGTGAAAAAACTGATCCGAATCTTGATGCATTATTAAGCTGTCCTTAGGCAGTAGGAAAAAAACAGCACAAGCCTGAAACATTGTTAAAAATAAATGAAGTATAATCACCGTAAGGGTATAATATTTTAATTTAGGGTGGAACACTTCATGGAGGCTGCGGTTAAAATACCAAAATATTACTTGCTCTGGCTTTTTTTCATTTTTTGTGTGGAAGAGGGTGGTGCTCACTCTGCTCTGACAGCATCTGTGTTGCTGTCTGAAAGCTGAACCAAGTTTTGGTCCCCGAGTTCTTGCCATATGAGGCTGCGCCTGTCCAAGAAACAACCCAACAGGGGTTACAGGCTGGGGCCAGAATCTCTTTCCTCCCTTCTGCGTGAGCAGAAGAACATAGCAGATGTATCAGGAAATGCATGCTGTCACATCCTCTGCACGTATTGGATGAGTCAGTTGAAACACTCCCGGTGTTGCTGTTAGGACACACACGACCTCCGTGTGCCCCCTCTTCTTCCCTCCAATGTCGATTCTGTCCGGAAACATCACTCTGACACTGTAAAGTCAATAGGAAGTTGCTTGGCACCCTCTTAAGAATCATGAAAAATAGACTTTTATTTGCAAATAAAAATTACTTATATTAGGAACACTAAAAATATGATTGGGTCATTTAGTTTATTCCATGTCCCTTACACAGTGTTCTATACTCTGCCCTAAGTCAATGGCAACTATGATCTGGCATCTTTGAAGACAGTGTTACAGGTGTCTCAGAAACTGTATGCTTTGCAGTCACTGAACTTTAGCAAAATACTGTCCTGAAAATCTCTTTTGCTGCTTCTACTGCAATATACTGGGATCAAAAGAAATAGCAACATGTGTGATTAGTTAATTCCCTTAAGACCACTTGGAATTCATAACCCATAATTTAAAACTCTCTTTTAGACCTCACTGCCAGTTACTTTTGAGTTCAAAAATATGCCAAGCATTAATAAACACTGATTTCCTCCACTTGATCGGTAAGTCTGTATATGTTGTTGAGGCTGCTGTATGCAAGAGCCATATTCCAAACTTTAACAGATTTGGCAAAACCTTGCCAAAATCAGCACCTGGATGAAACATGACATAACCTGAGCCCGTCATGCAAGTTCATCTCAACTGTTCCTATTGAGCTGAGAAGGCAGGGAGAAGGAAGGAAACTGCTGATGTTTCTTATTTTAAATACCAACAAAAAATGTAGCTAAAATGGAGTTTTAAAACAGTTTTACAATTTCTTTTATTTTCTGAAGGCACAATTAAAAAATGGAGATTGAGTGGCATTTCTCAGGAGTCTCATCAGTGACTTCAGTTAAGCGGAAGCAGGGGGATACTGAGGCTTCATCAAGGCAGAAACAGTGGTGCAGTGGCTTCCAACAACCTGCCAGCATAAATATTCCTCCGTAGTTCACCTTGCTGCTGATTTCTCTCAAGAGGCAGAAGCAGGCTTGAGATGAACTGCAGCAGAGGCTATTCTGTTTATCCTTAAGGGTTTTATATAATCAAATACGATACTGCAAAAATAAACTAAAATGATAATGTGAGGAAAACAAAAAAGATGCTGAGGTGCATCGCCCATGTCCCACCCGAGTCACCTTCTGCAGCACACCCAACTGCAGCCGTGTGCAGAACTAAGAACATCACCTGAGCACCACACACCAGAGAGTTTTAGTAAATATGGTACAGCAATCCAGATAAACTGTGATATGAACAAGATGTGTCATTGCTTTGATTCTATACATTGCAGGACTCTTGCAGCACTAAAATATTTATCTTTTGTGAAAGGCACAACCACGCAAGCAGAGCACAAATGTGAGTAGATATATAGCCATCAGCTGACTCTGAAAATTGATCTTTAATCAAAACCAATGGGAGAAAGCACTGATTAAAGACCAGTGATACAGTCTGGCCCCAGATTCTGGGATACTACATCTGTGAAATCAATGTATTTAGCTCTAGGCAGCTAAAAAAAAGTGACAACAGCAGCTGTTTTAAATCTCCTGCAGTGAAGTCATGGAAGTCGTAGGGACTTAGTAATTGCACAGAGGCTTAATAATGCCTTCTCCCAGATAATGCTTGGGCAGCTTGGTAAATTCATATAATTGCCATTAATGAAGGCCATCTGCTGAGTGACTAGGTAATCATTCCAAAAGTTCTCATTCATGCCATGCAGGGCTTGCAAGCAACAGAGTAATGCTTCCATCATTTACAGTAAAGTGGTAAATGAAACTTCATTGTTTTTCAAATTTTGCGTAATTTCTGGTTACATTCACTCTCTAAAAAATAGCACATATTTGAACACAGTAGGGTAATTTAAAAAAAAATATTCCTGTGTTTACTGCTAACTTAAGCTTTTCGCTGAACTTTCTACATGCCTAATACAGCATGGTGGCAAGACAAAAAGCAGGCAGCCCATCTTTTGAAATTTGATTTCTTTTCTGCCCTAATTTACATGCATTACAAATCCTTCTCTCAACTCATCATTATAGATACAGTACTTGTAACCAGGAGAGGGAAAGCAAAACTCTGTAAAACATGGAAACATTACTACTTTGCCATACTGTCTTCTTTGAATGAAGCTAAGTAATGCCCCTTCCAAACAGTGATGGAGGTACTGATTTAGTGGAAATTTTTATCATTATTTTATGTGGCATTTCATTGCTGGGACACTGGTAATGGAAAAAGGATGGAAAGGTACAGCAGAAGATTCTTGCAAATGCTACACAGAGCCAGAATTCAGGTAAGCTGTACTGGTTCAACTTTATAATCCACCCCAATATCTAAAAGAAGATAAAATGCTGAAACTTTACCATTAGTATCCAGGAATGCAAATTTTAGTGAAAAGGTACAAATCAATCCATGCATAAGCATGTGAAAATCTGAATGAACTCGGTCAGTTTGCACAATTCCGTATTTGCTGCTGCATGAATGCTACTGCTAAATTAATGGTGCAGTAATTCTGAATAAGCTATCCGGAATACCAGAACAAGGTATAACAAGGTATCAGATTAGCCTAAGGAGAACTTTGCTTCCCAGCCAGTCTAATGGGGCATCATGCTAATATAACCATACTGCTTTTATGACCCGAGTTACAAATCTGAGCTGATAAATCTCGCTCACTTTACTCATATGAGTTATCCTATTGCCCTTTTGTTTACTAATTGCCTTATTAGTAAGTCCAACATATACCACTTTTGCTTAATCCTCACCAACACCTCCGTTTGCACGCGTAAATGTGACAGTAGGGGACTTTAGATGTCAGACTTCCTACTGAGCCTTAATCACAGTTCTGTGCTGTGAATTATAGCAGTAGGTCTTTTTGATACATATATATATTTTTTTTCCCCTGAAGTTGCCTCTTATAATTTAAAAACTTCAAAAGCTGGGCTCGCGCTGTGGAGATGAGAGACTGACTGGAATTGTGTTTCTCCTCCTGTTACAAATATTCAGCTCCCAGTGAAAAGAAAGAGTAACGCAGAGCAGGATTTGAACTCTGGGGTTGCCCTTGGTGCCAACCAAGAGAGTTTGGCCTGGTGAACCTCTATTTTTACAGGGAATGGGATTCATCAGGCAGAAAACAATGGAACTCTGCTGTCAGAGGCTAGGTTTGGGATGTGGAGGAACAGCATTATACTGAAAACTGAACAAACAAATCTTGAGATTCTTGAAACACAACGAAACCAGGACTTTAAATGACTCCTACATTAAAATCCTAAATGAATAATTTTAATAAAGGACTTAATGAGAAGTTTCGCCTGAGTCCAGCTAATACCCAGATTGTTATATTTAGCGCAGCCCTTTAAAATGGAGTACGCCACCGTACTGGGATATCTGAAGTGAAGAGCTAAGGATTCCAGCCAGCCCCCCGCTGTCACACACTGCATCACTGTAAAGTAATGAGCATAGTATCACCAGACTCAGCTTTCACCACCCAGCAGCCTTCTTCTGGTTCCCTAATATTTGCAAGGACATATATCAGGGTTAATAACAAAAAGCGCAGGTAGGCAGCTTGAGGAAATGACCAGATAATAACACACTGCATATCAGCGCACTGGGATTCCAGGCATTCAGATCCCTAAGGCATGAAAATGAAAATTATTAATTAAAGGAAATCATTCCAATACACTGACTAGGCTTGTTGAACTGTCCTACCTAGCATATAGTGAAACTATGTTTTTAGTATTACAGAACATAATCAAATGTACCTCTAAAGTAACTGGGGGGCATCCAGACCTCATCAGAAATGGGTCAGTCTTCTGCCACTGCCATTTTTTTTGCCTGTAAGTCACTACTGGTCTTTAAATGTCCAGGATGCTCTGTCCACAAGATAATTTTATAGTAAATTTAAAAGTTTTAAACTACTGAAGTAGAAACTGAACTATTTTCAAAGACAACATGCTGTTCCACAGACTAATTTAATACTATTTTGTATTAAATTATTTTAATATTGTGTATTTTGCTTTAACTGCTCCTCCTTTTAAGAAACAATTGTCAGTGACCCAGTCCTGCAGAAGTGCTCTTCTGCGATGACCTGATATTTTGGGGGGAGTCATAAGATAACAGAATGAAATAATGGTTATTTTTGTGTGTCTGGTTGCCACACCACATTTTTATAAAGACTTTTTGATCTGATTACTTTTGGTATTGATAAATGTTTCACCATAGGTATTTACGTCAGATTTTCTTATAAATAATATCCACACAGAAAAACATTAGATTTAATCTTGAAATGGAAAATGGAGTAGAACGAAGGCTGGGAGGAAAGCGAGATACACCTGAATTTTACATATTTAACATACAGAAATAGAAACTTGAGAATCAACCTGAAAGAAAACTTCCGCTCATTGGGAGAGGCATGGGTTTATCAAGCTGTATCGTTACTCTCCTGGCGTTTCAGTACCGATTACCAGATGTCAACAGTAAACGAAATGCCCATAATCTGCTAAGGTATGCCACATTTTCTTGTTGATGATTTAATGTGTTTTGCTCAACTGTTTATTCTATCTTCTGTGCCTACAGCTCTTTAAGGTTTCTTGCCAGACCAGAAGTTCACTTTATCTTACAGTTCTCCTAACTTCCTTTTTACTGACTTACAACAATTAAAGTCACTTTATCAATTCAGGTTGCCTAGTTTTATGTTCCACGTGAATATACCTTCTCAGTAGTTCAATTATGCATTCACTTTCGCAGCCCTGCCCTTCATCTATTCCAGTAACCCTCCGGGAGTCAGAAGACTATAACATAGCAACAGCTTTGAATAAACAGCAAAAACACATAGAAGGTTAAAGGACTTAATGGTATAACAGACAAGATTCATGCATCTTTTGCCAGGTGATAAGGCTACAGAAGGCTAATTAATCTTCACGTAGCTAGGGAGCTTTTGAAACAAGTAATTTTAAAACACAATTAAATTTTTTTTCAAAACTCAATTTTAATGTCACCAGACTTCAGTTAACTTGTTTTCTGGTCTAGGGGTCTTCAGGTGAAAAGGAAATACGAGGTTATTACATACTTCAATTATTTCTATTATTTTCAGAGCTAATACGTATTCTTGCCTAGTGCCAGAATATTTCAGTTAGTGGTACTTATATTTAGCTAAGTGAGAACCATTAATCACCATTTCCTGACATAGCATCCTAGAAAAATGCCAAAGTACTTCTATTTAAATTTCATTTACTCAGTCACTTTAAAAAGATTTTATTTCTATCGGATATTAGTGCGGGGATTTGAACTGGCGGGTTGATTTACTAAATAAATTCCCATAAATACAATTAATTACAGCCATTTAATAGATTCCTACACATTAGATTGGAATGTATGTCAGCTAATAAAGTATCTCATACTTTTAAAGGCTAATTGATCATAGAAGTGACCTCCTGCTACTGTAGTTAAAGAATTCCTGCTTGTAGAAGGGACAAGTCACATTCAATCAATCCTGCGTGGATTGTATTTTGTCTTTGATCCTTTCACCTGCACTGAGCCCCATACTGAGTTTCTCTGGGACGTATTTTAACCATCAAACTCACTGGATAGTTAAGTGTCCATAATTTCTTAGACTGGAAAACAAAATGTTTATTTTCCAAAGCTCCTCCATTATGGAGTTCATAGGACTGCAGGAGTCAGCCTTAACCTCTTTTACTAGATTTTCTGATGAAAGAAAGTTAGGCTCAGATCTTGCATTATACAATGAACAAACCACACTGCAGATCTGATTCTCTGCGTACATATAATAAGCAGCCTCTTCCAGAATTTGCATACTAATAGAAAGCCTGCCACTGCTCCTCATCCCATTTTGATTACTCCTACCTACTTGCTCACACCTGGTCTGCTTCACTGTGTTCTCCAGGAAGGCTCTTGTGTTCCAAACAACTCCCACTTTTCTCGTTACTTCCAACTGATTGTTGTGCCTTCTCTTGTAAGGTCAACAACTTTTCTCCTCTAGTCTAGGTATAGGTACTAATAGAGGGAATTAAAACCTAGTCACCACACTCTCACGTCTTGCACTCGGGATAAGAGAAGATAAACAATGGGAGGGAGCATTTGCAGGGAGATTTCTGTCTATCCTCAGCTAGCTCAAGCTCAAATACGCTCAGAAAAGACTGCGTTGTTCAATAAAGTAGCTATCAGTCTTTCATAAACTCCAGTGTACACGGAGGACATGCAAGAAGGGCATCCCTGATTAATGGCAAGACCCAGCTCAGATATCCTCCAAGCCCTTGCTGCAGTGCTTGGAGATGTCTAACAATGTAACATGGCCAAAAATATTCCATGCTTTTCTTATTTTTTTTTTTTAAAAACAGAAGAAATTGTTTTCTGCAATTTTCCAACAACTCTTCAACTGGTGGAGAAAAAGAGAGTTACAATCTAAACATTTGCCAAGGGCTAATATAAGTAACTGAAAAGAGGAGCCACATGTTGAACAACCTTAAGTACTAGCAATGTATGTATGTCAATTCTCCCACTCTCCCTAAATGAAAAGATTTGTTACTGGGCCTTTTATATTTGAAGATTTCTTCTAAGAAAAGATTTACATACATAGTGGTGAATGGCATCAATAATTGTTTTGCATGTAGACATTTTGTTCTCCGATAGTGATAGATAGATAGGTTATATTATCTATGTTATATACTAAATATGTAAAAAGAAATAAATGTTTTTGTTTATGAAGTTGGTAGAACTGATCTAACTGCTCATTCATCATCACTCCATTCTTGTGTAACAACTAGCTCCAGGCTTCTTAAAGTGACTATTATTTGGTTGTAAGAATCTAACAGTAATTAGATAGTCTGTCATGTGCAGGTTGTCTTTACACAACACTCTATAAAGACCTTTTGTGCCACTGAGAAGATTTTGTCAAAATCTGCTTTCAGTTCACTGAACTGAGAGTGCATTTGTCTAAGCCATTTTCCTGCTTCCTAGGATCTGTATCTGTTTCAACAAGCTTTGTGTTTGCTTCTGCTAAGACTATTTTCCAGAGATGAATATAAATTTGGTAAGATTTCACTGATGATGCTGCAAAGGTTGAAAATTGCCTTTAAGAATTGGAGTACCAGGCTCTGCTATCTGGAAAAAAACCCCCAAACCCCACAACTTTTCAATGCTCTGTGGTCAATTAAAGAAGCATTTAGTTGGTTAAATGAAAGGACTAGTCAGAGTATCAGCTTTTCAGGGTACATAATGCCATTATTTATTGTCACGGAACACTATTCCCTTTAAAAAGCCTTGAAAACTGTCATTTAATTAAGTGGAAGCCTCTTTGTGTTTCTCACATTGAAGAATATATTCCATAAAACAAAGACTGTGTTGCATTTTGCTTATTAAAGTAATGTCTGTTCCTCTTTTTCTTCCTTCCAGCCACCCAGCGGTCCACTCAATCAATGCGCTGCTGTTGCCTAGCTATCAGGTGTTCAATCCTGCTATCATCGAGGGAACATTAGATTCCCCATTGATTTCAGCAAGAGAGGATTAGTTCCAGGCACTAGGTAGAGAAACTGAAACAGAAGTTCTTACAGATTTTCTGCTGAAAAGATGTTGCCTTCATTAGGGCATTTAGGGCTGCTTCTGTCTGGCAGGCTAACAGCACTCAGTTTAGTAGGTAAGAAGTCTGACACAATGTTGTATTAATTCATGGTTTCCGTCTAAGAAAATTCTAACAGAAGTATTTGTAATTTAACTGCTTTAAAGATACGGCTTGTATGCATGTAGAAAGGGGGGTGCTTCTTCTCTAGCTTGACTAGAAGAAAACAATCATCATTTATCTACTGTTGGGCAGAGCTTAGGAAGGCCCTGACCACGGCTGGCAGGGTAATGATCACAGTTCTTAGGAATCTGACAAGGATTTCTGACACGTGGAGGAAGACCCACTGGGACCTGATGACTGACTTCAACAGCAAGATTCCCGTCGGCTTCAGTTAACTTCAGTGCTTGCACTGTTTGTCTCTCACTGCAATCTGATTTCATCAGCACATTCCTATCACACACCTGAGCTCAAAGTAGAGGCGTTTAAGCTTGCACTGATCCAACTTGGCATGTCCCCATATCCCAGCACAGTGCTGTACAGGTTAGCACACACCCTGAAAGAGCATGAGCAGAATACTAAAGTACTAATTAATCACCCTTTCTCCTTAGCGAGGCTAATTGCCTCAAGCTTGATGCCTTACTGACGCAACTGTTCTGTGTCTGCTTTTCAGTAACTTCAGCATTCTGCACGGTAGCAGGCAGCTACAGACACATCTCACACCCATCATCCTTTATACAAGGTACTCCTGCTTCTCCAGCACTGAAAGGCAAATATACTTTTCTTTTCAGGAGAGGGATGTTATTCAGAGAAATAACTAAAAATTTCAATTTCATACCTCTCTGATAGCTGTACAAAACTCACTCTGCAGCACCTTCTTTAGGGACTGTAGCTTGTGTACTGGTACTTCTCCAGATTCTTGCAGTTTCTCCAGTAACTCAATTGCCCTTGCAACATCTGAGTGGGGAAAAAAAAGGAATACTGATCAGTATAAACAGTGACTAGTAAGTGACCAAAAGGGGCACGCTGATGGTCATTTTAAATTTAAAATCAGCTTTAGCAACACATACTGTATTAATCCTGTGTTATACCAGCCTCAGATAGGCAACAACACTGCTGTTCAGACATACAAATCCCAAAGCATGAACAAACTGCGCATGTACACATATATCAGACACACACAATGAGGTACAGTCTTAGTTGCACACATTCTTTGGAACAAAGCTACCAGTTCAAAGCAGCTAAACCATATTAGCACATCTAAAATACTTCTTACTTTCTGCATAAGACAAAGTAGCACAGGAACAGTATGGGACCTACTTTCAGAAAGTCTGAAAGAATGAAGCTGAGTCCTTATGAAAGCACCCTCAGGATGACAACACCTAAGAAAAATATTTGATCTTTTCTTTTCATAAATCTAAATTTAAATACCAACTACTGATAAAGAAAGTCTTCTAAAGGCAAGTAAAAGTCTGCTAGGGAAGAATAGGAAGTCTGCTAGAGGAGAGTAAATGTGTAAGGCTCTTGTCTAGATCTCCAAAGGCCTGATCTGCCACAGAAAACCAGTATGACCCACAGAAATACATGGAATAATATTTTTGGTGGCCTGAACTCTCCTTAAGTACCTGTGTATTGTCAAGGGAAAGATCGAAGTGTCTCTGAAGAGCAGTCCAGAGGGCTTACGTGAGTAGCCATATTGAGTGGTGAGCGGGAATACCTGGTGCAGTTGAACAGTGCCCATACCCTCACTCATAGTATTTTTCCTCTTTAACACTAGTTCCTAATTTAGACAGTTATTACTAAGATACATGCAAAAAAAACCCCCAACAAAACAACCTATGAGACGCCCAACAGTCCTTTATGGCTGGGGACACAGGGGCACAAGAAATAGTGGCTGGTCTCATGGAGGCTAGCCTAGTCAAGCAAGGGACACACTGACTTACATGCAGGAGTGAACTGAGCGATACATATCCTGGTCAGTCTTCAGGATGACGGAGCTTAAATAGAGGGTTTTCTCCTCCTGTGTCATTTAACGCTACCTTGCAGCTTTTCCTGTAAATTTGCTGGTATAGTTGAACCTGGCAATGCTATTGTGTTGACTGTGTGGTCGTTCTCACATCTTCTAGCGTCTTTTGCGTAGCTACCAGAGCCACTACTGGCCAGTTACACCACTCTACTAAATACAGGTCTGTATCCTAGTGATGAAATGAATGCATAGTACTAAATGATAAAACAGTATCTGAGGCATTTTAACTCTGCGCTGTAACTGCACAAAAAAGAAATAAACACCCTCCCCCCAACCACACAACTCCAAAATGACTACAATGGCTAGAAGCAACCTTATATAATTCTCCTTTCCGATGACAAAGATTGTACTGTTTGTGACTGGGAGATTATGCTAATTGAAACAGTTCTTACAATCCTTGGCTTGTAGCTGAGCTATACTGACCAGATGTCTTACACAACAAAGACATGAGAAGTTTTCTGGAAATAGAAAAGAGAGGACAGTAGATGAGCTGCAATAGGAATAAAATCATAATCATATATTTGCATTTATAAGAAAATAGTTATTATCCAGCTGCATCAGTGTTAGGAAAAGAGAAGATGACACTTCAAAAAATTTACAATTTAATTAAAAGAGGCAGGCAACTGGTCATCATGGTAGGTTGTGCCATAGTAGATTAACACCCAAATAATTCTCAAGCTTTCTTATAGGCATCTGCCAAAACTCAGCTCTGAATATGAGAGGAAGCATGGCAGATAGCACGCAGTGTTTCTTTCAGAAGGATGTTTCCACTTACTGGGCTGTAGTTTGCGTCGCAGAGCGGTCTTGGAGCTCATGAACTTTCAGCTGAAACTAACCCTAATCCCGTGTTCAAAGACTGCACCTGTGCTTTTGCTCCAAGCAGTGCTTCAACTGCTAGTGGGCATCCAGTCCATGTTACTAGATCACAGCTAGTCTGAAATAACCTCTCTGAATAATGCACACAATGTGGGCGTGAGGTCCTGAGCACCACCTCTTTTGCTTTCCTGATCTGCCCCTGTTTGTCCACTCCACACTACCTGCTGGTGAAGACATAGCCAGTGTCATTCAAAAGGGATCATCTGAGAGACAGAGACCTTGGTGTGATAGGAAAGAGAAGGTCTGGATTAATGGAGTGGGTTTGTGAGCTGCATGTACAGAGACAGCAGTTGAAGCTGTATTTGCAAATAAAAAGGGAAGAGATGATGTGGAGGTGTAGCAAGAAAGACCTCTCTAAAGCACTTACTGAGGTGATGATCAGAAAGCTAAGAGGAGATCTGGGAAATAAGGCGGCCATGGAAACCAAGAAAAAATGAGATTCTAGAAAGAAGAATATGACTGATGGCAGCTAATACATCAAAAAGGATGGTTTTGAGATTTAAGAAGAGGTAAGTACACTTTAGCAAGAACCATTTCCATGGAGTGCAAAAGAATGGCAACGCATTAAATAAAATATGATGCAACAGACAAACACAATTTTTAATGTTCTCAGTAGTAATACTGTCACAATGATTTTCTAACAAAACTATCGAATAGTTTACCTTGGAATTTTTCTTTTAAAGTCTGTATCTGCCACCCAAGACTTGCAGTTAGCTAAATACTAACTCAGACTCCCCAGTTATTAGTACCAGTTGGTGCAAACTGGTACGTCAGACAGCACAAAGCAATTAGATGATTTATTCTGAAGAAGCTTCAGCAGCCTACCATAATAGATCAGATAAGGCCTCTGAAATTCATGTGACACACGATAGCTATTCAGATATTCTAAATCAGACTGGGGTCTTCTCCAGCGCCAGTTCAGGTCTTTCCCTCTCACCAGCTATCCTTGTAGAAGGTCAGTGCCACAGACGACAGATTGGTTGCTATTTTGCAGTTGCTTAGAAGTTTCATCACCACACCTGAAAATTCTATGAATCGTCCCACATTTGCTATGGTCCTAAACTAAACAATATTACATGAAAAAGTTGTACTGATTGAGAAATCTGTTCTGATCCAGAAGGAAACATAAATAGCTTCAGGTACATTAATCAATCTAAAAGAGTTAAGTACAGGTCTAAACATTTCCCTAGGGCACAGACCAGACTCTAGATGACAATTAATCACCTCTAAAGTGACGAGTGTTACAATACAAACAATAAATTCATATTCTGGTTGAAGAGTCTGGCATGGGTGTTTAGGATGTAGTCTCACAGGCAAAACTGGGCACTAAGCTGTCATTTGCCACTACTAGATTACTTAACTTGGTGATTAAGAAGTGGTTGGGGGTAAAGAAAAAGCAGAATATCCCAAGAGCATTCTGCTTTTCCACACTTCCAAATTCATCCAACATGCTAAAATACATGAATGCTGTTGCCCAAGTTCTTGTTTTGATTTACTATTCACCTATCATATCTGTTAACAATAAGCAGTCTTCTTTCTCTTGTCACTATTGGGCCCACAGCTTGCTCAATTTGGCAATGACTTGTGGGATATTGCTCACAGTAGAGAGAATATAGAATAATAAAGAGCTTCATGGGATAAAATTACAGAATGAAAATGAGGCATGTGTTCAGGGCCAAAGCTGTTTGTTACCAGCTGATGCTTTGTCAGGAGCAAAATATAACAGTTGGTACAAAACAGAAGATTTTGAGTAGACTTAAAATGTATAAACATGAGTGTATAAAACGTGACCTCATGAAATAGGCTGTATTTCCTTCCACTAATAACTCTGAAGGGGAGACTTGAACAAACAATTGCTTTAGGACAGGTTAAAACGTGAAATTTATCAGTGCACGAGAGCTTAAGTGATACACAGACTTTTTGCTGATGGTTCACTCAAAGTGAGTTCCAGCTAAAACTGAAGTAAGTGCTTGCTCAAAGAAGTGGTATGACTGGCAGTGAGGAAGATTTCAAAGTTACGTTGAAAAAAAGCATATAGCAGGGAATCTGCCCCTGCTGAAGTCAATTAAAGTATTGTCACATGTTTGAGAAGGACTGGTATTCCTCTGCTGGGATACTTTTCTTGTCCCCAGACCTCCTTTGATTACAAATGTAACTAGCTTTGCTTGTAAACGTTATCACCAAGGAATTGTTCTTAAATACCATTTTCTTACATACTTGTGGAAAGTGCAAATTGATGAAAAGAGTGTGTGTGTGTATTTATATAGATATATGTAAAAAAAATTCCTGGAATTATGTTAAAACCAGTTAAGTTCTATGTCAATAAAATACCCTTGCTTTTTATTTCTGATTTGTCCTTCCTTTAAGCAAAGATATGTTTTAAACACAACTTCTGAAAAGGATTGTTTTTCCTACTCAAACATTTTCCAATATATGAACTCCATTATACTAACATTAAACTCATGCTAATGTCATTGAAATCCATCCTCATTTCCCACATTCATATCCCACAAAAGTTGGTGATAATTTTGAGTAACGATGTGGGTAGAATTATTACTCTGTATTCTATGATGCGTACCCTTTAAAAGGAATATGCACTTATTTCCCCCCTTATTATATCCAACTCTAACCACACTTCTTTTTTTTACCATTTTTTTCTCATTTCCTCATACATATGCACAGTTCCTTTCTCTCCCATTCTGTTTAACATTCACTTTCCTTTTTGTCTTCTCATCATCATGCTTGCCTACAGCCTTTCAGGAAACAATACTGTTTCAGTGTGGTGGGTCACGTTATCAGTGAAACACAGAGAAGGCAGGGGGCTGTGGGTGGGTGGAACGCATTTTATCAAGTGCACTCATCAAAAGAAAAGCATGACTCTCAGAAAAAAATCTCATTTCAAGTGTTCTTTCTGTATTTTCATGTGAATGCAGTTTCATTTGCATTGCTAGTAGGACACAAGCAGGAGGTTACTATACAAACCTTAAGAAAGAGAGGAATCACTAGAACATAGAACTACCAAGATACCATACTGTGATACAAGTGGAACATTCCCATGCAATACCAAATGAAGTGGAATCATGTATACATAGCCATATAGCACAGTGCAGTTGAAAAAAAAAGTCATCTGGCTTAGTTATCACTTTGTTCTGTTATATATTGTTTTCACTTGCTGATTTTTGTTCAAATAGCTAGCAATGCACAACGTAGACTGACCTGTTTAATTTGCTGGATGTTTTGAAAAGTAAATGCTATTTCCAATACTTTGCAATTCAGCTTTTACAACTCAAAAGCAAATTATGAATCAATAGAAGGAATCCTGGCTGCTCTGAACTTGGTGCTCTTTCACATTACTGTTAAAACTGGGTAGACCAGGCTCCAGCATTCTGTGAAAGTTGTCCAGTCTGTGGTTTCTCTCTGGTAGATTTTGTGCAGGGTTTATTTTTGTTTCAATTTAGTCAGATAGGTTAAAAATTATTAGGAAAAATGTAGCAAATTATTTTAGCATGCTAAATGCTTCCCATTTAATACCAGAGTGACTCTCGAAGAAGAATGTACTTGCATGCTTTATACTGCAAAATGTGAAAACTGTTGTATATCTACCAGTGTCTAACCTTCCTCTCTTGTGCTAGTCTATGAGTGAGTTAAATACTGGTCTGCAGGCCTTAAACTAAATATATTATCCTCTGACTTAAAAGATTATTAGGCAATTAAATAGCAGCTACAATGCTGAGCAATACTAGATTGGGTTCAAACAGTAATTACTCTGAAACACAGTATTTCTATACTCTGATAACTCTAGAATCATGTTGTTGGGTTGCTCCCAAAGCCAAAATATGGTGATCACTTGTTTATTAACAAGATATTACAGAACAGGTTTCTCATCTTCTTGAGGTCTTTCTACTGTCTCATTCATGTTAATTCTGGAGACCTTCACTGCAATTAGAATGCTGGTTACCAGCAAAAGTAAATGTGCTGCATGAACACCACCTTTTGGTACCTCAAAGCGGTGGAACTTCACTACAAATTGACAGCAAGGATACTCAGTAAGTCTCTGAAATATTCACTAGCTTCACCATGGCATTACAAAATAATAATCCTGACAATTTGCAAGCTCTGTTCTGTCATGCTTGAAGACCTTTAATCAGGCTGAAGGTGAAGAATTTGCATGACATAACAGGTCCTTATAATTGCAGTAGTTTTTCCTTCCTCCAATACTTTTGTTCAGGTTTAGTTATTCCTTCAAGCTCAGGAGAATACATTCCAGAATTCTTAATGTTATTCTGTCAACTTTTTATCATAATTCCCAAAGCCTGCATGGGATGCTTTATTATATTTAGCAATCTTCTCCAAACACTATCAAATGACAGCAGGTAATCAATGGTTGGGCAATCAGAATTCCATAGTGATTAGCAAAGTTCATTCATAATTCATAGCCAGTAGCCCTAGGACATTGTATCAAACTATTAGAACACCACTAGAACACTACTAGAAATAGTGTGGCCAGCAGGAGTAGGGAAGTGATCGTGCCCCTGTACTCGGCACTGGTGAGGCCGCACCTCGAATACTGTGTTCAGTTTTGGGCCCCTCACTACAAGAAGGACGTTGAGGTGCTGGAGCGTGTCCAGAGAAGGGCAACGAGGCTGGTGAGGGGTCTGGAGAACAAGTCTTATGAGGAGCGGCTGAGGGAACTGGGACTGTTTAGCCTGGAGAAAAGGAGGCTGAGGGGAGACCTCATCGCTCTCTACAACTACCTGAAAGGAGGTTGTAGCGAGGTGGGTGTTGGTCTTTTCTCTGAAGTAACAAGTGATAGGACGAGAGGAAATGGCCTCAAGTTGCGCCAGGGGAGGTTTAGATTGGATGTAAGGAAAAATTTCTTTACTGAAAGAGTGGTGAAACATTGGAACAGGCTGCCCAGGGAAGTGGTGGAGTCCCCATCCCTGGAGGTATTTAAAAGACGTGTAGATGAGGCGCTTAGGGACATGGTTTAGTGGGCATGGTGGTGTTGGGTTGACGGTTGGACTCGATGATCTTAGAGGTCTTTTCCAACCTCAATGATTCTATGATTCTATTTATGTGACTTCATGGTTAAAGCACCAGCTTTGGAAAATTTTCAGCATGTATCTGAATATAAGCAATTCTTACTCTGGTGTCAAAACACCAGACTGCCCACTATGCTTCCATTCACCTCTTTGGTTCCTTACTACCAGCACAGTGCTCTCCTGAAATACAATAGCTCTTCCATCAATTTAATTATTTAATCTAATCTGGAGAGCTCAGGAAAATCGAGGCAAAGAACAGCCTTTTCTGCCCACTTAAGTCGATATGTTTGTCTTGCCCAAAATTTCATGCTAATCAGTAAGCATAAAGGTGTACTTCACCATGTGCAGGGAGCAACGAGCTAAGCTGTTAGAATACAGCAATATTATTCAACACTTTATAGTGTGTATCTGTGAGGTCTATTCAAATCAGTTACAACAAGAATAATAATACCAGTGCTTTCATACTCTAGTTTAGATGATATGGGTAGTAGTTACAGATTTACTGCAGTGTCACTTTACGCTCCTACGGTTAAACATTACTATGAATGCACAAATAAATATAACAAAGCACAACCATACAGAGCTCGCATGATTCATCTTGTGGTGAGGGTTTCAACTTGCCACACTTCTGATGTAGACATCGACAGCTCAGCGACTCACCCCAGACTGCCATTACAGTCAATGAGGGAAAACAGACACTTTGACCTATTTTAGATGAGATGAATCATACTCTGGGAGTGCCTGTTCCCTTTGTTGACTATAAAGGGAGACTAGATGATTAGCTCAGATGTAAATGCCTGCATCCTACGTATTAGACATCTACATCAGTATGATGAAACCCGCTCTTACTGTCCAGATATATAGGGAATGACTCAGGCAAAATTACCTCCATGTGGTTCAGGAGACACCGTACTTCAGAACAGTTATATTTGACAAGAACAGTGTCGTTAGCAGGCAGCCCAATGCATTTTTTAGTTAAAGCTTTTAAAAATGCCTTAACCAATGATTTTATGGATTTTTTTCTTCTTAATGTATGAGAAAAATCAACCGTGAAATACAATTGAGTGTATCTCTGTCTCATTTCGCCTGATGTGAAACAACTGTTCCCAATGACATTAGTGGCATATCCCCATGGGTTTCTACATACATTCCCCCACTGCCTGGGGCAGGCTCATTTTCTTTGGCTGCTCACTGAACAATGTTTTGGTCTGTATGTTTCTGTATGTTTGAGCTGCACCCAGGTTCTGTCTGACTCTAGTTTCTCAGGCACACCGCAGGCATCCAAGTTCTCTGCTTCACTCCATTTCTCAGATACAGAGCCTGTGACCCAGCTGTTGCACACCCCAAGGCAGTGCCTTGAGTAAACCATGAGTTTACGGAGCAGCTCTGGCAGGAACACCTGAATATGACAGCAAAGGTCTGAGATGTTTTGCAGAATTACTTAGAGAAAGGACACAGTTTATTTGCAGGGAAAGCAGTGCCACCTGTGATTCAAATACAGACAGCTAACTGTGTGAAGACCCCTCCATCCAGCACCCTCAACACCACAAAAGCCCTTCAGGGCTCTCTTCAGGATTTCAGTCACTTCTGCTGTTTCAGACATTCTGCCTGAAATATTGAAATACTGCCATTTCAGGCATACTGCTCCTGAATACTCTGCTTAGCTTGTTCAAGTGCAACATTCAAAAGGTTCCCTTAAATGAAAAAATATGCTCCTCTATGTTCTCTGAACCTCACAATGTCTACAATGTCTTGAGTAATCTCCCCCCATTCCCACTCTTCTAAGTTTTAACTAGTGATTCCTGTTCTTCTCAGCAAGGGATTTTCATAGCCTTAACCTACCATGAAGGCCCACTGGGAGAACTGGATTTGCTTTACTTCGGTCAATCTTCTTAGCATATTCGTTACTCTACATAGATAGAGCCAGTCCTCAATTTTTTCCTTGAAGCCTTCAAATAACTGATGAAAGTCACAGGAGCATTTTTGTCAGCAATTTTCAGATTTTGCTTGCACTCTGTGTGTGTGTGTAAGAGTTCGTTCGTTCATTCGTTCATTCCTAAAACTATTAAGAGTTCATCAGATACTTAGAGAAAGCGGCTTGGTACTGTCACATTTCCATTGTTGCTTTTTAAAGGAATAACAATAAATCACAAAACAGTAAAGATTGAATTAATGGGTAATTCAGGATTGTTTCAATATGATGATTTTCATTGGCTTAATTTGAGGCCTGAAGAGCAATAATGCAATTCAGAATTATCAAAGATGGGCATTTAAAATTAACCTTAAAACCAAATCATTTTTGAATACTGATGTAATTTTTATTCTTCCAAATTATTAGTTTCATTGACATTTCTAAAGCAATCAGGATGATAAGGTGCATAAATATAAGTTCGAAAATTTTCACCAGAAGATTTTGCCATCTGTGAGAAATCAAGAAATTACAGATACACCAACCCTTTACATTTGACAGCACGCACTGCTTTTGTATTAAAGGCATTAAACATAGCATTGGTGTGAAAACAATTTACCAAATTATCCTTTAAGAGAAAAGATTAAAAAATAAAGCTGAAAACGCAAAGAATAGAAGAGCATTTGAAAACTATGGTATTTTCTAACATGGTACTTAAACCAAAATGTCACGATTTTTCCCCTGCATTAGCTGTAGAGAAAAGGGAAGGGAAGGCAAAATTCCTTTTTTTTCCTTTGTATATAGTTTTGACTTTATATTGCTTAACCATACCTGCTCTTTGTGATCGTAACTATGATTTATACCTAGCCACTCACTGCTGAATAGAACAGATGAGACATGATTCTGGTCCTTTTTTTGACTAGGGACAGTCAGATACAATTATGATACAAAAAGACAACAGTTTTTTAAAAGTTTATTTTGTATTCAAATAAATATATATTATATATAACGTGAATATGTAAGTATATATTCATTCCTTAAATAAGAAAAATTAACCCTTGTTTCCTGCAGGAAGCAGAATATTTTGTAGTTTCAGACTTTGTGTTATTTATTTTAATTCTCAGTCTTTCTGTAAATATTTTTTTAAAAAAGAGAGATCTCAGGTGTGTGAAGCAGTTATTTGCCTACACAGGACATGTAAAATGGTGTTCTGTCTGACTTCCTGAAACTATGAAATGACAAAAAGAAAATCCTTTGAAGCAAAGCTGTAACTCCCTGAGAAATTCAGTCTGGTGAATAGACCTGGCCTTAATGAATTAAGTTCCTACAAGTTGAACTATGTGAAAGCAAGGAAGCTGTCTACTGCCTCCTGTAGCCATAGATATCTTGTAAAGAGATGCCTTGGTAACTCTTCACCAGCCTCATCTGTCTCCTGATCACAACATCACTTATCTCGTAGGATCAGTTCCGCCTCAGCAGACACGGCTCACCATGCTGGAGTGGAGCTGCTTTAAGTACTAGACAAAAGCACACTGGACACTTTGCTGAAACTGCAGACATAAACACTTTAGAGGTTCTGATCCCAGATTAAAAGAAAAAAAGGCTGGTACATTAACATACCCCAAGGACCCTGCTTAACAGAATACTTGCTTTTGTGTTTTAAACCACAAGCATATAGAGAAAAACATTAAAATCAGTGAAGGAATTAAAAATTTGACTGTTAGAGAAGCAGAAAACAGAAATAATTACAAGGAATAAGCTTGCCTGAACAAAGAAAAACAGGATGAAAAACAACATACTTTTCTCTTAGCTGAAATCCATTCTCTCGCTCCCCTGCCTAAGCAAAAGCAAGTATTTATGCGTCCTATGTGCACATCACAAAACAAAAGTATTGGCCATATGGGCAACCTCATGCCTTTCCCACACTGATACTTTCAGCGTGTGTTTTTAGTTTGCATCAGAGAGATTTTTGTTGGCAGGGAAGAGACAGGAAGAGGGAAAAAAAGGCCCCAACAGGTGTCTCGCAAAGGGAGGTAAGTTTAACTTAGGGATGCTAATTCTCCTTCACAACAGGCACCGTGTTTGAGCCAAAGCAGTAACTCTCACTTTCTTCTCTGCTCGTATGTCATTACTAGAGTCTCCTGCTGCCTCTCCTCAGTTCTTATCTCTCCAGCTAATCTTAGTGTTAATCTTTTTCTGTTATTACCAGAAAGATGAGAAAGATGACTGTGGGCTACTGGCAATTGTATATAGTGACAATACAAATTGTCACTTGAAGTCTAGCATCACAATTTTATCTTCTTTTTTTCTAGGTGGTTTGAAACTCCAGTGAGACAACAGTGACAAGACGGCATGTGTGCAATACAAAGGATGCGACGCAGTCGTTACATACACATACCTAACATGACTTTATCTGTAGGCTCAGGTAACAAGAAGAGAGTTAATATTCTCTCTTCAATTTTAGTGGATTTAAGGATATTGCTTTTTGCAGATTGAATCCCTCTGGTAGCTGGCTACATACTAGTCATTTCTCAGGAAAGGGAAAAAACCTGTTCTTTGAAAGTGTGTATGTGAAAAGCTGCAACAGCAAGAAGAAAGCAATATAAATAAAATCCTTTGTTAATACATCCCTGCAAAACTAGGTGGTACAGATATGCTGCTGGTAGATGTCAACAACTGACCACTCTTAACTTTCAACTTTGAAACAAATATGACCTTAGAAGAAAGCCGTGACTATCTTGAATTGCTGCTGCAAGTTACAAACGAAACTTTGAAACAGAAAACCCCTGTGAGAAACAGAGAGCTCACTGTCACCTTTCCAGTGCTGTTGCCTGGTGTCCTATGTGTGGAACAATGCTGAGAATAGGAGCAGGAGAACTGGGACTCATCTCGGGTTGCAGCATGATTTCACAAGGTATCTACCTAAGACACGAGGAGCATACCTGGCATACTTTGACGTGGTTGCACTGTTAGGAAGCAAAATGTGCTGTATAAATTAGCAGAAACTCCAGAGCTATTACTATTGGCTTACAAGACTATCAGGCTACAGCAGGGATCAGACATACAACCACCTCTTTTTCCAAAGACTGATTCATAGATTTTAAAGCCATCATGCTCTCTTTAAGTTTCTCTGGTCTGGCTCTGTATAACAAAGAACAGCTATATTATCCTTCTGCTCCTGTGCTGATTCAGTAAATAGCATTTAACAAATCTATTGAAAAGTGAAGAGATGACGGTAAATAAATTTCTGAGGGCTAAGATTGCTGCTGATGGCCATGGTCATCCACCTAATCTATTTCAAGTATATTCTTCCCGAATGCTTAACTGATTGTAGAGGGATCGATACCTTAAGGTCTAGGAGATTTACTCTTTTTCAGAAAACATGGTTGAAAAAGAAAATTAGAGAGTTAGTGAATGTGAAGGATTAGTGATTAAACAAGGGCTTCTATTGAAAAGAACCAGTAAAAATGTAATTTTGGTTCAGAAGAAATAAATTAAGAGCCTATTTTGGGCAACACTCTTCCTTATACAATTATCCATGTTTATACAGAAACAATTAAAATCAATACTTTGATGCTCTGTGTATTCATGGATACTTCATTGTTCCATCTTTTAAAGAACAATCCTCCTCCAATCTCTTCTGGAAACACAGTTTTCTAATGAAAGTTTTTTCTCTCTTTTTTACGATTATTAGTAAAGTAGCACTAAGCTAACAACTCATTATGAGAAGCAGTATGCATTTCCTAGTAACTTAGTGGAATTACATTTGAGAAATTTGGGGTTTATTTAACCACTCTGTTTTGGACCCTGGTGAAACATGTTCTCAAATATGTACATACACCTCCCTCTGTATTTAACATGTCTAAGATCTGAGCTTGTGGTTTAAATACTCAGGAAAACATTGTTAGTATGTAAATGTGCATTTCTGAATTGAATCTTCTCATCTGAATAGAGAATTAACAGTTGAATGTTTCTCATTCAGAGGCTGAGTCTCCAGCAAATATCTCAAAAGAAGATTAAGCTGACTGAGATTAACTTTGAAAATGCCTGGATTTATACATACATGTACAGTTTACAGTACATTAGTAAGTATTATTTTTAAAATGTCAAGAACGCATCACGTGAAACAAATTAACTGTGCGTGATGGAAGGCAGACTTACAGATTTACAATTACGTGCTTCTCAAAACACTATCTACCTGCCTTTGCTTGGTTTCCTCTTAAATCCTCAACTCTCATTATTTGTGCTTCTAATGAGTAAATAAAATCAATAGTTTTACATAATTCATATTTCAAATTCTATTGCATTACCTACAAGAACATTAGTTTGTATCTGAATAACACAGGACAGCCAAAAGCTTGTATTTATATCTTTTTGCACGTGCATGAGTGTCATCTATGCTAAGGAGAGATGTGCACATACGTGTCCTGAAACAGGGAACTCAAAGGACGCATTATCCCCTGCACAAAGCTGATGACTTCAGTAGTTTGTCACGTTTTTAAAAAAAGCTTCTGTCTGATTACATCATCACAGGGGTCCAACTCAAGCGATAGGATGGAATTAAGCAAATTGTTTACTTACAATTACATTAAGAGGTTAATCCTTTTTTCTGTAGTTACACAAATGTCTCTCAGACATCAGTGTGAAACTGAAATTTGTAGGATCCAGCATAGGGTTGTTATTTATAAAACAAATCCTTCTTTTTCCGCATTATCTGTAGATAGAGAGTATAAATTCACTACATACAAAAATAGCCTTGTGTTTTCTAATCATTAACACTCTTGCAACTTGTTGTAAATGGTGAATCCCTCACCTGTGCAGGGGCTTGTCAAAGCCTCCATCCACTTCACCCAGATGCAGGAGCAGGTCCCCTTTGAAGGATCAGAAGCAGGACACATACAGAAGCAGCTCAGCTTACCACTTTGCTCTACACAGGATAAATTCAGATAGACTAAACCGCTAATTTCACCGCTACCATGTCTAAAGAATATTGTCAGCCTGACAGAGCAGGAGGAACACAAGGTCCCTGCACAGGCATCGGTCGACCATGAGTCTGGTTGCTCTCTCAAAGGTGCCTCACAAACATTTCCTCACCACACATCCAGCTTCTGCAGAGACACACCTTATTATCAGGTACATGTTTCTGAAGGAAACATGACTGGAAATTTAAGATACTCCCCCTCTACACTCTACAAAGGTGACTTAATGTTAAAAGATGCCACGAGTTTTGTAGAAGATGTTTCCATGTGTCTGTGTATCGGTGCAGCTCTCTGATGACCGGCAACGCCAGGGTCCTGCAGCACGTGCTGCACACTGAAGACGATACGATGAACCTTCATTCATTTCCACCTGCTGTGCCCTGACAAAACTCAATTTCCACATCACCGTGAATTGCTCTGGGCTGGAGGACAGGGCCCTCTCTGGGAGGGCAAGGCTGGCCGAAGGCGTGTGCTCTTGCGGGCGACCGGCCCACCTCAGGCACGTCCAGCCTGGCACAGAGCTCCTGTGCCGCCATGTGCCCCAGCACCTCTTTACGTCAGGCCCGTACTGCCAAAGACATTTAAGAGGCACACGTCCATTTAACTTTTCAAACCACATATTTTTACATCGCTCATGAAAACCAAAGATGACATTTAGGTAGGTACTTGCTCCTACTCCAGCACCAGCAGTGCAGGAGGCACGGCTGAACTGCACACTTAACTAACCAACACTTCAACTGCACGGTTCCTCACAAAACGTCCCCAGTCATCACCCATAAATCAGCAGCTCAATCCGCTTACCTTAATCCATCCCTTCATAAAAATACATTAAAAAAATAATCAAATAAATGTTGACACACTGATGGAAAAAAACCCCCAAACATTTCAGTCTGTGACCAGAATTATCACTTTTTTTCTGTTCCTACAAACAATAGGCTTTTTTTTTTTTCTTGGAAGAATGAATTTGGTTATGTCCTCAGTTGGCATACCAAACAGAGAAATGTTAGACTTAAAGCGTGTGGCACTTGCAAAAGTATTTTTCAATTTCAGCACGTTAGGCTGAAGAGCAAGAGAAGACACCCCCATGACAGACAGGGAGCCAGGTGGGGAACAGCACATCGCTTAGCACTGCTCCACAGGGCTTCACCCCATGCGAGAGAGATCTGACCTTATGCTGCGCCTCTGTCAAGGACTGTATTTCACACTTTATGAATCTGATTTTCTCTTCCTGATGAGAACGTTATATATTTTTTCCCAAGATAATATACATTATACTAATATATGCACAGTCTACCGCAACTTATGTTCAATACAATTTCTGTTTTTTATATATATATATACATATATATGGTCACAGATGGGGAAAAAATCCCCATTTATGTAGGCTATGAGAATGTAATGAGAAGAAAAATGACAAGAAGAGGAGAGGAGGAAGGAAGGAGGGGTACTCCAGCAAATAACAATGTATGTTAATGGTCAGGCACCATCCAGGACCACATCTGATAGAGTTTGTCTACCACCTCTAACAGCCAATGGCGGTTCCAAGCCCATTCGTATTCTTATTTATTGTCACTGAACATCATGCTTTATAAAGGATTTTCAGGAAGTTTTGGGACATCCACCCCACTAGAAAAGTATTTGTTTGAATTCATAAAAAAACAACAGAGCTCAGTTACGCGTTACAGCTCAACAGCAAGAAGTCTTTCCAGTTTCCAAGGATATATTTGAAAGCAAGAGAAATTTGGTTGTCAATAGCCAATAGCTATGACCTCGTTATGCAACTTCACAGGGATTAAAATATCAGCACTGTATATTCAGCCTATTCAAATTTCTTCTTTTATCCTCAGTCACATGAAGAAGTGAAAACATCAGTGACATGAATAGTAACTATATAAGGAAAAATGTAATAGGACATGGATTATTAACAAAAGATAGTTGAAAGCCCCCCTTCACATGAAAAGATATTCCTTTGCTCTTAATCGTGAGATGGTCTTTGCACAGGCTAATTGCATAATATCTTCAAAAACAAGAAGAACTTTTGAAAAGTGCCCTTTTAATGCTGCCACTTTCATCGTCCTATGCAGAATGGAACAGGGACTGAGGTTTTGCAGCACTCTGAGCAAATACACAGTCAGTTTTCTTTCAGAGCAGATTTTCATCTTGGAGGGAAGAGCACAAGTGAAATTCTAAGTAAGATAAGCTTTATGAAAAATTTGCCAGACATTTAGCAAAATAAAGAAGTTCAGATAAGAGTGGAACATCTATTATGCATAGCTTGAAAGACATCTGCTTCAATTTGCAGGCCTCCATATGACCACTCCTAAAATGAGTGTCAAGAGAAGCACAGAAATCTATTCCCTCCCAACATATTTCTGGGAGTGTAATGGTACTTGCAGAAAATCCTTCCATCAGACTGTGCTAACGCACCCTTTAAGCGATCCCACCCACAACAAGCTTCCTTCAATTTCTAGTTGCTCACAACGTGTACGTGCGGCACACAGGAACTCACAGGAGGTCCTCAGAGAACCGCGAGGAGGCTAAGCTGGCTAGGGGAGATGACACCGCACTTGGAGAAAAGCAGAACATTGCTGCTGGATGTGTATGCAGCATTTGAGACAACGTCAAGCTGGTGAGGTGCCGATGGTCATGGGACAGCAGAAGAACAGAGGATTAGAGGAGGAAATTGGGTTGCTGAACAGTGAAAATGGAAAAGGGTTACGGGCAATGCACAGAGCAATGGAGTTAACCGCACTGAGGCTTTGAGAAGAGCAAGGCAACAGAAGACGGCATGCAAGGGAGACGTGAGGCTCTGGATAATAAAGGGGAAGGCAGCAACTGCTGGTCATGGGGTAGGCTGAGGCAATGCCTCTGTGGAAGACAAAGGACATTGAGAGGAGAGGCAAAGGCAGCACTGCCCATCCCCATATAGAGAAGGACGACATGCAAGATGTGACAAGATGAGTGGTATGCTAATACAAATAAATACTGCTGGAAAATGCCAACTAACTGTAACCAGAGCTCTCTGTAACCAAAATCAGTGTCAACCAAGTTCTTACTAAAGACATACCTGTGGAAGAAGTAAAAAATAATTATATAGGTGTTTTTAAACATTTCCCTTTTGGTTTGGAGTGACCACTTTGTTTTTTTTAATGGAGGTAAATTAAGCTGGGAATGTACTTAAAAATCCGTAACGCTTGAACATAAAATGAAAAAAGAAAAAAAAAACCCCAACCTGCCTTTTTTTTGCTTGTCATTTTATGAAAGACAGCACTGTAACTTTCCATCTCAACCTGGAACAAGAAATAGTTCCCTACACCTTCAGGGCTTAAGCTTTGAATTGGCCTAAAAAATTCCCCCAGTTAGCTCTGATGGACGCTGGGGATTACTGATGGGGTGGTATCGATTCAGGATGTAAGACATTTGCAATAAAGATAGGAAGGGTGCACTTTTTCACAGAGAAGACTCACTTGGCTGTTGGAAGATGCCCGGCAGGCAGGCTCTTTCCCCTCCCAAAGCTCCCAAACACTGGGGCCACGCTCCTTAAGCTGCCTAAGTGGTACCCACACGTCACTCCACTGCTTTGCATTTCCTCCCTGAAACAGTTGCTGATTCTTTCCCCTCCTCCCAGCAGAGCACCACACAAAGGTCAGGCAAAAGCCTTTGAGATTAAATTGTAAGTGATTAAAATTTCCATTATTTTGTGAACTTGTTCCACATATTAAAGAGCTCTAATGGAACTTGCACACATTTGTGCAGGTAGAAAGGCACATGATGACAGGAATTAAGGAAATTAATTCCTGTGCTTTGGACTGAAGTAATCTTCCAGAATGTAATTGGCTTTCAATCATTCACACACAACATGCCCTTCACCTTTAAATGGTAATTCATTTTACCATACAGGTTTTGGATTCCATTTACGTCAGGCTTTAAAAAAACTCCCATCTCCATACTAGAATACAGTGTATATGTTTTGTCCAGCAGGAAACCACGTCAGAGTGTAATTCAGGTTTCTGATGTATGTATCTAGATGATGTTTTACCATTTTGGTGACCCTTAGCAGGGGGAAATGCAGAACACTTCCTGCCAGAGATCAAGCAGCAATTCCCTCAGCAAGGCAACGTTACGAACGCGGCCTCTCCTGAAACGCTCACTATTTTCTCGCTGCGCTGAGCTCACCGTGGGACATGGCAAAGTGAATATGAGTGTACAAGACTTTTCAGGGCTGCGCCTACATCACAGCAGAGCTGTGCAAAGCACAGTGACAGTAAACATAGCTGTGTCTGCTTTAATAAAAGCAACAGAAATCTGGAAAATCTCACCATGTAGCACTTTCCTTCTTCCATGGCTGTGAAAGAAAGACTACAGAGGAAATATCTGGAAGCACTGGGCTTGGTCTAGTTGCTTCTGGGGTTGCTTCAGCCCAGCCTCTTCAGTTGACATAGCAGCATCATGTTATAGGTGACGAAGTGTATCCCTCTGACGAAATGGCCATCTGCAGGCCAGGTGCAGCATTTAAATCTATTTCTTCTTGTCTGTATTTTCCTTTTGCAAGTCACATCCTATCATTCTGTCATGTTTTATCTCCCTCGCACTAATATCAGCCCTGGCTGACAACCAGGGAGACTGTAATGTTGGCACCACTGCTAAATGGTTAGGCATAACCTGGACACAGACAACAGATGCTTATATTTAAATTGCGACTAATTTGCATTTTTGTGTATTGTGGATTTTTTAAAGCATAGTTTTAGTAATGAAAAGGAATGTGTAATTTTGAAATAGTAATACTTTCCTTTGAAAAGCCAGGTTTGCTAATGGATTGCCATCTGTTCAACCCTTTGCCAGGAAATAGATTTGTCCTGCTTACTGAAAACAGTATTCGGGTGAAACTGTAGATTACACAGTGGATTTCTGAGCAGTTTAATTTAAAGTGCATGCTAGCACTTTGTTATTTCAGTAAAAATAACTTTTGATTCTCCTTTTCTACTAATGTTGGAATTTAAGCCATGCAGCAAACTGTATTTAAAGTACTTTGTGGGCTGTTTTGCTCTCAGTTGGGTTCCAGAAAAGGTGCCTACCTCTCCTTTATCATTTTGAAACTGAGTTCATCAGGTTTCTTCTGCATAGGGTTTACAGCAAGAAGCTCTCTATCTTGCTTTGAAAGCCCATCTTAATCCTCTGGAAAAAACATTTAAAAACCCAAGGCACTGGCCTCAATCGTGCTTTCAAGAGTACAAGATTTATACGTGCTGGGAGCCTCTCGGAGCCTCTGGATGCAAGTTAGGAAGAAGGACACCCCGGCAATTCAGGATGCTGTATCGGGAGCTGTTGGACCTTTCTAACCGATGGAGCCGAAGGAGCAAAACGAATCAGAACGATAAGTTACTCTTCTCTGCAACCCGCAGAAATCTAATAACGTTTCTGCTGAGCCTTATTAGGGGCACAAACGCACTGCGAGGGAGAGGTCCAGTTTTTACAGCCTGGAGGCAAAAGTTGAATTTTAACATAACTTCAAGATTTCAGCACCCTCTTACATTACCGCGGTGAGGTTACTGACACAGTCTCAAGGCTAGCAAAACACCAACCGCTCTCCCTACCCGGACCGGGTAGCTGTCTACAGGAATACGCAGACGCGCTGTTTTGTAGGGTAACATCATTAACGCCAGCGAACAGACAAATTGCCGTCACTGCTCCCTTCCCCGCACACCCCCCTC
>NW_008795923.1:1531012-1556754 GCF_000699145.1 Aptenodytes forsteri | reverse complement strand
GGGCGGCGGGGCGGGCCGTGCCGCCCCGTCCCGTCCCGGGGCTGGGGGTCTGGTCAGCGGCAAGAGGGGACGGTATGCCTGAGTGAGGCACTGCTCCGAGGACTGGCCGCAGGGGCTGAAAATCCGCGTGCGAAGCCGGGAAAGGAGGTACCTGGCCCCTGTGCAGGGCCTCGGCCGAAGGGATGTGTCCCGTAGCAGCCCTTTTGGACGGACCAAACTGTCGGCCTCACCATCAACCTGGCCATCACTGCTTTTCTAACTGCTGGGTGCTGCCCGGGCATCCTCAGGAAACCCAACGTCCTCTCATAAAGCACACCCAACACGTCTCTACAGCGTGGGGTTGAGTCCTCACATTTGCAGAGCAAGAGGTTGGTCACAGACGTGTGGCGGCCACCTCTTGCAGGTCAGCTGCAGCTTGTGTGAGCTTGGAGAGCTTCACAGAAGACCATCCATGAAGGTGGAATTTCACACTGGAGCTCTGCCAGGTTTTTTTGGCAGCCCTCTGGTTGTCTACCCTCGTCGTTCACATGAAGCCAAAGGAACCTGGTCAGCTGCCGTCCGAGAAAGGTGTGGCAGAGTCCCACAGAGCTTCTGCTGCCTTCCCGACAGTGGACAATGGTGTAGAGGAATGACTGAGTGAAGAATGACGTCCTCTTTAACTATTGCCCTGTGTAGTACCTGCAGTCTTGTGTTTGTCCAGGGAGCGCTGGGACAGGGTGGAGCATCGCTCCGAAGGGGAAGGTAGCACTCCTCTCCTCATCCACCTGGATCTGACAAACCACAGGGGACTTCAAAGCACAGCAGTTCAAGGTTGCACATCAATAAAAGCTTTCAACTGCAAGGGTATTTAAGCACTAGTATAGATAATTAGGGATGCTGTGGAAATTTTGCCATTAAAAGTTTTCAGAGCAGATTAAAAATACATTCGGCTGTTTTAAAATTAGGGAATGTATATGAACCACCCACTTCTTCTGACAAACTGAATTCAGCACAAATTTCTCTAATAAACAATAAACAGTAGCCCATTTGGATATCTTGACAAGAAAATGTTTCAGTTGGCTAAAATATCAAAGTCGAGAAATCAGTTCCTGGCAAGCAGTAGTTTTTAAAATAAAAATTAACATAAGGATTTTTATTCTGCAGTTTTTATGTACTTGCATAGCAGCTGGATTGACATAAAGTGTAACAGCTCCTCTTAAGTAGTCACATTACTGTATATTGGATTCATAGTCCTGAACAGAGAAGAAGTACACATTTGGAGGTATAACAACCTAATGTGACAACTCTCAAACTGTTACGACACTTGAAAAAAATCTATTACAGATACTAAAGTGTGTTTAAATAATATTAAAAGCAAGGTGCCAAGTTAATTAGCCAACCAAGTTGTTTTCCATATAGGACTTCATAACCCTCAGACTTGCTCTTTTAAACTGCCATCTTGCAAACAGGCATTTTGAAGCAAAATACAGTTATAAGAGTAACTTTTCTAACAATAAATATGTAGTGTCAATGCCAAATATAACTTTTTAGAAACATACGACTTGTATGATGATCTTAGAGGTCTTTTCCAACCTTAATGATTCTATGATTCTATGACTTTAGAAAAATCAATGTTTGGGCTTGAGCAGTGTGCCTGTGGAAAGCAATCAGCTTATTCTTGGTTTATCCTTTTTTATTTACCGCTGGTCAGATTTCGTGTGCTCTGCCACAGGGGCTAATTGGCACTTGGATGAGAGACTTGAATGGGAGTATTAGCTGCACTCAAGGAAGATGAAAAGCAGCATTTGCTGAAATTAAACATTTCCTAATCAGCATAGCTACATAGTTAATGCTCAAGAACGTTAAAGACCTAGTTGAGGAATACTTTAAGCAGCTGAACTGGGAAAATTGCAGAAGTCCAGCTGAATTCAGCAACTGGAGAAAGGCGGTGGAATGAGGCAGGGAGCTGTGCAGTAGCTCTTGCTTTGCCAACTCCCAGGAGAAATAGTGGACTCTAATAGCAAAAGTTAGCAGTCAAAAAGAATGAGTGCCAGCCAGCCCGCCGTCTTGGAAGGTGGATCTTTTTAGACAGAAGCAACTGGTCTGACTCTCAGTCTTCTTGTTGATTCCATGGGCTGTACTGGAGCTTTTAATTCAATATCGTGGTGTTTACCGAACCAATGAAACTAGACTGAATTAACAGATTTTATATCATATGGCCTGGAAACTGGCTTACTGATACATCTTTAACATGTAGTCAGTGGTCAGGTGCCAGTGAACAAGGCTATTGCTAGTAAGATGCCTGTAGACTTTTTCTGGCTAAATTTTTAAACAAAATTTAGTATTTTGTTCAAAGATCTAAAATGTGGATATAAAGGCTTCAGTGGCTATGCTTTTAAAAAACACAGGTTATTAAAAAAAAAAAAATCACCATGAAAGTGGGTAAACCTTGAAAGATGTTGTCCAGAGAGGCTGTGAAATTTCCATCCTTCAAGATTTTCAAACCTGACTGGGAAAGGACCTGGGCAACCTGCTCTTACTGTGAAGTTAGCCCGGCTTTGAGCAAGAGGTTGGACTGGATATTTTTCAGGTCCTTTTCAACCTAAATTATTCTATGGTTCCATAATAAACTGTCCAAATTACTGGTAAGAATTATCTGAATAGCTGGATTAAATTGTTACATTTGAAAAATAATGTGTTTTAATGCCGCTGCAAGCAAGCGACGAAGAACGCAATGGTTACTTCCAGGACTGGAGATTGTTTTGGGGAGGGGTGTTCTTACGTAGCAGGGTCAGTGTAAGTTCTTGGTGCGATGTTGCCAAAAGGGCTAATGCAATCCTTGAATATATAAATGAAGAATGGCAAATACAACTAGGGAAATGATCTTTCTTGTGTACTTAGTATCCATAAAACAACTGACTGGAGTACTGTCCCCAGGTCTGGTGTTTGCCTTTCAAGATGGAAAATCAGCTTTGATGTGAGGTTTAAGGACCTCAGTCAAAGCTTATCAAAGAAAAGGGTAAGAAGGAACTGAATGACTGTGTGTAGGTCCATATATATGGAAGAGGCGTAATAGTGGAGGGATTTATAGTCTTAAAATTTATAGTCTTATGACATAAGGTGATCCTGTGACTGGAAGTTTAACAAATTCAACCTTGAGTAAGATGTACTATTCTAGCAATAAGGATAACATAGGAACCAATTACTCACCGTTGCTTGAAATCTTAACAAAAATCAGAGGTCTTTCTCAAAGGCTTACTTTGATCTAACTTCTAAAGAAAAATAGAATGGCTGAGATATTCAGGAGGTTAGATGAGGTAATATTGTCATCTATTACTCTCATGACTTTTATGACCCTTTGGCTTCCCTCAAGAATTGGTGCTACAAGGGCCAGAGAATTATTTCTACACAGTACAGTGCAATGCAATGTGGGAAAACCCAGCACCACTCTGAATGCACCTGTTGGCTGCCAGCGTAGCACATCTCCCCTTGTCCTAAGCTTTGCGTGGGATAATTAATTAAGATGCTGCCCCATGACTGGAATACTGTGGTAAATGCAGCTACTCACTTCAGTACCAGAGCCACCCCTACCAGAGGTGGAAGCCCTGTTTATGGTGGCTACAGAGGTGTGTGGCAAGAGGCCATACCACAGTGGCACAGCAAAATCTGTGGTTGGGTTACACAGCACTGTTTTATGCCTTTTAGCCATGTTCTGGTTATTACTCATTGGACTAAATATCTTGTCAGGGCTAAATTTCACTTTGGGTATTTACATTTGGGTTCCTACCTACGTTTCCCATGAAATTTCAGTTTGCTGCAGGAATTTTCACATCCAGCTTTACATTGGAATATTTGTTGGGCAGCTGCTTTATTTCACCCCAAGGCTACATAATAGATAATTTTTATTATATGATATAGTTATATCTTGTTTATGCCCCTTTTTGTTAAATGCAGCGTGTTATTCCACTGTTCTTGTATCGACTTGATGGCTCTGGGGAATGCCACACACTCAATTTGCAGGATGGTCAGCTGTATCAGTCATTCCCCCATTAAACATAGTTTGGTTATGTTTGCACAGTGCATGAAACTCCAGGTTATTTCAGAGAAGGTTCCAGGTACAGAGAACTTTCAAGACCCTAGATCACCTCTTAGGACTGATTCAGAACACGCATTCAGCCTTTTCTCTTTTTTGTGCTTCACTTGTGCCTTGCATTTCAGCACAACTAAAAGCAGAGATTGCAGTAGTGTTGTAATACAGGCTGTGAATTCTCAGAAGACTGAGGATTTTTGTCATCATTCAGATTTGCTTTTTGAGTGGCATTTTGCATCTACAGGGGAAAGAATCCTTCCTTTTTTAAAATCCATTGGTTATTTCCATGCAGTTTCCATGGCAGAACTTGCTATTTGAGAAATCTAATGGTTTAACAGCAGTTTGTTTATTGGGCAAAGAACTGCATCAGTTACCCATAAGAAATGTGATTTAGTGCTTTCTGAGAACTATATGCATTACTCCCAAGTACAGTTCATTTTGTCCCAGGAGAGCCAGGCCATCTCAAATAATATTTCAGGTGAGCTGAAACGTCCTACTATGGGTGCATAGCTGTGTACAGTTCAGTATTTTAACACCATGCTACCCTGTACCACAGGACCGTACTTTCCTACAGGACTCATTTTACATTCCAGTATCGTGTAATGGATTACTTTTTGTACATAGTGCAATTACTGTTTTCCCAAACACTGAAACCAATTTGGCTTTTAAAAATACTTTCTTTTTTCTGGTTTTGTTAAAGATTCAACTGCAGTTGACAACAGGGAGAACAGGATCGAGCTTTGCTGAAATTCTCCGTGGGCTACATTGAAATTCAGGTGGAGTCCAGTGAGTTTCTACCTATAGTCTATAGAAGCCTGTAAGTCTATGTAGTCTCTTTAAAAATAACTACTGCAAAAGCTAAGAAAAGCAAACCTGTTGCTGGTAGCCTTATGTTTGCTGTTTGGGGAAGTGGGCTGTGCCTTGGTGGGCAGGGTCCACTCTTTCTTTTAGGCAGGGAGGCAGTTCAAAAGCAGTTACAAATCAGACCTTCAATCCATGATCACCTTTGGATACCCTTGAAATCTGAAACTTGAATCTATTTCCCTTTGTTACCATGACTTACTTATTTTGACTGTTTTAAGGATCAGATCTCGACTTAAAGTTTGTCAGTACTGAGGACCTTTGAGAACAGTGTAAATTATCCTCTGTGAGGCCACAGACATCTTCAGTTACCTAGTTTAATGCCAGTTCAGGCTTCATCTGCAAGCACTGTACCTGTAGTCTTAACATACCCATAATGCATGAATTCACACAGTATTTTTAGTTATTTGAACTGAACAAAAGCATTGATTTGCTCTCCTCATAGACCAGCATAATGAATTATCCACCTACCTTCTTTGTCCAGTCTATTAACATACATTTTGGATAGAATTTTTGGATCAATGTGATTAACAAGAACCCTCTGAGTGGAACAAAAAAAAGTAGACTTGTCCATGGGAATATGTTTATTGATTGTGCTTCACTGCGTTTCTCATTGTTTCCATCAAAACATCACTATACAGAATGATGACAGAGAAAGAATATGTGGTCGTGAAATAGATACCTCTAAAGGAAGTTAGAACAGCAGAACATATAATTTTAAATAGTTTTAGAATTATCAGTGGTGAACTAATAATGATAGTTACAAGGAGGTGCATAGTCAAGTATGTATGTGTAGGGAAAAACAAGAAGTGCAAGGACAAACCACAATTCCATAAAATTGCCACAGCTAATTAATTTGGGAGTGTGAACAGTGCAACATATAACACTGGCTATCAGCCCTGTATTTCCTGAGACCGTTAGTCCTGTGTTAATTTTCATGTGAGATCAGTGACATTATGATATGCATCTGAAAATGGGTGGGACCTTGATTGCAAGGAGTTATTGTAATTAACTCTGATTTTAGTATACTCCGTAAGTATCTTTTTGAGCCATAAAAATTAAAATATGATTAAAAGGCGCTCTTGAGATCTAGAGTGCATTTTCAGATTTTAATTGGGAAGTGAAGAAAAGCAAGCTGCTTGCAAAGCTGGTATGTTTATAGACATATGAGATTTAAGTTAAGCTTAAGTATTATCTGAAATCATTGATTACCTGATTAAGCTACACAGATAACCAGGTTTGTCAATCTGAGGATTAAAAAGCACCAACAAACCAGTGAAGAATAAAAAACTGACAACTTGGAGAAAAAGTGTTGTGACTAAAATGAAACTCGGCAGTATTTCTGTTTCAGTCCTGCTTTTTATTAAAAAAAGGGAAAAGATTAATTTTACTTTAGCTTTCAGAAGACAGATAATGTACTGAAGCTCTCCTCTGCTTTTTTAGTGGCATGCTCACAGGAGATGACAGTATTTAAGTACTGCTGGGGACCAGAATGTCAGGGCTACTGATGATCTTGAGAATAATACTTTGTCTTCAGAAGGAAAGAGAGCCAAGGGGAAATATGATTAAGTTGTCTTGGTCTGAGAAGCAGTTTAATGGTCATCTCCGCATCTCCAATCGACATCACTTCAGAGCTGATCTGTGTGATGCTGTGAACAATTAAATCACATCTGGTCACTGTAATGCAGTCATGCTCACTTGCCAAGTTATTCTATTTCCTTGCGCATCCCAGAGGCAAAACCAGCTTCAGGGCATGTGTGGGTTTTAGATGCATACAGATGCTGATGCAACTGTGTGTAGTCCCAGTATTTTAGTAAACTTGTTTGTCTAGAGGCAGTTTGAAGTCTTAGTTCCTGAGCCGGAGAGTCTGCAAGACTAATCCTGCAAACATCTGGGCATACTCTATCTTTGCTCTCATGGCAATTAACTAATGGGAGAACACGTGCCTGAGTCAGTTCAGAATCTAATTAAATGACATATACAATATTTTCCTCATGGAAGGCCTTCAGGGAAGCCTGAAATGTACAGATTTAAGGTTCTTGGCTGATTTTTTGGGTAACTTATTTTTAATATTCAGAGGAACATTTCCTCTTGGCACTATACTAACAGTATTCTCCAACACATGCTGTTGTCCATCTGCTCAGAGCCCTCAGATGACACCATTCTGGTAAATTTGCTCTTTATTCACATTCAAAGCCATCAAATTTGCCTTCCAGTTGACCCATGTTCCGTTCCAGGCCAGAGAACAAATTCTCAATTTTTTCCACTCTAATGGCTGCAGCACTGTCAACAGTTTATATCTAACTTTTTAAAGAAAAACTATTTAAAGAAATAGACAAATACTGCTGGGGTTAACACCAGGTCACAGGGGTCTTCTGCCCTGCTTTCTCCACAGCAACTGATGATGAACAAGGCCCACTGTAGCAGCACTCCTGTCACATCAACAGCTATCATCAAACAATGAACCTCTGGTTTTTCTCCAGGTCTGTCTTAGTCGCTGCAGCGACGGTCAGAACTATCTCACCTAGTCACTGGCTGCAATGCGCCTGTAAATTCTTCATATTGAAGCTCTGTTTGATGGTGCCATTCTCCCTGCATTGGCACAAGAAGCCACCTTTTGTTGCATCTCTTTGCCTAGTCAAGCAAATTCCCCTCATGGACGTATAGTTGATTGTGCCCTACGAGCAGCCCTTGGAGGCAGTGACCTTGGACCATAGTGACTGCTGGACAGTTGCCAGCTTGTTCCTGATGATTCGTGTGAGGGCATCCCAGGCTGCACACTATTTGTGTCTCCCCCAAGAACACGCTCAGTCTGGCAGTGATTCACAGGCCTCTTTAGCATCTTTCCAGTAATGCCCTCCTGCTGTGACCTACTGTGAAACTCTAGATTCCTGACACTACCTATATTGAGACACAGGAGACAAGGCAGTCACTCCTAAGTAAGTTGGTGAGTGTTACGTGAGTTGGGGAATTGTACTGGACTCAGGCGTGGGCGTAGTAGGGACCAACTTAGCTTTACCTTGTGGTCTGTTCCCTGCAGTAGCACAGGAAAGTAAGAGTACCGCTAACCAAGGCCTTCTGCTTTGCCAGAGAGTGAGTTGGCAGGGTGGGGGAGAGGAATTATCTGAGAGAAATCATGTCCTGGCTTGATTCTGCTCTGCTTAGTTTTTCTGAATCCAACTTAGTCCTTTGACTTAAGTAATACTTTTTTTTTGTACAATACCCTCCTGTACCTTTACCCTGGCCAGTATATGTACTTCATGTACTGAATTGCCCAAGATGTGTTGAGGATCTGCCCTAAGTAGTTGATTACATATTATATCATGCAAAGATAGCTGAGTCTAATTCTGCAGGTCCAGCCATGAAGCTAATAAAATTAGCTAATAAAATCAGCAAAGGAACAGCACTGATTATATGGTAGGGGAATGAATCCTCACAATCCTCGAAAGGATTCATCTGAGGAAAAGCAGAAGTGCTGCTGATCTGTATTGTCACCTTTTCTTTACCTGGAAAATTTCATACCCTGAGAGCAAGCCTTTCATATCTAGCTCTTGTCCAGCACTCTTCCTGCAGTTACACTGGCATTTCACTCATCTGCATCAGTGGAATACATTTAGTTTCCCTGTCCAGGATCCTCTCCACTAGATACACCCATTGACCTCATCTGCTATCTGCCAGTGAGTTCTGGAGGTGCACCGCTGGAAACGTGGCAGGATGAGGCCCCATATGCAATGACATGCAGCTACAAGACACCTAGAGCAGCCTTAATACTGTTACTATAGCCTGTTACTGCAGTTCCTCCTATTGTCATGTGAGCTGCTCTTTTTATCACTTGATGATATCTCATGCGCTAGGAGAGAGGGAAGAACTTGGTAAGTCTGGGTGATTGGAATAAGTTTGGGTCCAGAAGCTCCACCTCCTGTCTCCAGATCCAGTTCGGCCGTGCCAGCTGGGGAATGTCCCTTGACCTTCCCTACCGTTCTGAGTTACTAACCAGAATGGGGCATGAGACCTGTACAATGTCTGTCATTTACTAAGACTGAACTAAATAAGCTTTGCTGAACCCAAGAGGACTTCATAGGGTTGAACTGTGTTGCACTCCCCAGTGCTGTGTGTGAAACCTGCATGGGCAGTCAGGGTTTGACTTGGTTATGCATCACTAAGGCAATGTCAGTGGATTTCAGACGGGGAGAACTGGATATCAGAACACTGGACGGCCCAGAAACTAAGCGAGGACAATAGCAAGAGAAGGGCACTGCTATCAGCAGGCTGTGGGATGGGAATTTGCTAGTCTTGTCATTTTTTCTTTTGCTCTCTGCCTGCAAAAGGTCTCAGTTTTGCAGTTTATTAATTTTTTTTCTCCTCCTGAAGTGAGACTGAACAGACTGTTTTGAGCTTGAGTTCTCTGGCAGCGAGAAGGGAAACTCTTTATCTCACAGATGGGCCAGTGAGGGATTTAAAGTCTGTTTTCTTTTTTTCCCCCAGAGATACCTGTAGATTCTTAGTATCCATGCAAAAGAAAAGCTGTGTCTGTTTTCCTAGCTTGTGAGGGATTTCAGAACTGTCTTTATGTAAAACTGCTGAACCTGGCTGTACTCCAGGGTATTTCCAAGAGAACAGGACTATTATTATGAACAGATAACAATTTCAGAAGAGCAGGGGATTTCAGGATCTTGATTTAGATTCATTTTCTGGTGCAGGACTAGAACCATAAGGTGTGGAGCTGGAAAGATTTTCCCCTCTATATCCAGACCTTGCAACACCATCCCCCATCAATTGTGTGCGCTTTACATTTTCACTCTGTGTAGCTGTTGAAGGAGAAGCTTTTCCCACAACACACTGCTCATCTTCCAGGCCGATAATGTAGAAGCAGAGCTGGCTTCAAGCATAACCAACTTGGGCAACAAAATAAAGAGAGCAGCACACAGCGTATCCCTGCCCTGGGCCTTGCTGAAGCCCATGGTTATGCCGAAGGCAAGCGCTCTCTGCTTGTGGGGAACACTGCCATGCAGTGAGAGACAGTAGTCCTGACGGGGCTCTGACAGCCCCTATCTGTGTCATATGACAAAATGCTGTCTGCTGGCAGGGTAGATCCTTCCTTCATTTAGTAGGAGAAGAAAGTGTGGAACCTCATCACCTACCCACAGCCCCTGGAGGCGTTCCTGGACGCTTGGACCTGCACTGGCCCCTTCCACTTCTGTGGCTGTTGCACTGCTAGTACTGTAAAACTGAGTACTGTTGCAACGCTGAGGGCTGGAGACACCAAAATTCATTTTTCTTCAGCTGTGAGCAAGCTCTGTATTGCAGGAAATGGCTTAGTACAGCGCAACGTGCTAGCCAGTATATGGTCATACCGTAAGGCTGAATGCTCAAGGGGGCAGAGCTGAGCTGCGGTGGGCCCCCTTGCTTTTGGTTCTCATTAGGAACATCCTAAAATTAAAGGAGAATGTGTCTAAACAATTTGAGAAAGCCTGCAGGAGTAATGAAGCAAGCTAAATTGCTGTGTCACAGATCACAGAGCTGGTCCTGGCTGAGGAGCCCAAAAGGCGGTAATATCCTCTCTGGTCTACAAGATGACACCCTTTCACTTCCTGAGACCATGTTGCTCAAAATTCATGTGTTGACTGGCCTTCCCCTTTGAAGGGGTTTCCCACCAGGAAGGAAGAGGGCTATTAGGTACCGCCTTCTCTTTCTGCTGAACAGTGTTTCTGGGCTGAGGAGTAGGATGGTCTGCAGCTGGTCTGGGCATTTGATACAACGTTTGATAAAACAGGTATGTGTTAAACCTTGAAATATTTTGCAGGTTCGAAAGTGGCTGTGGTTCAAAAGGTCTGGCAACAACAAGCGAGCTTAAAAACAAATGCTTTCTTATAAAGAAGTAAATTTTTAATCTGTTTTTGTGTCACAATAAATATCCCTTGGCTAGCTCTGTCAGGTCTGACGACTGGATGCAGTAAGACTGTCTCTCTGGAGACAGACTGTGGAAGTTTGATTCCTGCCCCAGTTTCTTTGATAGTCATGCTATTATTCCTTGCTCCCCCCCCCCCCCCCCCCCCCCCCCCCTCCCGTCAGTTAAAATACCATGTTTGATATACCTAGAATTCTCAACGCTACCATTCTTAATGCCTGTGTTGGTATTTCTGATAAAAGCTAAAGGCTATTTACACCCATAAATCTACAATACTGTATTCAATAGAGTATTTAAGTGGATTTTGTGCTGTGACACTGGCCTGCTAAGGGACTTTGTTAATAATAAGTGCAGAAAATGCTTTTTAACTGTGTTTCTATGGCATTCAACACCTGAGAAATGAAGTCTAAAACCACTTTCAGTGATACATGCAGGAACTGATTCTCTATGTACATGTATACTCAACAAATGAATTGCAGTGAGGCATGAAGGATATTTTAGGATACCGTGCTGCAAGATACTGAGCTGTGCGAATTCCCTGGAAAGTTGAGTAGGGGAATGCTTCCGTGGAGAACTCTTGGGCTTTTGAACTTGCGTTATTCAAAGCCACTCCTCCTGTTCCCCCATGCAAATACAAATTACGTGGAGTGCAGCTAAAGAAAATACAATGGGCATTATTCTACAGGCTAGCTAAACAAAACAGCATTGTGGACAAGCGAAGAAGAACAGTTAGCCTTTATGCTGAGCATAGCAAGTACTATTTGAGACATAATTTATCAATTGCATTCATTAGTTTATAGGGTTGATGTTATCAGTAATGGATTAGATTATTAGCATCCACAAGGACAGAAGAACTGAAGAAATCCAAGAGACAAGGCAAAGCAAAGATGTATTTTGCCCGTCAGTGGGTTGGTAAATATTTCAATACAGAGATGGTCAATACTCTAGGGCAAAGCAGAACTGCAGGTGTTGAGAATCTCCTGGATGAGGCTTCCATCACCAGCTGTTAGGCATTTTAAAGGCATTACTTCATTTTTCACTAACCCCAAAACAAAATGTAGCTGGCACCGGAAGGCATTTTAGCTTTGCATCACTGAGAATTAAAAAAAGAGAAAAATGATTGTTTTGTTCAGACCAAAATGAATGTTGTGGAGCCCGTTTAAGCTAAGCTTCAATTATCTCAAAAATGGGAATTTAAATATTTCTACCAGTGCAATGTCAGGACACTGCAGGCATTAAACGATATTCATTAGTCATACAGAACAGCATAAACAAAGATGGGCACATTCCAGATGTTAGATGTAGCAATTTAAAAGGGAAAGGGTTCCCACCCCCATTTTTATTAAGACTACTTTCCTAATGCAATGAAGTCATTTCAGGGGGTGGGATTATGAGTCAGCTACAAAGCTGGCCTTGTTGCTTAGACATGTGCAGAGTATAAATATTGTAAAGCTCTAGAGAACAGATGGCCAGAGATTTCAGAAATGACAAACATCAGCTTTCTGCTTTGGACCGGTCAGTGTTAGGCCTAGAGGTCACATTCAAGCTGCTCTGAGTTTTCGTGCAATATTTGGATCCAGCATGACCCTTCAGTCTCATAGGGCTTCCTGTAAGTATACATCCTTGGTCATTCAGCAATCCAACGGAGTGCCACAACTATCTCGTTACAGGAAAGCATTACTGCAGCGGGCTCCAGCACATCACTAGCAAAGGAGTAAGACAGCTGTACCAAGATGAATTTTGCTTACTTTGGGCCTTTGTTTCTATCTAGGTTGCAGGGATGAGGCTTGGTTATCTTGACTGTTGGCATCACTGTGTCAATGATAGATCACACTTGATTACAACCTTCTGATTACTCATACTTTTTTTTTCCTGACTGATATTTAAGGATCAGGAAACACTGAATGAATCCAAAAGGATTTTTTGGTGCAGATAGACTTAAAATATGACAGGAGAGTTCATCAATAGTGGAGGATGTTTCAAAGGAAGCAAATTCTTCAGAACTATTTCCTCTTCTTTTACTCCTCTCTGAACACAGCGGAGCTTCAGCTTTAGCCAACTGCTGTAACATTTGAGACTGTCAGACTTTGGGATGTATCAAGAAACATGAATTATACTGCTGTCTTCACATAGCTTATGGGAAGCAAGGAATGTCTATGTGAACTGCTATGTATTTCATCCTGTCAGCAGTGTGACAAGGTTCCAAAAATGTGGGACTGGTTGGGGAAAAGTTGAGCAAAGACTTAAGAAACTGCATGTATGAGAGCTTTGGAAGTGAAGGGATCACTCAGGGTTCATTCTGAAAGGATCTGAGTAATTTCTGAAGTCTCCCAGAGAAAAAAAGAGAAGTATCTTGTGACCTGTTAGAGCAAAAATTGCAAGGAAATGCTTGTGGGGCTTTCTCTAATTATCTTTGGAGTGTCTATTAGCAACACACATATGTTCACAATCTCAGGCAATAGCAGACTGATTGGGTACGCGCACCTTTAAAGCATATTTCGTGTTTGTAGCCTTTTAGCACTGGATGATATCATCTTACATGCGGCTTGTGACAGCAGCTGCTGGAATTGGTGTCTTTTCTTTCATGCTCTGATCTGTTTTCCACAGGCAAGAGAGATTCATCATAATTAGAAATTTAAGTTACTGCTCTCACTAACCACTCACAGGATTAGAAAAGACTGCAACAAAGACATCGATTATTTAACCATAATTTACCTTATTGTGTCCAGAATAGCTAACTACAAAGAAAATGCCATTTATTTTTTAGTAACACACAGAATAATTTATGCATTGCATTTGACGTATGTGAACTGCAGTGATAAGTTAACATAAATATTCAGCATTTGAAGAGCCAGGAATCCCAGCAAAGGAACAAACTCTTTTGTCCTTACCTTTCACTGCCTGTAATCAGTTCTCCTTGCTGGGTGACTGCTGCTATTCTTGGTGATTGGCAGAGCAGGCTGTGAGGCTGACTGTCAGCAAAATGACACAAATTATATTATCGCCTCTCCCTTTCTTACAGACCCCTTCATCATTTATATTTTAGTTTTGAATGTTGTTATTAGGCGTGATGTTTTTCTCTTCTCCAGATCTTGAAGAAAAGGCTACTTGTTACTTTGGCACACTATAACAATGTCTTCTCCCTTAATAAAGAGATATATGTATAAAAATTTCTTTAAAATATATTTATATAAGCAATAAAAGTTGTTTCTGTAAGTTTGAAAATGGCAGCTATACTTTTCTTCCTTTTAATCTGTGATGGTGCATCGATGCACTTTATGTATCTTCCAGCCATTCACCCCTTTGCAATCTCAAACTGTCTCAATCTGTTCCCAATCTGTTGCATCTGAGTTACAGAATAGGTGCTTGAAGTCCCACCAACTTGTTACACTCAAAATCTTGTTATGGGAAAAAGGGAGGACCTCATAGGCAAAGCCAAGAAGAACTTATTGTTAATCTAACTGAAGTCTTAATACTCTAATCAGCAAGGTATCAGCATCCCAGGTCTTTTCGTAGGATGCGTATGATGCTGATGTTAATGGCTTCTTTCCCTTCACTCCTGGGCTCATTTTCATAAGTTTGCTAACACAGGCTACACCTTGCTTTTTCCTCATTAATCTGCAATGTGGCATTACATCTGGGTTTGCAATATATGTTGTAGTTTACATATGCTGGATATGCTTAAGTTTTGTTAAGCCTAACGCTGGTTTTGCACAGATCCCAAGGTTGCATTCCTTCAATAACCAGCAGTTGACTGCTGATGAGTTGTTTATAGCCCTGGGGCCTCCAGTATCATCCTGTGCCCACACTTTCAAGGTCCCTGCTGCCATCTCATGCTTGTACTTCTCCATACTACATTGTTTTAGTATAAAAAGTAGTTCACCCCCTACAGTAACTATTTGTTATTATCATCTATTAGTTACGGAAATATATGAGAGTATTTCACCACACAATTGTACAATTGTTGCACCAGGGGAGGTTTAGTTTGAATATTAGGAGAAATTTCTTCACCAAAAGCATTGTCAGGCACTGGAACAGGCTGCCCAGGGAAGTGGTTGAGTCACCATCCCTGGAGGTATTTAAAAGACATGTAGACATGGCACTTAGAGACATGGTTTGGTGGTGGACTTGTGTTAGGTTAACGGTTGGACTCAATTATCTTAAGAGTCTCTTCCAACCTAAATGATTCTATGATTCTATGATTCTGTGAAATCTTAGCAAAAACTAAAAGAATAGCAGTCACCGGGTTGTTCAATAATTGCTGTTACAGCTAAACAAACTAAAACATTGCTCCAGACAGTCCAGGACAAGACCAAAGCATCACAAGACCTGAGGCCTGTGTCGGTAGCTTAGCATGATGACTGTGGTCTACAAGCAGGGGGAATCCCATATTTCATAGACAACAAGGCTGCAGATCTGCTCCCAGAAGTTGAGAATAGAGCCACAAGGAAATCATGTGCTACTCCAGGAAGGTAAAAGCAGTATTTGGGCATTGTAAATGCTTAAAGTCCCAGCTCCGTTGAACCTTTCAGGTGCCCAAGCCTCTGCTAGTTATCCTGAACGTGGCTATACATGTGCTGGTGCTGCCTGGCTGCTCAGAACATGTCTGAGACCCGAGAGGGATCTCAGATCATGTGTGGGTCCACTTCTTGCTTTCCCAGGTCCAGTTCTGCATGTGCGTTTTGAGAATATCTACCAGATTGGGTGTCAAGCCAAAGACAGGTGAGAAAATCCAGTTTAGGATGTGGGGAGGACTGACTGAATAGCTCTCTCTGTATGTTACAGGATTGCGTATCTGTACCTGATTCCTGCATGGTTTTAAGTCCCATTTAATCTGCCATTTGTAAACTTCTTCCCTGACTGTAGAAGTCTTTTATAACAAAGATCACAGCTATTCTAAAATGCCTGGATCATAAAATAAGTGGATCTTTTGCACAGTGTATTGGGGTATTACTTCATAGTGTCAGGTGGATCTTGCATGAGGTTTAAACTAGAAGTTTAAGAGATTGGTTGTGGTTGTGCAGGTTAATGTGTTCTTTCTGAAGTGGTAAAGCAAAGTACAAAAGACTGGATTTGGCTCTAGTTTTCTTTCAAATGTCATTTTTTCATTAATATATATTTATTAAAATTAATAACACATTTAATTTTTACTGCTTGCTAACTTTTCCTCAGCTTTCATTATGACTTACTTTTAGAATCAAAGTTACTGCTTTTCCTTTTTTATCAATTCTGGAAATAGAAGTTTGGTAGCTTTACCTTTTCTGTATTCATTGAGTATAGGTCCCTCTAAGTCCTGATCATCAATTCAGTTCTTGTTATGAGGGAGCAAAATGTCATCTCCTTATTGGTCCTATTTATATTATTTCCTCATAACAAGTAGTTGTATTAATTATTGTGGTGTTTTTAATCTTGGGTATTTCAGATGAGTGCTTTGTTGAACTATTACATTACCAAAGTATTTAATTTTTAAAAGTAGAAGAACTTGTAACATAAAACATTTGTATGCTGTCTCTGCTGAACATTCAGATCCTGCCTGATCATTTCCTGGCAGAATTTATTATAATATTAAAAATGTGTGGTTTTTTAAAGTTATTTTATTAATATAATCAAAGCAAAGCAGCAAACATCTGAAGAAAACCTTCTGATAACTCGGAATTTTCTGATAAGAGGATGAGTCCTATGTATGTTTGCATGGCCCTGAAATCAATATGAATAAATTGTTAATAAGCTTGTCTCTTGAATATATCCACATTTTGTGTTCCATCAAACATTTATCTCATCTAGAACTGATGTAATAAAGAACATCAGTTCACCACAGACAGGTTGATGCAGTATGTATTTAAACATAAAACATTGACAGATGTAATCTGAAATATATAAAATTCCAGTTTTACCCATTGCTATATTTACTGACACCTCGCTGATAAAACTTTATCTCGGTGATCTAAATGTGATAAAAATCAGCAAAGCATTTTGGAGAGTTCTGAAGGTACCTGCCGGTTTAAGTGTTTGCAGATGGCAGGAGCATATTGAAACCCTGATTCATCATCTGAGGATGGTTACATTTAAGTGCATATCATGACCATTTGTATGGGCACTTATTAAATGACATAGATGCCTGACAGAAGTCCTCGAAGAAAAAAGTCCCAGTGTTATTTGTTTTTCAGACCACTTACTTCCTGAGAATTGCGTAACACTCACAGGGCTTCCTTTGGTGGTTATTTGCGGAAAGGGTTAAGCTTTCTTTGTACACAAGACATATTTTACTTGTTTGTTTACATGTTAATCTTGCAACCCTTTTTAAATTGTGTCCAAGAATTACTGAGAGACCTCTGCTGGGCTATGCAAGTGTGAAAGAGAAGATATACAAACTCAAGTAAGTACATGATTTTATGGATCAGCAGAAAAATATCTTACAGGTTTCTCATAGACCGTTCCTTGAAGTTCAAGAAGCATGGTTAAATAGAAACAGCTGCTGGAGAATGTATATACCTGAAGATGATTTAAGTAGTTACTGGCATGAATCTTCTCTAAAATTAAGAAATCTAAGAGGTGAATGTCAGGAAAAATGTCTTTACCGAAGGAGAGACAAGGAAAATTATATGCATGGTTGGCATGAGCACTGGGTAAGAAAATAAAATTATTTCTCCAGATAAGAAGAGAGTTACAAGGACCATAGCTGTCTGTCAGATGAGAACCTAATAGCAGCATAAATGAAAGTTCCAACAGTGAAATGTATAGTGCTGAATTATTCAACAAAGACTTAAACCCTATGGTAACACAGAGCAAGCTGAGATTCTGCATAAAATGATACTAAATTCAGCATAACGGGGGTCTTCTGAATATCTCTTTCCTGTATGAAATATAGATGTGTGCATACACAGTTACATGTAATAAGTGAATATACCACACAGTCTGTTTTATTAAAATAATTGCTGTCAGTGTATCTAGAACAGTAATTGAAAAGGAAATTTAGAAATACTGGTTCTGAGACCTGGAAGTACCAAAACAACTTCAGAAAGTGCTGGTATATTTTTGAAGTGTGAAGTACTGTATAGTGGCACATTTCTCCTCTACTCAGTACTGATGAGGCCACACCTGGAGTACTGTGTCCAGTTCTGGGCTTCCCAGTACAAAAGAGACACAGACATACTGGAGAGAGTCCAGTGGAGGGCCACTAAGATGATTAAGGGACTGGAGCATCTCTCCTATAAGGGAAAGGCTGAGGCTGTTCAGCCTGGAGGAAAGACGGCTCAGGGGGATCTCATCACGATGGGAAGGTCTAAAGAAGATGGAGCCGGGCTCTTTTCAGTGATGCCTGGTGACAAGACCAGAGGAAAACTGAAACACAGGAGGCTCCCTCTGAACATCAGGAAACACTTTTTTATTGTAAGGGTGACGGAGCATTGGCGCAGGCTGCCCAGAGAGGTTGTGGAGTCTCCATCCTTGGAGATATTAAAAAACTACCTGGACGCGGTCCTGGGCAACCGGCTGTAGGTGGCCCTGCTTGAGCAGGGGGGTTGGACCAGACCCCTTCCAGAGGTCCCTTCCAATCTCAACCAGTCTGTGACTCCACCAGTTAAGCATAGCTATAGGTGCATATCTGTTTGTGAATTTGCATATATTCCCCTGCAGAGTATGTTAATAGTACTGCTAATGCCAATTTGACTAGTTTTGCACTTTGAAGACACAAAGAGCATTCAAAGGAAGACTTCACAACTGGTAGTCATGAATTATGAAGAGGCTGCACTAGGAGTGTTTTGAAGGACATTTATATGTGATTACATGAGAGAACAAGTAAGAGGAGAGATGTCTGATGTTTTTTAACTTTCTAAACAAGGCAAAACAAGAAATTATATTAGACGATAATAAAATCATTGCATTAGAAGACATCCATTTGAAAAAAAAATATTCTTCATACAGCCAACTGTCTCACTGATTTGTCATCTAACCTTTAAATAACTAGATTATGGTATATTCAGCAAGAGGCTTCTGAAGTCCATAAGGCCCTCAGAAACCATGGTAATTTTCCTGAACTGTGACAGAGAGACACCTACCTGTCTTCATTATTAATAGGCATTTGCACGTCTAATCTGTCTTGCATTGTGCTGAGATTTCACTCTACTGGAGTGGCAAAGTGTAAAAACTAACTGTATTTTGGAAGAAAGATTCTAAGGTTGGTCTGGCAACTCAACTAAATTCTTTCAGCTTCTGAGTAATAGGCTCAGCCTGATCCCAAAGACTGCATTTCAATCTTTTGATTAGCAGAGCTTGAGAGCACTTCTTGGCTGGCAAATTAAGACACCATGGAGCAAACTTTGTGTTCTGACTCATAAAGGCTCTTTGCAAATATCATTAACAGGCTTTGGAATAAATCCTGCCTTCATTTTTTTGTTGCAGTTTTTTAACCCCAAAAAGGATTTAACATAGCAAGACATTTTGTACACATTATCAGTTGTTTGATGTGGATAATTTCTTATGGAACACAACTATCATGCTATATCCGGTCAGCTTTTTTGAATAAATTTCTAAATTTAGAAAAACTGTGTGCACTAGAAACGTCAGTTTTCAATGACTTTTTTTCATTTATGGAACAGGACAACTGCAAATCTGCTGACCTGAGTACTTCAGGGAGACCTGAATAGTGCACAGGAGAGCTGTGTCATGGGCAACACTATTTACAGCACGTACTAAGTTTAGAAACCTAACAGTATCAAACACAATCAAACTATATAGTGAACACAATTAAAGGTGAATGCTGTAGGACTGACAGATTGGTAGACTTAATTAAATACATGCCGATTCCTGCCTGCTTCATTATGTTCTATACAACTGTTAAGTCATATGGAAAAATACAATTCTGCTTAAAAGCACTCCTCTTCATCACAAATCCAATGATAACTTTGCAAATTCTGGGTAATAGAGAACTAAGCACTTCCATAGACAAACACCATAATTAATATTTTTTTTAATGGAGAAAGAGTAAAGTAGAGAATGAAAAAAGCTACTCTTGAAAATAAAGTACTAGTTTTGTGCTGGGAGTTATGAATTTCATTAATTTCCTGTCAGGATTTTATTTTTGTAGTAGGCATTTTTACTCATGAGTGGGTGGCTCTTAAGATGAACAGCTGAAACAATTTAACTGAGAACCTTGAGCTGGAAATTTCAAGTGTAAACTATAAAAGAGGTTGATAGGGAGCAAGAGTTCACCAGAAGTGCTGCTTTGACACACAACCCCTTTGAATTCAGGGTAGTCAAGTTTTTTATCTGTGGTGAGTGTTATTTTGTTTCTAAAGGAAAAACTAGAAAAAAAAAATCACACGGAGATGGTAGTTAAGTACAGGTTAGGCCTCTAGCTGCTTTTGACACTGTAATGATTCATGCAAATTGCTTTTGCTAACCTGTGCTGTCAGGAAGATAGGGTTACGGTCTGTCGTGAGTAGTACTGTGAACCGTCATGTTATGCACTCAAGTTGGGTGATGGTAGTAGGAAAATGGCAGTCCTGATCAGTAGCCGAAGGAAAACAAAAAATAAAACACACGGGCAAAAAAGAATGATATATACTTCCTCTCACAGCAGCTTAATCTTCCTGTTTGGAAGGCTGGAATGGCCTTTTAATAGTAGTAATGTTAGGTGGACAGACGCTAATTATAAGACCCTAGACCACCCCAGTCAAACTGGTCTGCTGCTGAACTAAATAAAACAGAGCAGGAAAGCAGCCTTGTTTTCTAGTCTTCCAGGAGAAAGACTGAAGAGTTTCCCATAACATGCTCAGGGGTTCTCCTGTCTTCATTTCCCATCTTGCTTGTATTCAACCTCTCTTTTTATGGGTTTGTACTTCCAAATCACAATATTTTTAACATCTAGGTGACTATTTAAAAATCCTCATCGTGGAAAAAATCCAGATAAAATTATTTTGTTTACTTTTTATTTTTTCTTGATATTCAGCATCTGTAATGTGTTTCTTGTCTCTTCTTCATCAGAGTATCACTTACGCTTTTGTTTTATATTGTCTCAAACCTATTTATTGTTCACTGCAATAGTAATCAAGGTCTGACTGCATTTGTATTGACACGGAACAGGTAAGAAGGAGAGAATTTAGTATATGATCTGCTCATTGCACTAAATGCTGTTACCTTGTCTATCCATAGAAAATGCTGTTTCCTTACAGCCTTTCTCACTGTCATTCTCTGCGTCCTTCACATCCTCAGTAAATGGGAGAGCAGAGGCTTCTGTTTCTCTACTAGAAATGCATTCTGGTGATGCTCAGCCATAGCGATGGCCTTTGTGTCCGCTCAATCCCCATGTTACTGTACATGTTACACAGAATATAATGCTGAGCTCTCCTTTATGTGTCTGTTTCGTATTCCTCTCTAAGAATTTCAGTGGAAAAGCTGAGTAAGCATTTTTTTGTCAGTATTATGCCACTTGTAACAACCTTCTAAGAGATGCTTTCACAGATACTATGTTGACCTTTCTTGGTTTGCAGAATCTGATGAGAAAGACCCACTGAGGATAGGCTAGTATGATGCCCAAAGTAGGCAAAGTTGGCCTTTTGCAATGGGCAATGTTCCTTTCATATGCCATACCTCGACTAGAACTCAACCCCTTAAAAGTGTGAAAGTGAAGTGAATATTTAATCTCAGTGCAGATCTGGTTCTGAGGTAAAGAAGGTGTATACATCACTTGCTATTCTGCAGTAGCCATTTTGGTTTTGGTGCTTCTTGAGTACAAATGTAACAACACTGGGTTACAGTGTTTTCTCAATGAATAGAGATATTCCTGCTGTAATGTATGTGATGACTAAAACAATACTGGCTAAATCATCTGGAACTGCTCTAGTCATGTGACCCCCAAGATCTTAGCTTACAAGACTCAAAACAGCACTCAGTAATATAGAAGAGCCAGAAAATAAAAAGCAAAAAGAATTACGGGTTTCTAAGAGATGATAAACAATGGGTGTGATTTCTGACTTAATGCAAACAGGGGAAATCTCTGGCACAAAATTCTTATCGAAATCCAAACTAAGATCTAAAAACAGAGAGAAGAAATGCATTATTTGAAAAATCTGTTTCCACTCAAGGAATACAGCAAATCTGTGCTCACTGGGCACTTTTGCAACAGAATGCATGAAATCATTTGAAAGATTGATAGGTTGACATACAGATAACTTTGCACTGATACAGAATTTTAAATGAGTTCCATATTCGCAGTCATAGCAGTGAAGTGAAAGCCATTTTACATGGTTCTCAGAAAAAGTGAAAAGTCAGATAGAGAGCATTTTCTGATAGTAATTTGGGCATTTTTGAACTCACAGAACTAGTACTAGTAACTGAATTAAAAACAAAGTTGTAATTGCTGTCCTTGAAAATGGCCCAAAACAGTCAGATATTTGAAGCACAAGAGGAAAATACTGTCACTACCTGAGGCAAACTCTGGCATGTAACACACCTTCATGCCCTTTCATCTTTATGATTGAAGATTTTTCTAATTAGAAATGAAGTCATGAAAGTTATTGCAGTGGAAGAAGAAATTTCATGCAAAATTTTAAATTTCCTGCATTTCTACATTTTTATAGCCTCATACTGTGTTTATGATCTGTTGTGCTCCAACTGCCAGACCCAGAAGTAAGGAAATACTATCTCTGAATAAAGCGACTTTTAATATTTCAGGGATCTGTGTAAGATGATTATTCTTTTGGAGCTTTTCTCTCTGAAACAATGTTCAGAAATCCTAGAAATTAAATAACTTGATGCATTCAGGTGCATTAAAGGGAGTTATGGTGGGGATAGAAGCACCCAACTGTTATTCTGGAGCTGAAAAAAATCTGTCTGTATCATCACAGATTTGTCTAGACAAATGGATGAATAAGCATTTGGTGTGAGGTACTGAGTTATCTAGCACTTGTCAGCAGCAGTGCGACTTCTCCCTTTAATACATTAACGAGGAATATTACTTTTTGTTCATCATGAATATACTTCCTATTTTGGCTGACCTCGTAACTGTGGCCTAGATTGAAAATGTTCCCTGAACAGTGGGAGAAAGGTTAGCTTTGCTGCCCTGAATAGGCACTGCTTAAAATATTTCTCTTCCATACACAGGCTGAGGAACAGGCACAATTGAGTTTGATGAGAGTCTTCCCATGAGTATGCTCCGCAGGCTGAAAAAAAAGTATGTAATGGAAATTTTAGGAACTAGTATGCACTTTGCCCAGTGGCTTCCTTGAACCTTCCTTTTCATCTTTGCATCACCTGCACACTTCCATTTTCCTTTCTTGTTTCAATGAGAGAACAGAAGGATCCTGATTGAGTTATAAAATCTTGCAGCTTTATGTCTGTGTGGCAGGGCTTGAGTGCTTTAGAAGACGACTTAATGTTAGTTCTAGGTGCTTGAAGTGGAAATACCAATCTTTAGGGAGAAATGGTTTTATTTTCTTTTAATTTCAAAACAAATGAATGTCATTTAGTCAGTCCCCTTTCAACACTCCTTATATCATTACTGCGTCATATTGCCTTCTGTGAAATTCTTTTTGATGTGTATTGTGGTGTTTGAAATTCTTTCTTTCAGTGAGTGAATGAAAATTCAGTACTTTCTTGTTTGTTTGTTTTGCAGAAACTTGCTTTCCTGATAGTCTTCTAGTACAATGCCAGAAATTACCTAAAGGTTTTCTTAGTACTGTAAAAATATTTAAGAGATTCAGGTGTCTGAGTATTAGTACGATAAACTGACTGAATATAGAAACAGCAGAATGAAGCAACTCAGCTTACTGTGTTTTTGATTGAAAGATACTATCCTGTGCTTGAATTTTATTATTAAAAGTACCCAGTCTGTATGAGTCTGTCACTTTTGCATAAATCCCACAGAACAGTGATAACAGCAAATACATTAGACCACCATTTCAGCCTACACCCCATGTTAGCCACCAAAATCCTTTTGTGGGTCTATGCTACTGCTCCTGTCTAAATGTTCTCTTTCATTCACTCTGTATTTGATACCTATATGCTCAAATAGAGCTAAAGCTGTTCATGGAAAGCCTCCACAACGAAACATGAATAGGTTTTGAGGGAGAAATTCTATGTTACAATTCCATTTTCTCTTTTTCTAGCTGAGAACATCTATAAGCAATACTCTCGTTGGTGCAATTGCAGATATCTAGGTTCAAAACAACCTGTCTTGCTTGTCCTGCTTTTCCCCCTTATGCTTTTGATTTTAATAACTTGTATTCCTGCATGGGCAATAGCGATACTGAGGTTGCAAAATGTTTCCTGCTTTAAAACCTGGTTTCAAATAATGATTTTGTGACTCATTAGCTCTTGGGTTGTAATCTTCTATTTCTGGTTTCTAAGCAAAGAAGCAGCTTGTCAGTCTGCATTGAAGCAGCTCAATTATTTTTGAGTCAAGGCCACGTACAGAAAAATACCGTCCCAAAATATAAAAATCCTTCTAGTCTTTAACAGGTGCTACCTGGGGAGACCAGTGTACTATCACAGTGTGACTATGATAACTGTATGAGGCTCTGTTGAAAATACAGAAATGAGCTTTCTTTTGGGGATCCTTTTTTTCCAATTCTTTAACAAAGCTGGAGACGTCCACCTAAAGAGTGTTATGGTTGAGAGGTATGTGAAGCAAGGTGAACAATGAAATACCTGGTCCTCAGGCCAGCTGTAATTTGATCATGCTGCTCTACAGAATTGGATGAAAGGGTTCCTTGTGCTGTTGCCACTGCTTGCCACAGAAAGAGCTCTCAGATCAAGTGCAGTGGGCAGCCCTTTTACTGCTATATCTTTCATTGTAGTCATGGAGCTAATGGTGATGTATAGGTGTGTGGATGGGCAGAACCGAGACGAAGTATCAAAAAACTGGCTTTGCAAGAGCGTGTGGAAAACAGATATATCACAGGACTTTTTCCATCCTAGAAAAACTGTTCTCATGAAGGGGTGAGAATGAAATGGATCCTTAACAAGATAGGTATTTTCTTTAATTTTCAACACCTATTACCTACCTTTATACTCTGAGAGTGTACATAGGAGCATCTAAGTAACCTACTTACACTATCCATTCTCTTCTATACTTCTAACAATTTTCTTTCTTTTCTTTCTCTTTGAATTATACAATTCGCATCTTTTTAGTATTACGTTATATGGTACTCTGCATTAATTTCTAGTATCTTTTGATGCTGCTGATATTGCAGGTGAAGGTGTATGTTTTAATTTATATAATGCCATTTCATTCTCAGTATTTTCGTTAATATTTTCTATGTATTTTTATACATGCTAGTACAATACATGCTGACCTTGTTTCCTGATTCTACTAAATATTTGTTGGGACCTAAGGTGCAGGACCCTTGCCACTAGACTCAAGCAACAAAAAAAAAGGCAAAAAAAAAAAGCTATTCCATTCCCTATTTCACCTTGCAATTGATTAAAGAATCACACATGCTACTTTTCCATTTTCTGTTTAAGTTTTCTGACATCTTTTTCAACAGCAGAAGTTCAATGGCTAATACACGAATCTACACCCAATAAGAACAAACTTTGAGCCTGTTTCTGTAATGCTTATCCTCTCAGCAGTTTGCTGGACAAATCCACATTTCCTCTGTTTGACATAAAGATTGTCCTTGTATTTTGCAAAATTGTACAGATGTCATTTCTTACGAGTTTATTTATTGCAGTACCTGACAATCTCTAAGTGCTAAACTAAACAGAGAACCCATATTCTGAACTTTAAAAACAAGAATAACATTTGCAATTCTATTACCAGGACAACCGATTACTTTTACCTGGATCTCTAGCCATTCTTAGACCTCTGAAAGGACAGAAACTTAATGGAGCTTGTTGTGGTTGAACCCGGCAGGCAGCTAAACACCAGCCGTTCGCTCGCTCACTCCCCCGCCACTCCGTGGG
>NW_008795923.1:1507142-1530814 GCF_000699145.1 Aptenodytes forsteri | reverse complement strand
GGCTGTGCCCCCTCCCAGCTTCTTGTGCACCTCCAGCCTTCTCAGTCGGTAGAGCATGGGAAGCTGAAAAGTCCTTGACTAGTGTAAGCACTGCTTAGCAACAGCTAAAACATCGGTGTGTTATCAACATTGTTCTCATACTAAATCCAAAACACAGCACTGTACCAGCTACTAGGAAGAAAATTAACTCCATCCCAGCCGAAATTATGACAAGCTCAAGATGTTAAGAGAGCAAGTGAATTCTTTCTTAGTCCAGCCGAATACTTATTTTGATTTCTTTTTTGTCACTACAAAGCAAAAAGAAAAAATGCACACATTTCTGAATCTCTCACCCTACCACGGTAAAAACACTGGGCAAAAGTGATAAACAAGAAAGTGGATTTTCTGATTTTTCTCTACAGGCAGGGAAGACTATCCCATGTATGTGTCTGATGAGATAAAAGCATTGTGGATGAAGGTGATGCCAAGCTCTTTCCTAGGAGATATTTCAGGAGGTCTATTATGCTTACTCACCTAGCTGAATGAATGACGGCATTATGAATGGGAGGCCATGGCAGCTTCTGAAAAGTTGGCTTGGGTGCTCACATAGAGCATTATTTTGATAAAACTAGAGAAATGGTCTGAAATCAACAGTGCAAAACCAAGTGTCCTTCATTATATTGGGAGCCTTGCAGAAGACATTGTATTTGAGGCGTTAGCGATCTTGACCAGGCCATGTCTGCTCTGTTGCGCCCTGTGCTTAAGGGTGGAGCAGCCCACATGTTAACATGAGCAGCTGCTGTAAGGAAATCTGCTGGAGTGCCCCATACCAGCCTGTGCTACACGCTGGTGGATGTTATGACAGAGATAACAGTCCAGCCTGTCAGGAGAAGATGCATGGTTTTGCTTGTTACACAAAATTAAAGGCTCTGCAGAATGGGAGGGAGGAGGAACCTATCCACAGATGGGATCTGCGCAGCATGCTGGGGGAAAATCCATCTGTGGTCTGTTTGATGCTGCGTGAAAGTGGGCTTCCCAGCAACTGATGGGATGCAAGATTCACTCACTATCTATACTCTTTTTATTCTATCTTATTAAAACAGCTATGTTATTATGCCATTTTTTGTTGGGCCTTTTTTACTGAGATCCCCCCAAAACCCCTTCACCATCTTTCTTTCTCTGCCCTCCCCACCCCTTGTGCAGAACATTCACATTTGTACAGTATGACTTCTCTAAAACAAAATCCTACTTTCAAACAGGGAATGGAAAATAATTGACCAACTACTGTACAAAAGAATCAGACTATGAATTACCGTATGATATTGACGCAAAGAAGAAGGGGAAAAAGACATGGATGATGATAAATATTTTGCTCTGCTTGATACAAGGAAGTAGTCCTCACCTGCTCATTTGAAATGCTGTAACTGTTTTAGACACATAGACAAGCTGAAGAGAGTTCAAAACAGGGCAACAAGAATAAAAAGATTATAAAACATGAAAGCAGGTTGAAAGAGTTGGACTTCTTTAGTCTTGAAACCAGAAACCTGTGAGAGGACGTAAGAGCTGTCTTCAAACACGTGTAAGGTTGTTCCAATGAAGATAGCAGTCATACATTCTGTATGTCTGCTAGCAAGGTGAACAATAATGAGCTCAGCTTGCTGTAAAGAAGTTGTAAGTAGGATATGAGGGAAAGCTCGTTAGCTATGCAGAACAGGAGGGGAGTGCAGGGGGAAATCCTAGAGCCAGCGTTGGTGGACGTTCTGCAGAGCAGCCTAACGAGCCGTGTCTCAGGTCCAGGCACACCCAATAGTCTTTGTGGTGAAGGGACAGGTGACTTCCTGAGGTCTTGGTTGTCATTACATTTCCATGCTCAAGATTTCCCTCCCCCAAGGCTCTGGACTGCAGTGTTGTACGTAGCAGGGAGCAAAAGGGAAAAGCTAGCGTACCAGAATACGTAAACTGCAGCAACAGTCCTGTTATTCTGTAGAGTATTACATCCACCGTTCCCAGGAGGGAAACTGAGACACTTGGAGCAATTCTCGTCTCTACTGTCCTACCCTAATTCTCAGGAAACGTCTGTGAAGGGAAGGGAAAAAAATATATTTTATATTAAAATATATTAAAATATATATTTTTAACAAATTCTAGTTCAGCAACTTAAATAAACAGAGTGAAGATGAACTTTAAACCAGGTTAGTTTTGAATGAAGAAAAATATGTTTGAATTGTCTGAGTTCTAGTACTTGCATTCTTAATGGAGGGATTCAGTCATTATATATGCATTTCTGGGCTTTGTTTTTCTATCTTTGAGATTTTTCCATAGCAAGACCATCCAATGTTTTGTCAAAAAACCTCAACTAAACTAAACCAAAATAACGCCCCCGAAACGCCCCCAAACCCCACCTACATTTCAGTGCAATGGAATTGTTAGGAAGCTTGAAAATGAGACTAACAAAAATCAAGAGTGTCAATTTTTGCTGATGAGTGGTTAGGCATCGCGAGTGAATCAGAAGGCATGAACCACTGCATCTCTATTCCAGAAAGATTTTTAGAAAATATTGTTTGAATCTGACATATATTTCTGCTATGCTGTACTCATAAAATAAGGCAAAGAGCATAAATAACTAGAAAATGACAAACCCAAATAGGGCATCTTGCTTTTTTTCTGATGACCTTAAATAAAACTTTTCAGACACTCATCCCTGTAAAAAGAACATGGAGAGAGTGCAGCATGGAAGTTTATAATTAGGACAAATAAGTCACCAGAAAAACATAATACACAAGAATTAGAAAAAAACAGGAAGAAAATAAATATGAATTTGTCCAATACCACTGAATAGAAATGTAGTACAGTATTATGAAGTCAGTTTACTTTGACTTTTCTTTCTTTAAAGATTTGAGAAAATATTCTCAAATAATTTCTATATTACTTTTCTTGTAAGTCTTTTTGGATAATGGAGTATATTTTAGAAATAAGCCAAGGCTATTTTTTTATTTTGATTTGTTTTCCTCTTTAATGCTGTATTATATTAAAAAAATCTGCTGCATTAAATTAAAATTGAAATAATTTTTTTAAAATAAGTGATTATACTGTTAGTTTTAGAGAAATCTCAAATAATTTCTATATTACTTTTCTTGTAAGTCTTTTTGGATAATGGAGTATATTTTAGAAATAAGCCAAGGCTATTTTTTTATTTTGATTTGTTTTCCTCTTTAATGCTGTATTATATTAAAAAAATCTGCTGCATTAAATTAAAATTGAAATAATTTTTTTAAAATAAGTGATTATACTGTTAGTTTTAGAGAAAAAGAAGTAAATTTTTAGCTTGAATTTTGATAATTCTGTGAATAAGTAGCAGCAATATCAAAAAAAGAAGTAAATTTTTAAGGCATAAATTTTGATAATTCTGTGAATAAGTAGCAGCAATATCAAAGCGGCAGGCCACTCCATCCTTAGAAACACTTCAAGAATTTCAAATGAGAAAAACAGTATCTCAAAAGTTTTTATTCTTTTTAAATGCAAATAAATGAAAATCTAATTAAAGATGTATGGTTTGTTGACACTTTTTATTTCAAAGTTAGGGTTTATGCTGTTTTAAAATGAAAATCTTAAATAATGCCTGGTCTTTGTGATAACTTCATTTTTTCATAAGGAGAATGCTGATTATACTTGTATTGATTTGGTATACGTAACACTAGTATAAAGTACGTGACAGTTTTCTATTTAAAATAGGAAAGGAAAAGTGCATTTTTTATATCATTAAAAATGTTGTACACTAGTTTTGATAGGAGTTCGTATATGACAATTTTTTTTAAAGGATCTACAGCTGTACTACATTTACTTTTAAAAGGAGCTATTCCAAATCCTTTCCTGTATCCTGATTACCCTCAATAGCAAGGATTGAAGGGCTTCTGTCGGCAAGGATGTTACGGTGTTTCTACTCCCCTCTGTCTACCGTGCATGCATCCTATTCTTGTGCTGAACCGAATCCAATACATTTATTTCACTGATTTGAAAATAGACTCTATGGGTCATTGCTGGTGTAGGATGGTCCTATACTTCTTCTGGAACCAGCCTGTGCCGGTATCAGTCGCCCCTGTACACAAGAAGAAATTTTGGAAGCGGAGGTCGGCTCGTTTAGTAAGGGAGGAAGAAGCTTCTTCTAAAAGGGGGGGGGAGTGAGCGAGCGGCTGCGTGGTGCTTAGTTGCCGACTGAGATTAAACCACGACAGTCCTTTTTGGCGCCCAACGTGGGGCACGAAGGGTTTGAGATAATAAGAAAAACAGTAGTAGCTGGTACAGTGTTTTGGATTTAGGATGAGAACAAAGTTGATAACGCACTGATGGTTTAGTTGTTGCTAGGTAATGCTTACACTAGCCAAGGACTTTTCAGCTTCCCATGCTCTACTGACTGAGAAGGCTGGAGGTGCACAATATGTATGTAACATATTGGGTTAAGTTAACCCAATGCAAGACTCTCATTGACGCAAAAGAGCAAGACCAAAATCACAGGTGACCCACCTGTGTGTCTTGCATACATCTACAAGTAGATCAAATGCAGCTCCCGTAACTGGCAGTGGCACTATCGTAACTGGGAAGCTGCTGAATACTCTGAACCCCCAGGTGAGCATCCAACGGCTTGTACTGGTTGCCCTAACACCCTACTGCTCTGTTCTGTCCCAGCCCTTAGTGGAGCGATGGGCTTTATGGTCCTCACTCACTCATGTGCAACTCTGAGTTTTCTCTCCTCAGATTTCCAACGTATGAAGTATACATTTTATGATTGATCGACCATAATTTTTTTGGTTTGTGGTTCAGAAAGATTCACACATTCATTAGAAGTGCTCATATCAAAATTATCATGGCAATCAGTAATTTTTAACTGAGACAATGCAATGTATTGCTGTGAAATGCAGGATGCTCAAAGAAAAAAACAATAGAAGATCTAATTTGGTGAGAAAGGCACAGTAACATCTCATTTTCACACTGGTAGAACTCTACAAAGCAGTATCCTATATACTGATAGTGCTTTGGCCATAAAAGTGAGCAAGCTGGAACATGTTAACAGTTTTGACCATTAGTAATGGGAGGTAGAAAGTGGAGCTCTCTTGGCTAGCACAGTGCACCGTAAGTATTGCTGGGGAAGTGAGTTAGTGCCTTGGAAAGTGCTCAGCTTTTACATTGGGTCTGAGAGATGAGAGGAAAGATGATGAACTTTGATTCCTCATGTTATGGAGAAACGTGAACTTTTTGCAGCTATGGGCTCCGCAGAAGCCCTGTGTTTACTCACTACTAGGATTCACCTTACATTTGAATGTCATCTCCAAAGTAGAAAAAGAGATTACTTTTTGTAGATGGGCAGGCTTTGCATTTCTTATATTTGGATTAAATGAAATCTTGCAGATACTAGCCAAAAGCAAGCTTGATTACATAAATATTCTCCTGGCCACATCACTTCATCAGGGCTTTTTTTTAGGAATAATAAATGTTTCAAAGATAGCCTACAAAAATGTCATGTAGAAAAAAACAGCAGCAGATGATTTAATGTGAGTGAAATAATTGCCATGATTGGCTATAAAGCTATCTTAATATAACATTCAATTTTGCAGTTAAGCATTTCCCTCACAAATAGGAATCAAATTGCATCAGCTTAGATACTAAAATCATAGATTGCAACAAAAAAGTCATTTCTACAAATAATTTTTTGAAGTTTATCTTTCTATTTGAAAGTGAGTTTCAGAAAAAAGATCTATTTCTGATTGTGCTAATTTTCATTGTGGCTGGACAGATTTTTGTGGTACATGCTGAAGGGTGGCTAAATTTCTTCTCCCTTCTTTGCTCTTAGGAAGAGGAGTCAGATGTGCTACCTCTGATTGCCTCTTGTTCATGTCTGCACAAGATTCACAAAGTTTCTCCTCTGTATGAGTTCAACTCAAGCTATTCATTATCTGTTCTCTTAATTACTGACTTCTTGAGCTTTAGCTGCCTGATTTGTCAGAAGTTCTGTTTCTCGCTTCTTCGCCACTTTCTTTTGTTCTTCCATCAGAACTAGGAGGGATCAACATATCTCATTTCTTGCATCATTATCAGCACTAGGGCAGCTATCAAATGCTCTATTATTGAAAACAGTGCTGGTTGATATAAAAACAGCTTAGTATTAGTAAGCAAGAGGAAAGTCGATAATAAAATCACAGGAAGAAACTGCCTTTTGTTATCAGTCTCTTTTTAAAGAACTGCACTGAAATAAGACTTTTATTTACTAGTGTTGTAATTCCTGTTAAAAAATAACAGAAAATGCATACTCTAAAATTAACAGCTGTTTCTTCTTTTGTTTGTCAACCAGAAAAGTATTTCTTAAGCAATCAGAAAACAATTCAGTACATTCAAGTCCTTAAACTATTTTGGCAGTTGCCTTCTTACGTTGCACATTTGAGTAGCAACTGAGCACCAGTTGGCCAGTAATGCATTTAGCCGTGGTTCGTGGCCTGGGGCAGCACTTCTGTTCTGTTGGGGAGAGGAGGTAGGCTGGTACCACAAGACTTTTAAAGACCTTACTTTAACATTTTGTGCAAAGCCACAGTCTGAAGTTCAAAACTTCTGTAACATAGAATCATAGAATCATGTTCTGAGAGAAATTCAGCATGGCATATTCTGTGACAAACAATTTCTGGAATTTCACATGACAGACCAGACCTTGGGCAGGCACGTGGAATTCCCTTCAGATGATGATAAAGCAGAAGATATGCTCCAAGGTGCACTTAATGCATTTCAGCTGTTAATAGCAATTTAATGCTTGGGACCAGATTAAAAGGAATCCAAAGTAAGATTTCTTAAAAAATGTGTATTTTAGCCACTAAGGTTCTCAGCACCAACTTTTTCCTTCTATATATCTATTCCCATTGTGCCCCATAACTTGCTAATTTTAATATAACCTCTATTGCCCAAGACAGGTTGTCCTAGAAACTATTGTAATAATGCATTACTGTTTGGGATATTTATACATACAGCCCTGCACACATCTTATGGCTGGTTGCCCCCATAATTAAAACACTTGTGATTATAGGTTACGTTTATAATTTATCATGTGACTTATAAATATCCATTTAATATCTGTTAAAACTTCCTGATCCCCAGATGAGAAACAGAAAAGAATTTTGGAGTGAAGCTTCATGTAGAACTTTTCCTGGGCTGTGCAAGGAGAAGGCTGTGTTCTTGTGACACTCACCGTGTTCTGACTATTTTTCACTTCCTGTTATTTAATACAGTCGGTTCTGAGGAAAGTGATGGATCTGCTGTCTAGCTTGTGATTGAATCTTCTTGACTTAGACTTTTTGTTGATTGCATTAAATGTATGCAGAAGCAAAAGCCCGTTAATATGACAACTGAGAAGTCATTTGTCGTTACAGTTATCCCCAAGTCTGGCTGCATTGTTGTGAGTAGTGTGGAAAGAGGGGGAAAATTGTATCTCAGAAAGCACTATTGATATAAAACCAGCACGAAGATAGGAAGCAAAACAGCCAGAGGTGTCTTAACTTTTAGCATGAACTTATTCAAATAGTCTTGATGTCAGTGGCCCATGGTAACTAGGGGAAGTGGCAAAGAAACTCAGGATGTTGAAACCTATAGATAGAGGGCACAGTGATCGCCATGCTGCTGCACAGAAGCAATGAATAACTCAGATATTACCAATTGATCTGAAAACACTTTCAAGGGAGATAACTGTCAAGACTGCTTTTTATAGAGGAAAAGGCTAAAGCACAGAGTTTAAAAGACTTGCTAGCAGCTCAGCGGTAAACATTGGTCTCTTGAGTCCTATCAATTGTCTGTTCGTTATACTACTGATATTGTCATGTCTCTTCTGGAGTTCTCCAAAGGCTTACCACGGTGTCGGAATCCATGACAAAGCTATTAGATACTAGTCTGGTAATAAAAAACCCTTTTCAGGAGTGCATCTCACACAGTTCTTTTCATAACCACTTCCAACAATGGTAAGGGGCCCTGGGGCTAAAAATCTTTGTATTCCCCCACACAATGCAGGAATGCCTTCAAAAGTCATTCATCTGGGTTTGGATGAGGGGGAAGTATCAGAAATTCAAAAGCATGACATTCATGACATTCCTCTGGGGATGGCTATTAGCTTGCTGGCAATTTTGTGAGAATAATTCAGCTTGTGGATTCTGTGGCCCTGGATTCATTTTGTGTGACCATATACAGCAATCCTCCAGTGGCAATAGATGGAAGTAGCACCCCCGCTGCCAACTTTCTTCCACAACTAGAAAACTGGCATTCTGTTCTGAAAATGTCTTTTCACAGAGATCTTAATGTTTTTGGGGGGACTGTGCACTGTACAAATACTGTACAAATCCAACCTGTAAATTACCCAGCAAATGGGGTGGTGGATAGAGCCCTCCGCATTGTGCTTTTCTGTTGCTAAGCTTTGGCTGTGGTGCCTCTGCTATACCTTTATCTATAGAGCAACATCAGCTTTTCCACATCTACTTAAAATGCGAGGTGACATATTATATGACACATATGTCATTACTTAAACTGATTTTCTTTATGTTCACTTATGTGAGTTATTTTTGTTGGATCAATATAATGATGATGTGGAATAAAGGCCTTTCTCTGCTGCCTCTAGATGCATAAATATACAAACCCTTATTATTGGTCAGAAAAGATGTGGTGAAAGTAGCACACTAGATCTTGTATCAGACTCAAGCCAAAACTTCAGTTTTTTCTTCCAGCTTTTCATGACATTGTTTCTTCAGATGCATAATGCCTGCCCCTGTTGTGCAAGGGGGAAAGAAGTATTCCGTGACCCAGGACAAGGGATAGGGTAGCCTCAATCTCAAGGTGTTTTACTGCAGGATTAGAGAATGGGACAAAGACCCTGTGAAAATAAGAAGAGGTAGGCAATGAAATCAACAGGTGGTGGATGAGAATATTGTACAGGTGATTTCATTTTTGTTCATTTGCAAAATTGTGGGTCAAAAGAAAACAGGAGAAACTGCAGTGAATTTAAGAAGAGCTGAGGATACAGCATGCACTGTGAAGCTTTTTGTCTACCAGTCAGTGGAGATAAACTTTACATTTCAAAGACAGCAGGATGAGAGGCCAGATTAACAGTGGAGGAAGCGAAAAAAAATTTTTTGTGAGCCTTCAATAATGCAGGATCAGAAAAGTTTGCTGTGATAGCTTATTTAACATACTTTAGAAGCCAATTGCAGGATACTTTGTGGCACTACCAAGATCAGAGAAGACTTCAGGAATCCTAGAGGAGAGCAGAAATAGAAAAAACTTCAAGAAATCTCAAAATCCTTATAGGTAAGTGAGAGAAGGAATTAAATATGAAATATAAACCACTGGTGTGAATATGTAGATTTTAGTTTTGTGGCAAATCGGGCATTCTGATTTTGCATTTTTTTAGCCAAAAAAAGTTATTGACCTCTGTGAAAACACAATTAGATAAAATGTTGTGAAGATTAATTATAAAGTTAGCACTGGGAGAAACAATAAACATATTTTACTAAAAGAAATAAGTAGCTAAGTGAAATCTGTGTTTTCTTGAATAAAAACAATTGAAGCAAACAAATTATGGGATTATGCGTCTAATTCAAACATGAATATGGCAGTATTGTATTTCATTGTGGCAGTTGTCCATTGTCAGTAGGAGTCACCATGATGAAACAGCTGAATTTTCTGAAAGTCAAAATGTGAAATAGAGGAGTCTGCTAATACATGGAGCTGTTACATGTAAAAGATTCAGGGTAGGGGCAACCATCTCAGTTTTAGGGTGTGCTTTGTTGAAATGCTTAGCTACAGTGTGGTTCATTTAGAAAGACATTAGGTAAGGAGATACTGTACAATTAGGAATAAAGGTATCCTATTAAAAAATGAGGTACATCACGGGAGGACTGTATTATCATAGGCTTGGATGATATGTTTTAGCTAGAGTTTTACATGAGTATTCAGGCACTTGTTTTATATTTTTCCTGTTTTTACACTTCTATCCCTTTGAAACTCATTAAACCTTCTTCCGCAGTAGGCTAGCCACTCAGGCATGAATAATCTAAGGGGTAAACAGAATATTGTTATAAATACACAAGTGTCCATTAGAAGAAGTAGTAAATTTAAAGATGATTAAAAAGCAACAACAAAGCACAAATACCCTCTCAAGCACATACAGCTATAACATAACGAGTATGTGTTTTTCTTGTAAAGGATTCATTAGAACATAAGTCTTAGAATTGAGTGAAATAAATAACTCAGCCTGATTAATGACCTACCATTAATCATCTCTAGATCACAAGTTCAAAAACAAAAAAGAGGATTATTTGTTACTGCTTTGTGCTTTATTTAATCATGAGACCCATGCAAAACAGGTGTAAAAATGCTGTACTGTGTATAAATGAGGACACATTCTAACATGACTGTGTTGTACACCTTCCTACAAGGCTGTTGAGAGTTCCAGTTCAACAGACCATCTAAACATACATCCCTCTATTTAAAAGTCCTCAGGTTCAACTGACTGAAGTGCAACTACATAAGGGCTATATGGGTTTAAAAAATTTTTAAAAAGTTTGAGATATCTATATCAATGTTTATGTAGATGAGGCAATTAACTCCAAACCTGCAGTCTGAACTTCCTCTGTTTAAAGGCTGGGGGAACACTGCAGATGGTGTAATTTGCAAAGTGAACCAAGTACCTCCAGCACTGTCTCTCACAAGCATGAGTGTGTCTTTTGTGGGCAAGGCAGTAGGTGAGGAATGTCTTTGTCCCTTTTCCCTTTTGTGGATTTTATATAAAACCCATAGAATAAAACCAGAAATCTCCTCCAAACTCAAGAGAGTTCTATCCCAAAGAATATTAAGGCACGCAAAAATGCCGGGAGGCCTGTGTGGATGAACAAGGAACTCCTGGCCAAACTCAAACACAAAAAGGAAGCATACAGAGGGTGGAAGGAAGGATGGATAACATGGGAGGAACACAGAAACACTGTCCGAGCATCCAGGGATGAAGTTAAAGCCCAAATGTAATTTGGGCTAAAAGCTAAAGCCCAAATGTAATTGAATCTGGCCAGGGATGTCAAAGTCAACAAGAAGGGCTTCTATAAGTACATAAGGGACAAAAGGAAGACTAGGGAAATGTGGGCTCATTGCTCAACGAGACAGGGGACCTGGTTACACAGGGCATGGAAAGGGCTGAGGTACTTAATGAAGTTAAAGCCCAAATGTAATTTGGGCTAAAAGCTAAAGCCCAAATGTAATTGAATCTGGCCAGGGATGTCAAAGTCAACAAGAAGGGCTTCTATAAGTACATAAGGGACAAAAGGAAGACTAGGGAAATGTGGGCTCATTGCTCAACGAGACAGGGGACCTGGTTACACAGGGCATGGAAAGGGCTGAGGTACTTAAATGCCTTCTTTGTCTCAGTCTTTACTAGCAAGACTGGCCTTCAGGAATCCCAGACACCACAGGAAAAGTCTGGAGCAAGGAAGATGTACCCTTGGTGGAAGAGGATCAGGTCAGAGAATACTTAAGCAAACTGGACATACATAAGTCCATGGGCCCTGATGGGATGAACCCAGAAGTGCTGAGGGAGCTGGCTGATGTCATTGCGAGGCCACTCTCGATAATCTTTGATCAGTCATGGCAACTGGGAGAAGTGCCCAAAGACTGGAGGAAAGCAAATGTCACTCCTATCTTCAAGAAGGGCAAGAAGGAGGACCCAGGGAACTACAGACTGGTCAGTCTCACCTCCATTCCTGGGAAGGTGATGAAACCATTTCCAGGGTCATCAAGGACAAGAAAATCATCAGGAGTAATCAGCATGGCTTCACTAATGGGAAGTCATGCTCGACCAATTTGATAAACTTCTGTGATGAAATGACTGGCCTGGTAGATGAGGCGCTAGCAGTGGATATTGTCTACCTGGACTTCAGTAAGGCATTTGACACTGTCTCTCATAAGAACCTCAAAGACAAGCTGTTGATGGCTGAATGGGCTGAATAAGCAGACAGTGAGGTGGATTGAAAACTGCATGAATGGCCGAGCCCAGAGGGTGGTGATCAGTGACACAAGTCTAGCTAGAGGCCGGTAACTAGCAGAGTACCCCAGAGGGATCAATACGTCTTCATTAGTGGTCTGGATGATGGGGCAGAATGTACCCTCAGCAAGTTTGTGGATGACACCAAACCAGGAGGAATGGCTGATACACCAGAGCGTCATGCTGCCATCCAGAGGGACCTCAACAGGCTGGAGAAATGGGCCGACAGGAACCTCATGAAATTCAGCAAGGGGAAGTGTAAAGTTCTGCACCTGGACAGAAACAACCCCATGCACCAGTATCTTCTGAGGACCACCGAGCTGGAAAGCAGCTTGGCAGAAAAGGACCTGAGGGTCCTGATGGACACCAAGTTGAACATAAGCCAGCAATGTGCCCTTGCGGCCAAGAAGGCTAATGGTGTCCGGGGCTGCCAGCAGGTTGAGGGAGGTGATCCTTCCCCTCTCCTCAGCCCTGGTGAGGCCACACCTGGAGTGCTGTGTCCAGTTCTGGGCTCCTCAGTACAAAAGAGACACGGACATACTGGAGAGACTCCAACAAAGGGCCAGTAAGATGATTAGGGGGCTGGAACATCTCTCCTATGAGGAAAGGCTGGGAAAGCTGGTGCTGTTGACCCTGAAGAAGAGAAGGCTCAAGGGGATCTCATCAATGTATATAAATACCTGAAGGAAGAGTGTATAGAGGATGGAGCCAGGTTCTTTTCAGTGGTGCCCAGTGAGAGGACAAGAGGCAATGGGCGCAAACTAAAACACAGGAGGTTCCCTCTGAACATCAGGAAACACTTTTTTAATGTGAGGGTGACTAAGCACTGGCACAGAGTTGGACATACTCAAAAGCCGTCTGGACATAGTCCTGGTCTACTGGCTCCAGGTGGCCCTGCTTGAGCAGGAGGGTTGGACCAGTTTCCCTCCAGAGGTCCCTTCCAACCTCAACCATTCTGTGATTCTATGAAATAACCCTGAGAGCTAAGCTTGGAATGCAAACCCAGCTCCTATCTCCAAGTCACTGTCCTACCCTTGGACAGCAAAATGAGGCTGCTTCTTCCTCCTGTCCTGACTCCCCTTCGCATTGCACAGGTTAGCTATGGCAATTAGGGTGCTCTCAGGTGAGAGGAGGTGTGGGCTGGAGACGCTTCAGACTGACAAAGGACTGCTTTAGTTATTTTTGATTTACAGAAAGTCAGCCTTCTTTAATTGACAAAGATTTTCCTTCGTACTTATATCTTTACTTTCTTCAGACAACCACAACAACAAAACAGGCTCCTACAGAGAGCCAAAAGGAAATAATGAGTAGAAATCTGTCTGAGTTCCCTTTCCCTCCCTGCTCCTGGAATTTAGGCACCCAGGTCAAGGTTGTGGCTTGATGCTGCCATTGTTTTTTGACCCTCAAATCTTGTCTTGAAAAATGAATGTGTGCAGAAGTTCTTTCAAGTAACTGAAGAGGCCTCACTGTTTGCTGTTAACGGTGGAAGAGGACGAGGTGGTACTATTGTCCACAGCCTGGGTTGTATCTGATTAGCCTGCTCATGCAGCAGGACATAAAGTTAGGGAGCAATTCAGATACCCAACTTAGGTTACCTAGTGCCTTTGAGAAGGGTCTGGGTATCCCATATGTTCGGTGTCATCAGTAACCATACTGGGCAACATGGTAGCATAGTTTATGGTGCCTCAGGGCTTTCTTTGATTGCTTTCTTGAATTTAGATGCAGAGATTCTGCCTAAATATTTATTTGGATATGTAACTAAATGCTTTCTTAGACATAAGCCTTCCTGTTTGATTTTGGCTAAGGAGCAGTGCCTGACTTGTTTTAGTTTGTGATAGTTGTAAATTGGGAAAAAAATCATTATGGCTAGTGGAGCTATATTCATATAACACTGCAGTATTTAATGTTTTACTTTACCCTAGTGTAAATGTGGTTCTAATGCATACTAACTCACAGGGTTACTGAGAAAATAAATTCATTAAAGTTTATAGGATGGTTATGGTCCTCAAATGAAGGCATTCAAAATGCAAAGTTATTATCTAAGAGAACCTTGACATTTAAAATTCAGCTGGCAGTATTTTGACATGTCAAACATGCAGTTAATTTTGAATATCTGGAACGTGTTCAGAGGCATATTCAAGTCTTTGTATTTTTCCCAGCATTGCAATGATGACCATTTGCAATACATCAAAAGTCAGAGCTCCAGAAGTGAAACTGACTCATGGAAACCAAAAAAGAAGAAAACAGTTTGGACTTGACCATGAAATGCTCTAAAGAATAGTGTATATGCTAGTTCAGTGAAAATGAGATGGTCTTTAAACCCTCAGAGGACAAGAAAATAATGCCAAAACTGAACTCTGTCAGAAGAGAAGACCCAAAAGGTTAGGGTAGCTGGAAAAAAAAGGAAGATTAAGAGAGATTCTGCATAACTGAATGGGTGAAATTGGATCATAAACAATTCTGTCATAGGGAGCTTTCTGCCTGTAGCTTCAAAGGTGTAAGGAATACGGAAAGTGGAATTGGCATCTCTTTGCTTTGTTGCTAAGTTCGTGACAGAGAATGAAATTTCGAGTTAGGATAGCTTGTTAAATTGAAGTTATACTAGAGTCTGCTTTTTATTTTTTATTGTTGCATGACACTACCTAAACCTTTTGATATAGAAGTACAGAGAGAAACCAAAATTTGATGGCCAATATCTGTGAAGACATGTTATAATGGAGTAATTCTTCCTTTGGCTAAGATGCAAACAAGTTATTAAGAAAACTTATGTTTGTGATTTTGCCACTTGTTTGTGTTCTATATATTACAACACCTTTTTTTCCTCATTAAAACATGCTTTTGCAAAATGTTCATAGATTTAGAGGTAACCTTGCAAAAATTCTAAAAGCCTTGAAAATGTATGCAAAAAATATTCAGCATATGAAGAGGAAGGATTTTTTTATCCCAAAATAGCATCATTGAAATTACCATGGAATTATCATGAGCCTTTATACTGAGAAGTAAGGCTGAGGATAATGGTTGTTTTTCAGCTGTTTAGTCTACAGGCAAGCCTGTTGCTTGAATTGGCATTACAGGTATTGAGACAGAAATCAGAGGGGATTGATCCTTACCCTAACACACCCTTGATCTGACGGCTGGAAATAAATCTATTGGTTGGTATTGAGACTGTGCTTTTGTTCTTATGTTTGGAGCTGCTAGGAAAAGAAGACTGTTACTGCCACAAATTATCAGACAAAGTTTATGAAGAAGTATTTGTTTCTCGGATTAATTTATTTTAAATGAAATTAGTTCTTTAAATTCATCCATATATTTTACTATCCTTTTTGTTTAGTCAGGCTGTTTTGTTGCTAAAACATAAAGAAATGTGTGTGATTGGAATGTTTTCCCATACATGGGGATTCTTGGATCTGAAGATTTTTAAGACTGGCAAAACCCACATAACAAACTAGGGAGTGATGGTACAGAAAAAAACTCTGTAGTTGTCCTAAAAATGTTAACTTATATATGTGCATGCTGTTAGCTTTGGAAGGAGAGATGATTTGGTAATCATCATTTTTCCTAGTGTTCAAAACTCTTGATTGCCAGAAATAGAAAATAAGGGCTAATGAAATTAGACCCGGAAAATATCCACAATAGTTTCATATTCTTTATAACAAGTTTTTTCTTACAACTTAAAAAGTAGTTCAGGTTGGTCAGAGATTGTGTAGCTCACAGGATCTAGATTGTTTGCATAGGTATTAATACTGAACCTTGTGATATTTGGTTATGGTACAGTTAGCAAGCAGAAATAGCAAGGTTTTCTATTTTATTCAAGATGTTTTATCTACTGTCGCATTTATGTTAGTGCCAGAATGAGAGGAGATAGGTTTTTAGCTTTTGTTTTCCAGATTTACCTATACTTAACTAAAAGGAAAGAAGACATTTAGCAGCAAACCATAAATGGTGTAAAAAGGGAGCAAATACTGTTATGGGGAAAATAGAATCCCGTGAGTTCATTTTTCATTAAATATGTTATCTGTCAGGAAAATAGGTCAACTTTTTGGGGATTGAATTTTACAGAAGATACCATCTGGCTTTTCAAATTGTTACAAGGAAGGATGCTTTTTTGTTTGTTTGTTTGTTTTGTATGAAATATCATAGTGTTCTATAGAGGGATAACCATCCTTCAGGGTGGCTTTGTACATGAAAAGAGACTTTTTAAAATATCAAAGAATTAACTGCATATAAAAATGGTTTTCAGCTGTTACTGAGTCCATGTAAAATTTTTATGTGAGATGAAAACCAAATCTAATTAAAAAGTAAGCACTCAGCTTTTACTCAAGGATTTTTTTATTATATTCACCATGAGATGTAAAGCCTGGACACTGGTTTTGCTGGCCTAATATTCCCAGAGGCCAAGAAGTCAAACTTTGGACTCTGGTTTCTAGAGACCATTATACATGGACACGACAATTTAAATGGACTGTTTGGGGTATGACAGCCAATAAAGCAATCTGTTTGGGTATAGCCCGTAAGACTTGGTTCTAAAATTCTAACAAATTCCCAAGCTCACATTGGATGCTTAAGCTGCCCTCAGTAATGCATATCTAAACATTTCACACAAATATTCATGAATTCAGTTTTCTCAAAGGCTGTGATAACAACTACATGACTTAAGAAGAGTCCACTAGAGATCTAGACTTTCAAAATGAGTGGGAAATTTAGCCTCTGCTATTAAATTACGCAGTAAAATATTGTTTGTTATATAATTCCAAATACATACACTGGATAACTGAGCAAGAACCAGCTGAATGTCCTTTAGATTTATAAGTAACCCAGCTATTCCAGTGAGCAGAAACATTGAGTATAAGCCCCCTAAAGCTATTACTGAAAAATAAATCCTGAAGATCCAATATTATGCACTATCTAAAACATATACCTAGAAGTCATTTACTGCTTTCCCTTAATAGGAGTGAGAAAATATTTGAACATGCAGTGTGCATGTTGAAATTCCTTCCTTTGACCCTGAAAAAGCAGAACCATATAAGTACTTTGAGTAAACTTCAGGGTGCTTGGAGAAGGAAAAATAGGACATCAGTGGTAAGGCAAATGACCAGTTTTCAATTTGGGATGTCTGTCTCATTGAATTCCACTTCTATGATACTGATTTGACAGAGAAATTGGTTTTCCTGCCTTTTTCCAGTTCCAGAGCTTACTTAAATAGGTTATCTGATGGCAGAAGATTCTTCACTGCCTTTTACCCTGAATTTCTCCTTGATGTGTGAAAAGTAGGATATGTGTCCATGAATCTGCTATACTCATTTTACACTAGTATAAATAACTATAAAGACTGTAAATTAATAAAAAACAGTATCTTGAGGGTGGGCACATAGCCTCTACTCTGTTCTAATCCATGACTTTTGGCATCTAGGTTTAGTGAGTCTAAAATTTTACCTCGCAATCTAAAATCCCCATAGCCATGAAATTTAATTCTGGAATCATATTTCCAAGGGTGCAAATGTAAATGTCTGGCAGCCTAGTTCAGCACCATAAGAGAGTGAGGCCATGAGAAAATGTGGACTTGAATGTACAACTGAATGTATTTGGACATATGGTTTTGCTGCTGGCTTACCAGTAAGAGTTTTTCTGCTTCATATAATGATTCTTGGGCCTGAATTCATGCCTATTTTTCCTATTTAGATTCTTCCAGAATGCTGTGACATGCTAATTCGCAAGATGAGCTATAGAAAAAGCTATTTCCAGAGATTATTACTGATGTTATTTGGGGCAAACTGAGTGACAGCTACTATTTCTTCCCTAAGCTGCTGTGAAATTTCATCCATTCTTCACCAGTCTGAGCTGCTCAAAACTGGGATCATTCAAGAAATTCACAGAATTATTTGTTGTATGGCTCTGGATGAACTTCCATTCCTAAAAATACAGCACACATAAATAAATGACAGTTGTAATGAAATATGCTATTGACTTTGCACTTAGTCAATTTAGGTGTTAATTTCTTGTTTGCTTGCAAGATAATTCTGCAGATGAACGAAACCAGCACATCGCCACAGTGTTTGAAATTAGCTCTTCTTGTCATGCAGTGAATATAGTTATGTAGTGGAATAAGGATCATGAAATATGTCACAGGGATAAAATTAAGCAACTGTTGAGAATAGGATTGCAAGAATGAAACTTTGGGAGATAACCAGAAATGGAGCAGACTAAGCCAATGTCAGTTATACAAAAAGAGGCCTTCAGTATATGTTAATACACAGAGCCATAATTTGCCATGGGCCGGGCTCCTAGGCAAGTTTGCTGCCCTTGCAGTACGACTGATAGCTTCTTGCAGGGGGATGTGACAGGCGACAAGATAAATACTAAAGCTGTGCCAACTAACTCCGTGCTCCTAGGAGCGCCCTAGGAGTCTTTAGCCCAGCCAGTAATGCAGGTTCTGCACTCCTCGTGCACCCAGAGCTCTTGTGTGAAACGCAGAGCTTTGAGTGCGAAAGCAGCTCAGTACTAGATTTTAGGTATTGTTTTGAAAATCTCAAGCATATGTCTTTTTCTTTTTCTTTCCATCTTTAGCTGCATACAAGCCATATCCCCCTCATCCTCCCCAAGCCCTCCAAGACAGGAGACAGAATCTCTGTGCCTTAGACCCAGGCCAGTCTGGATATTCTGGGAAAAAAATCAGCTTTCCTATTTTATCTCAGGCAAGGAAGGTTGAAAATAGGACTTAAAGTCATTGCAATTTTTAAGCATAGATCCTCTAATAGTGGCTAACTTCTTCATACTTCTTGGGCTGTATTCTCAATCTGAGAAATTGTTGCTGATAAGAAATATTGATATGACAGGTAATTTTAAAATTACTTAATTTTATGCCAGTAGTGACATTAACACTTAGATTGAGGGCTAATGGACTCTTCCGTAGTTCTGTGAAAAAGACAACTTTCTGGGTAAAAGAATGGTTGCGAAATCCATGGTTATTTTTGTTATCAAGTTCAAAGTGAACATCAATAAGAATGCCAGTGCCTGAAGTCCTTTTGTCCCCTTCAAAGAATATATATTGAATGTTGAAGGTTTTGTAATAACAGTGCTTGTGCCTGTGATGGTTCTGATGCAGTGATCTGGAAAACAGTGGTAGAGGCATATCAAAGAAATGGGAATAGCTTTGGATAAAACAGCAGATTTTACTCTTGTAGAGACAATCAATAATCTGCAATTTCAGGAAGCTGGGCAGCTCAGGGACATGGATTACCTAAAAATCAAAGTTCAATGACAGTCTTTATAAAATTACATCATCAAGTTTGTAAGTTAAATCCCCAACAGCAGAAATGCAAAGCAGAAGCTAAAATTCTACTTGTCCTCTATAGAATTTACCATGGACTCTTTTCCTCAAGCGTGCTTAAATACTGAAGAACATATCGTAAATTTTGCTTTTGCATGAAACTATTTTGCTTTCATGTGCTTGATTTGTTAGGTGGTGTGGTTTTTTTTTTTTAAATTAAGAAATCCCCATTATCTATCTGGTTTTGTTTCTCACATTTTCAAAGTCTTCTTGGAGCTGAAAAGCACAAAAGTTCATTGCCCAGCAGTTTTATCACTCACATTTTCAAAGTCTTCTTGGAGCTGAAAAGCACAAAAGTTCATTGCCCAGCAGAGTTTTATCAAAGCTGTCTAAACATTTGACTCGGATTCAGCAGGATCTCATGTGAGTAAGACTACTTACATGAATAAAAACTAAGCATATGCCTGAGAAGCTTTCTGAAAGAGAACTTAGATCTTAAAAAATAAAGATGAAATACAGGTTGTCCTGAACTGTAAGACCTCCTCGGGGAAGAATCAAATGATAACATCAGTAATAATTGATACTAAAATTGCATTTTCGTCCCAGAGGATCTCTAACTCATTCTCACCTGGACTGAATCACAGACTTTCATTTCAGTATTTTCCAGAAGTCTGTAAAAAGTGGCTTCTCCTGCAGAGACAGATATTTTAGCATTTTTATAAGTTCTCATCTTTTGTCTCCCGGCACATTACACACACTGATTTCCAGAAGACAGAAATAAACAGAAGGTCATGAATTCCCAGCACTTCAGTGGGCAGACAGGTGATCCACCATGGACACATTGATTTCAGCACTGCATCACTATTCTGAGTGCTGCAAAAACTAACTATACCTAAGACCTCTGACATGAAGGCATCTTTAGGCTGGAAGGCAGCAGTCAAACAAAGAAGAGTGGTGAGTATAGGTATTTCTGTGGGGGTTTTTTGCTTGTTTTGTTTTCGTTTGCTTGTTTTGTTTTGTTTTGGTTTCCCCTATGACCAGATCTTACTATTGCAGAACAAACCATGGCATCTTTTATATTCACTAAAAACAGTCAAAATATCTACTTGAAAAGTTCTATCCAAATATGTATTTTTCAAGTAATAATTTAATTATTTTGAATTCTGTACAAGATTTTTAGTCAATTTCAGGTAAAGCTGTGATATGTTTAATATTCTAAGACTAGATAGAAAACTGGAGGAATAATTATATCTACTTATGTACCTTAGAAGGTGTCGGTTACCACTACTACTTCCATCACCTTTCAGGAAAATGGAAAAGTTTATTTTGATTTGAACTTAACTCTGCAGACTACTGCATATTGTAGAAAACTGTGACTGCCTCTGTATTTTAGACATCAATGGTATACAGGACAGTACGAGACTGGCAGTTCTTAGGACTATAGCAAAGTGATTTAACATATGTACTAATTGTTTAACTACAGTTTTACTTTGTGCTTACAAAAGGACTCTAACTGCAATTTGAATTACCAAGGTTTGGAAGTCTTGTACACTAGGATAGTCAGAGCATTTCGTATACAGGAGACCATATTTATAATACTTTTCTGCTAATTTTTTTTCATCATACATATGTCTTCAAATACGCATGCCTTACATTAAAGGATACAGTTGCAGAAAAAATGCTTTTTTAAACAAAAGAAAGGCTTCAGATAAATTATTTTGCAATTGCAGAAGTACCCAGGCTATGTTTCATGGTTTGTTCTTTGCTAGATCTACGCCTAGAAACATATGTTTTTGGATGAAGTCTACAGCTACAAAGGTAATTGCTACACACATCACTTGACATTACTTCCAAATTCTTTGTTGAGTGTGAATTTCAGGAGCATCAAGTTTTGCAAAAAAAGAAAAAAATCCTCAGAGAGAAAATTCATCACTTCAGAAGCCTGCTATAATGGCATTTGTAAGTGAACCTTAAATTACTAGCATGCAATTGGGAGAACTAGCAATCCCTTCTTTACCCTTTTAGCTATCAGTATGGGCTGTGAGTAGTTTAATTAATGAAGTATGTTCCACAGATACTCATTAGAAACATTCCTTCAGGAAACAGATATGAGGATGTTAGCTAACACAGGAATTTAATGCACTTCATGTTCCGATTAAGTTCATTTGTATCCCCTACACCTCTGGTGTATCATTTCTAGTAGGACGTATATTCAAAATGAATACCAGAGCATTTACTGTTGCAATGCAAATTCCTTTGCCAAATGCTTATACCTTCACATTAAACACACACTATGGACAGAGTGGAAAAATGGTTAGCATTCCTCTTCAACACCACAAGAAATATTAGGCATCACCAGACACAACCCATTAGGTGTTTAAAATGCAGGGTACTTCTTTCGGTGTAAGTGCCTATAACTAACATGTTACAGAACACACATACTTAAATATTTTAGCTAGCCTGGCCTCAACAATTTTCTCCCCAGTAGAGAAAAGGGAGATGTTGTTCCGGCTCAGAAATAGATTGCAATCACCACCCAGAGGCTGGCTGCATCCAATTTCTATAGGTCCCTTCCTAACTAGATGGGCATCAAAGTGTTGGTGATCTGAAGAAGGTAGCTTGTAAGGCAATTAATATGAAGGGTTACTCCTTGGGAATGGACATAACATACCTCTAACAATTTGATTTGGGGGAGTGGGTTTCACAAGTTGGGCTGAGGCAATTGATACCTCTCCTTAAGTCCACCAGTTGCACGCCTCAGGTAGACAGTCATTGCACTGGATTCAACCACACAGTGGGCTTGTGAACACCCTCAAGTCTAAGCTTGTATGTGCTGATTTCTGAGCAGGCACCAAAAAAAATTAATCATGTTTCCATAACAATTGTCAGTCAGAATGGTTCTTTTAAGTAAAAATTAGCCTAGCCATCATAAAGGTAGGAAATAAAAGATATAATTCTGGGAATATTTTTAAAATGCTAAGATTATCTATGTGTGACCTGACCGGGCAGTTGTGTTCTTCAGGCACATATGTACAATGCATGCAGTACTACCAGGCATCCAGCAATGGCATCTGATTTCAGGGCTGTCATGGTGTCACACTGTTTACAGTCTTGGCAAGCTTCTCTATTTTTATTTATTTATTTTTTTAATTTTGGCTAGTGGACTCTATTGACAGCAATTGTCCTGTCACAGTGGTGAAAGTGTGCGAGAAAGCAATGATGTTCTCAGATGTAATCATAAAATGATTACATTTGAGAACATGTATTTTTTCTTTTTTTTTGAGAAATGTATTTTTTATTTTCTTGCTTTGTTGGCATGCTGTAGCCTTTACCTTGCAGTAGGGACGTTTTCAGGTGTCCTTCAGGTGTTTTAGGTTTTGGGGGTATTAAGTTCTTTTTAGAAATAAGTCTCTGATCCTTAACTTGGACATTTTGGAAATTGCATTATGCTACTCAGGGCTGTATGTTATTGTGGCACTGATGGGGAGGAAAGAGAGGTGAACTGCAGTGCAGCGCCTGACAGGTAGTTCATACAGCACTGGCCAATGCTAATAGCCTCTGCAAGCCATGGGAAACTCTCTGTGAGCTAATTATATTTGCCTCAGAAACAGAAGCAGCAACCAGCCTTTATGCTGAAAGACTATCAGTGATTTTGAAGGTGACCTAAAAGTTCTGATGAACTTGAACTCTACAGGCCAAATCCTCCACCCCTCTTTTTTGAGCCAGGATAAGAAACTGATTTCAAGTATTAAACCTACTGTAGTGGGTAAACAGTCTAGTTTTTCTCATTCCTTTATTCCTTTACCTGTAATGTGATATATTGTTATGTTCCTATTGCACTAATTCAACAACAGTCAGGTAACATATGCCTAAGTTAATCATGAATATAAAACACATTATTGAGTTCCCCTTAGCCATATGACATTTTTATAATGTGACTGCAGGAAGAATTTCCCGAGAGACTTGTAATGGATAGACCTATTATAGCACTAAAATAATTTCATAAGGGACAAAATAAGGTCTTTGAAGCTGGTGTATGTCTTAGCTGACTTGTGCACTATAATACTCTGAAACATTACCACCGGTTTCTAACTATATGACAAGATGTGCAAAACAAAAGATCCACTACAGATGATGGAGGTCTTCTGGAAAACAGAATGAACTTTTTGCTGGTACAAACATTATGCCTCACTTCCCCACAGGGAAGTTTTCTCAAAGCAAGAATGTCTTTCAAAATACTTGAGGAGTATTATAGCTACATGTCATGCAAATCATTAAGTCAAAAATAATCTCAGATGCTCGGTTTCTCCTTTCTCAGCCTCTCTCCGCCGTCGGTCGCAGCCAAGCGCTGACAGGGCCGGGCGCCCCGACCTGGCGTCC
>NW_008795923.1:1497868-1506506 GCF_000699145.1 Aptenodytes forsteri | reverse complement strand
CCCCCGGTGCTGTGGAGGGGCCGGGGCCGGGGCCGGGTGAGCCCCGCGGGGCGCGGGAGGGCACAGCTCAGCTGTAACGAGGAGGGCTGCCTGCCGAGGGGGCTGCGGGTGTGCTGGGTGTGGGGGGTCGCGTGGCTTACACAAAACTACCTCAGCGTGTATTTGGGGTGGTCAGTGTGCTGTAGCTGATGAAGGAGATGGCTGCAGAGCATGGAGGAGTTTAATGATTACACTTGGTTAAGCTTAATGATTAAAAGCAGCATGGATGAGTGTGTTGGGGTGAGAGGGGAGTTAGCATGCACTGTGACAGGTGTGACGTGTCTGTGTGTGTCTGGGTGACGTGGATGTGTGCGCCTGATGCTCCCCCATCCGACCCCTTTTGGGCCTGGATTGGGAGCAGGCTGCTCTGAGCACGGGAAACTGGGCGTCAGGTACCAGGGGAGGTGGGTGTATGAAAACACAGAAACGGTGGCTTTCAGAGTTGTTTAATCTTAGAAACTATCTAAGTAGGTCATAATTTAGAAGATGTGCTTAAGGTAATGTTTGGTAAAAGCATTGGCATTGTAATACATATGCCAATGTATGTTCACCACCATACATGTGGTGAACGCCAAACTGCCCTAAGACAGAGTATGATATCCTTCTTATAAATTACCGGATAGGATTTTCAGTACTTTCTCAAAGGCAATTTACCTGTTAAGATTCTGTGTTGACCACCATCGCCTCTTTTTCAGCAAGTTTACATCATGCTCTTTGTTCTTTTCTGAAGGGCAAGGTGATGTAGGATAAAAAAAGGCAATGCAGGATGAGGGTCATCTTTGGTACATTGACGTTCTTTGCCATTTTTATATTTTTCTGGTTTGATTTTAATTTAAAAACACTAATAATTCTAAAAATATAGTTAAAAATATTAATCATTCTCAAATCTGCCCGAATGAAGAGATACAGAACCAGTAGAGTGGAGCTTGGTTTCTTATTGGTGTCTGATGTTATTGCTTGGCACCTCTAGTAGTGAATATTGTTTCTATGTCTTAAGCTGCATGTTAAACAGCACCCAGCCAGGATAAATGTCTTTAAGTCAGCAGGGCTGTATAACAGTTAGAAGTCCTAAAATGGATGGGTAGGGTCCACTGACCTTGATTTCTAGGTCATGGCACTATTCAAAAAGGGCAGGTAGGATTGCCTGCGTAATTAGGGTCTAGAGAAGGGTCTAGAGAACAAGTCCTATGAGGAGCGGCTGAGGGAACTGGGGTTGTTTAGCCTGGAGAAAAGCAGGCTCAGGGGAGACCTTATTGCTCTCTACAACTACCTGAAAGGAGGTTGTAGTGAGGTGGGTGTCAGTCTCTTCTCCCAAGTAACAAGCAATAGGACAAGCGGAAACAGCCTCAAGTTGCTCCAGGGGAAGTTTAGATTGGATATTAGGAAAAATTTCTTCACTGAAAGTGTTGTTAAGCACTGGAACAGGCTGCCCAGGTTGAGTCACCATCCCTGGAGGTATTTAAAAGACATGTGATGTCGTGCTAAGGGACATGGTTTAGTGGTGGACTTGGCAGTGCTAGGTTAACGGTTGGACTCGATGGTCTTAAAGGTCTTTTCCAACCTAAATGATTCTGTGATTCTGTGGTTAAAGACCGGTAAAGTTCACTGGCTTTAGCATTTTTGAACAGAATAATGAAGTCAGTACAATGGTTACTTTTTAAGAACTAAGCAATGAGAGTATAATATACGCTAGTGAGCATGGTTTTGCTGTTAGATTCTGTCAAACAAATGTGGTTTGATTTGCTGAGCATGATAAGCTTGCTCGCTGAAAGTAACGTGGTTAGGTCTTTGTAAAGCTTTGTGACTTCTCAGATGGAAGTTGTCTGGCCTTATGGCAGGGATAACTGGATAAAGTTTCATGGGATGAAGTCAGACTTATCTTCCAAGGGTCTTTTCTGGCCTCACTTCTCACTTGCATCTTTCTCCCTCTGTGGATGCAGATTGCCACAGACTGAAATTATCTTGTTAATGTGGGCGAATACCTGAAGGGTGTACAGAAGATGGAGCCAGGCTCTTTTCAGTGGTGCCCAGTGACAGGAAAAGAGGCAATGGGCACAAACTGAAACACAGGAGGTTCCCTCTGAACACCAGGAACACTTTTTTTAATGTGAGGGTGACTAAGCACTGGCACAGAGTTGGTTGTGGGGTTTCCATCCTTAGAGATATTCAAAAACCATCTGGACGTGGTCCCTGTCTGCTGGCTCCGGGTGGCCCTGCTTGAGCAGGGGTGTTGGACCAGTTTCCCTCCAGAGGTCCTTTCCAACCTCAACCAGTCTGTGATTCTGTGGGATTATACAAAGATGCAAGTCTCTGAAGACTCAAGATCAGGCCCTAATTATTGTTTGGATGTCAGGTAACTGTTGCTCTGTTGTGGATAATAAAACATTAAGCAATTTGTGTAATCCTCTTTAATGTCTTAATGTGCAACATGCAATTTTATTTTTTTTTTAATTTAAGTTCACCTTAAGTGATAACAGGCTGTATGTGATACTAGTGTAGTACTGTAATGCCTCTGAAGTCCCAGATGGTTACAGCATTCAGTGTGCTCAGCAGGACAACAGATAGATAAGTTCTTTGAGGAAAAGACTGGAATATAAGAGAGAGAGAGGATACAAGAGGCTCTTTCAGAGGACACGCTGAAGAGAAAACAAAGAGGACAGAACATAACTGAGGAAGAGGCAAGGCTTCCGAGAAAAACATAGCTTGCTGGTCTAACAGGGTAAAGATGAACCTCTGGTTCTGAGGTTTACCTAGGAAGCAGTTTATGTAGACCTTAAAAATAGTATTAAGAAGTTCATGTATGTGCTTCTTGAGTTAGAATTTGTCTCCTGTTTCAGAGACATATTATTAGGTCAATTAAGAAATACCCATTTTTTTCAGTATCTTTGTTTTTGGTTGCCAAACCTGAGACTTACGGAAACAGATACTCTTCATATATTTTCCAGTCTCATTTATTTCGCTTGAAGAAGTGAAGGAGGCAGTTAACATATTTAAAATGTAGCTATAAGCCAAATGCCAATTCATCCTCTCTAAATACTGTAAGAGCATGAAAGAAATGTGCAGCATGCCCTAGTGCATTTTCTTTAGTCTCTGCCATTGGAAATACCAGTATTATGTCAGTGGGATGCAAAATGATTTCCAAAAGGTATGTGATCAGTGTCACCATCCCCTGGCTGTTTTGTTGAAGCAGTAATCCCAGGTACCATTGACTGTTCTAACCTTCATCAGTGGCTGGTACGGTGCAAAACGTCATCTGTTTTTGCTCACATCAAAACTAAGGAGAAGAGCAAAAAAGTATGATTGGTCAAGAAAAGGATGAAGAAATTGGAATTGTTTGGTGTAGAAGTCAAAAAGGAGATGTAAGTTTTAAAACATGTAAAATTTGGCTACAGAGAATTTGGCTACAAAGCTGAAGGAAAAACTTCTCTGAGTTGGCTTTGAAGAGGTCAAAACTAGAAGTCTTAAATTGCAACAAGGGAGACGCAGATTTTAAATGTTAGAAACAAAAATCTTTTTAATGCTAAAAGTAGTGAAACACTTGAACAGATTATTTTGGGATGTTGTGGGATCCCAGTTAGAAAGGTTAAGCAAGTACTTCTTTAGGAATGATAGGAACAGTTTTTCCTAACGCATGCAGGCAGAGGGCAATTTTGCAAGTTACGTTTTTTCTCTGGTTCGAAGACATAAGCGCAATATAAAATCACTTTCGAACTTTAGGAACGTTGCACAGATTGCTATTCAAATGTTGCTTACACTTTTTAAAAATGTGGCTGGATCAATTAACATAATTATCTCAAAATATCTAATATTGTTGTGGTTTTGTCTAACACTTTATTCAGCTTCTGTTCTCACTTTGTCTAGAAAAATTAAAAAAAAAATATCCACTTGATTCCTGGGAACCTGGCTAGGAGAAGTATATGTACCCTGCATGGCATAAAAGGATTTTAGCAATATGCCTTTTTTACAGTTATGATGCAAAATAATTTTAATGTAGTTTTTTCGTTTGCATATATGCATGCCAGCTTTATTCAGAACCTTTACCTTCTTTCTTTTTTTATTCTTAACTAACTTGCCTTCCGAGCCATTGAATGAAGACTAAAAAGTTCCTCTGAATACAGCTACTTTGGTTCTTAAGATAGCAGATAGTGCTGGAAATTAAAGCATAAGTTTTGAATATTTGAGTGAAGTGAATTAAGACATAATTATTTGTTGCCTTCTTCACTACTATAGTTATTACATTACTAGCAAGTAGGCTGTTGTCACATCCAAGAAAATGCTGAATGCAGTAAAAAAAATTTCCAGGCCGTAGATGGTAGATGTTAAGCTGCATGGAACGGGAGTTCCGCTATGGAAGACCTAACTGACTTGTCAAGAGTAAAACATGAACAGAAGATGAGCGCTTTCGTGCCATCTTCTACTCCTAGTCCTAAAAGGTTGATAGAGTAGTCATTTTAAAGTATGATTAAAGAGGTAAGTGCATGTGCTTGAGATTCCTGTTTGTGAAACAACAGAAACTCTCTGAGACCTCAGGGCTGGGGTGAGACAGGAGGTGCTGAGCCCCGGTCACGAAGAGGCAGTAATTCCTAGGTGACTGCTATAGGCAGCTTTAAAGAGGCTCAAGGGGGTCCTAATGTGGGTAACCACACTCAAATTATTAAAAAGATGCCGTATTAGATCTAAGTTATGCATAATGTGGATTATCAAAGGCTGCTGCTTTCATGGATGTATGGGAAAAGAGACTTATCAAAAAGATAGGTAGATATTGTCAGAATATTGGTTTAAAATGTTGCTGTGAAGGAATCTGTTTTGATACTATAACCAGTTTTAAATTCTGCTGTGATTTTTGACAGGAAGAACCCTGTCATTTTTTTCCGCCATAGCATCAGTGGATGGTAGAGGAGCTCTTCAAAGAGACTGCTAGTGAACTGAATCCAGTTTCTTTTATGTATTAGAGTTGTTACTATTGACTCTTTTTATTTGTTTTACTTTTCCTCTGCTCTGTTTGTTGAATGTTACTAATTTCTCAGCATTAGGAACACAGCCTAAGAAAAGGTTCTTCAGGCTTGGATTCCTTTGGTAAGCTGCACTGAGATAATTGTCTGGTTAGCAACAGATTAGCATTTTACAGTCCTACTTATTATGGCAAGATTTACTGGCAGCTTTTTACAAACATCCTGCAGATGCACCTCTGATCTTTCTGCAGTCTATTGGAATATTTTCTTTTTGATTCTAGAACTCTGTTTTAAATAGGAGCGTCTCATTGAGGTCCTTATTCCAAGACTGGGTCCTGGTTTCATGCTGCTGTTTCTTTCCAACTAAAGCTTCCTCAAGCAAATCAAAGTTCCTCACGGGTATTCATCTCCTTGGGAATCGTTGAATCAACAGACGTTTGCAGGAGCACAGGGCAGCTTTTCAAAGCCAGGCAGCTTTTTATCTGTCAGCCAGAATGAGGTATTTGAGCATGTCCTTGGGTGACAGTAGAGAAGTGAAAGTCTTGCAATTGTGGTCATGGTAGGTGCATCTCTGCTTCTCTGATCCTGTAAGAGCCTCCCTCTTTCTGAACGGGGTAGTAAAGCTCTCATCACACTGTCCAGATAGTCTTGTTTTTTGTTTCAACTTGCAGTCACATCTTTTTCACATACTTGTTCGCAAGCGATTGTTAAAAATTTATGTGGCAGTGTTGGTGTTGCCATGTATCTTTAGAAGAATCCAAGCTCTGGTACTTGCTCATGTTTTGACTGTTCTTAAGTGGCTATGCATAGTAGCTCAGGTACTGCGCTCTCTTGTTCCCTTGTTCATATCATCCTACAGTGATTTGATGTAAAAATCAATGGATGACCTGAATCCTACACAACTTTTATGACAGTAATACAGAGTTTCTTCATATTACATGAAACAACTCCCAATCCTTTATTGTTAATACAGTTCTTCTTTTATGGGAAGGGGTTTGTAGTACAGAATGTGTTTGTTACTTTCCTGGTCCCCTACTTTCTCCTTATTAATAGCATTGTAAAGGAGTCACAATAGAAGATTGCCGCATCCTAAACATCATAACTGCTTTTGGTTTAATAATTGCCATTCTTTGACAATAAAGACTATCCTATGGCATCTGTGCATATGGATTTATGAATAATATATCAAATATCCTAATTTAGAGCAGTCCTTTACTAGACAGGAAAGGTGAAGAAGGAAATACTCTTTTAACTAGTAGTGGTTACTTTAGGCCATCTGTTTTTATTTCTAGTTACATTGTAACAATATCACATTATCACAGTGAGTGTCCCCATAGAACTTTTTGGAAACTCTCAAGTGTGGGTTTTTTGTGTGTTGCTCTTCTTTTTGCTGTAGAGAGATACGTGCAGATAGAAAAACAAACACAAAGAGCATTATTTAGACTGAACGTTAATTTTTAGATTCTGTGTCATCTTTCAGTTAGTAGAGTCATCTTTGTATCTGGTGTCTTCTGTATTTTCTGACTTGAGGGTTATGCTGCATTTGAATTTTCTTTTTCTGTGTAAAATGACAATAAAAATGAAACCTGAGTTTGTGAAGTGTTCTTTAATTAGAAGATGAGAGTTTTCTGTAAATGTCTGGCTGTTGAAGAGGCTATGAATCACATCGCTTTACAGGGGATTTTGAGTCACTGATGTAAAACACAGTAATGTCAAATGCATTATGAATGTCAGACAAATTTATAAGATTTTATAACTGTCGGGGTCAGTTTCATTTAGATAGAGATGCTTGTATGCATAACTATTATTGTCAAGAGATGAATAAGAATATTTTGAGTCCTGAACCTGTTCTTCCTAAAAAAGATATGTGTGCATGCCAATACAAAGTAGTGTAATAACACGTTTTGATAATGTCAGATTATTTTATGTGAATGTATGCTTTTTCTGTGAAACCTTAGCTATAAAAATCAGAATGATTGCTGCAAAGTAAGTTAATCAAGACCACGTTTAGGAGATTCTTAGTTAAGTCAATTAAGGTACGGTACTTCAACTATTTTCCCTAATAGGCTTATTTAGCTTTTTGAGTAAATTGTGAGGTTACAGATTAAAAAATGACTTCCTGAACTGAGTATAATGTTTTAGGAGCTATATTTTAATTGAGTGCTCTCATTCCTTAAAAAAAATGCAAAAAAATAGTTGTCTTAGTTTGGAAGGCTGGCTGTTATGTACTTTTAACTTCTTTTTTAGGTTTGTAGGCGGAGAGCTGAATATCTGTTACAATGCTGTAGATCGTCATGTTGAGAATGGAAGAGGAGACCAAATTGCCATTATTTATGACAGTCCTGTAACAAATACCAAAGAGAAAATAACATATAAGGAACTTCTTGAACAGGTATGCTTGAAAATAACCTTGTTACTGAAAATGGCCAGTAAATATTGCACAGCAGGTAGATACTAGAGAGGTAGAAATGGTCTACCTTGCTAGTTTATTCCTTTTGCTGTGCTCAGTATTGATTGATAAGCTTCAATACCTGTACCCAATTATACTGCATCTAAGAGGTTTTGATCTTCCTCTAATTCTTCTTTTTCTTCTGCAGTTTAACAGTTTTTTTCCTGGTTGGTTAAACTTTGAACTTTTCTCTATTGGATTTCTTTTTTTCCCCTCCTAACAGTTCTTATTTCATATTTAAAAGGTAAAGCCAATTAGTCAAATCACTTGACAGTTGCTATGATGAACAAAAATACAATTCCGGTAGAAATGAAGATGCGTACCTTGCCTATTGCTGCACATAACTGAGTGTTGAAATTTGACAGGGAGGAGCTCTAAAGAGAGCTGCATCACCTGCCCTGCTGTAGGCTGTAGTGGGGCTACTGGTGGCCCCACACTAGTTTTCTGTCTGGAAAGTCTGTGGATTTTGACTTCCCTGTCAGCTGAGGTAGCTTACCCCCAGCTGGGGTCGTGAATACCCAGTTCTGCATCAGCCCATTCAGATTTACTCAGTGCCTGGCTGCGGGTTGTTGCCACCATGGGTGTTTGCAGTCTGCCCCGTTCTCCACTCTCACAGCCATCAGCTGGTCGTTTGCCCTCACGCTGCTCCTCTGTTTAGCTGGCTTTTTTCTTCCAGTTACGTGTAGCAGTTGCACCTAATGCTGAGTGCAAAGAAATGCTGGAGTCAGACTCATATTTTTCCTTAATGTATTTCAATGTGCAAGATGCATTACAGTGAATGGAACACACTCGCTCTACTTCAGACATGCACGTAGTGTCTGGAGTAATGTGAACCTACGGTTTAAAATGTGAAATGAGGTTCACAATACAGTAATTCAGTTTGTGAGGGTTTTATTCCACTGTTGCAGGAAAAGAGGTCATACAGCTACAAAAAATGATAAACCTGTACTGCACTCTACCTTTTAAGGAAAATATAGAAAACATATACTCCTCACTAGTTTTCTGTTGATTTACTAAGTCTGAAAAAGAACTTAGAAGTTACCATGCAGTATGTTGGAGCTAGAACAACTAGCTTCAGTGTTTTAAGAAATCAGGAGACTTTAAAAGGGCCCAACTCCTTATCTAATTTTATTTATTCTTTTATAGATAAGTATTATATATATAATATATAAAATAGATCTCTAACATTTATATTTAT
>NW_008795923.1:1416584-1497831 GCF_000699145.1 Aptenodytes forsteri | reverse complement strand
ATAAAATTATAATTATATATACAATTTTGTCATGCACCATGTGTAAATATAATTTATACATAATATATACACAATATATATATGTATATATGAAATAAATATGCACATACATATAAAAATACTTTTTATTTTAATGAAGTAATACAATATTTTGATGTAAATTATCTTAAGTGGACTCTCTCTATAGAAATTTCCTCTGAAAAGCACTTGAAAAGTAGCCTTTGTTTTGCTTTTTAAGTTTGATGTTGGTATTAAGTCTCCTAAGTTTGTTTACCTGCATTCTCTTTAAGTATATTAAATGTTTTGGGATATGGTAGATTTGTGCAGAATGAGAAAGTTTTGCTAGTTGACATACACAACCTTTCCTCTACATTTCCTCTTACAGCAGCATTACCAAACAGAATGGAAGAACTGGTTTAAGTTTTCTGGGGGTATGTAGCAGAACCAATTCAGAAGTTCATTATAATCTTGCTGGTAGCTGAGTCCTATCTAAATACTGTTTCTGAATTCTCTACAGTTTCTTCTTCTCCTTAATCAAAAGGGAATATAAGTAAAAGGCAGGATTTGAGATTATTATCTTGTCTGTTGAAGCTGTCTAGTCCATTCTGTGGAATAAATTTAACTTGGTTTACGTGGTAACTATTGGACACCCGATAACAAAGGTATTCACAAAGAGATTTGCTGAAAATGGGAAAGACATGGACTGGTCTATTTTGTATCATAGATCTTGTAGGGTCTAGGAGAAACTTTGAGAAAAGGCCTACCAAACCACTATGGAGCGTGGATGATGATGTTTGGCTCACAGCCCTCAGTCACTGCTTGTCGCTGTGTTCTCAGTCTGCTCAGCGTAAGCTGAAAGTACTATATCGTGTCATTTTGAAAGAGACTTTCAGTGCTCTGCATGTTTCATTATAGATCAGTATGAGTATAGATCAGACACATGACCAAAGTTGATGAACCTCCTGGTGGGGAAAGGAGCCTTTTGCCTTCTTTCCTGAGTTCCTTTCCCAATTTAAAATAGCCTGACAGTGTGTATTTGTGTGCAGACTGTCGTTTGGACTGTCCACGTCCAACAAATGTTTAGTAGTCTGTCTGGCCAGTAAGCTGATACTGTAATGAGGATGTCTTTTCAGAGACATCCTGCCTGTTCAAAATGTCTCTACAAGACATCAGCACTTGAAGTGGTGGAACTCTTTCTGGCTTTTGGTAATAAAAGTGGAGTTTATACATGGATTCACCAGAGGTTATGTAGGATAACTGTGGGTTACAGGATGGGAAGATGCAGGGTTTTGTAGCAGGTTGGATCGTTTGTTCCAGGATCAAACGCATGGTAAGGATGAAAAAAATGACATAGCTGCTTGGTTGGAGATAATAAGGCTCCTTAGGGAGGGTGGGATAGCTTGAGCTATGTACTCGGGAAGCCTGTTGTTTTCAAATTATTGCTATCCTTTTTACTTGTTGCATTGCTGTTCAGATCTAAGAGCTACAGTGACGCTGCAATTTGAAGTTAAGCACCACTGAACTATAAATAATTGAGAGAAATGTTGGAAGCTTGCTGATGTTTAATGCCCAACCTGTGGGAAACTTTTTTTTTTTGCAGAACTGGAATAGAAGTATTGCAGGACAATTTCAGCAATTCTTTATTGATGTAAATAAAGGCAAGATCAGTTTGTGTTGATACTCTGTACAACTATACTGTCTTCACACTTGGAAAGTCTTGAGAATTACAGTTAAAGTGAAGTTGTACGTAGTACATACAGTTGCATTTTAGGCGTGTTAATTATATGTTGTTACACGTGAAATCTTCCAAATGCAGAGAGGAGGAATTTGGCAAATTTAAGACATAACACTCTTCCAGAATGTACTGATTGGACTTTTTTCTTTACTGATGCCTGTTATAGGCCTTTCACTGAAGCCAGTGAAATGGGGATGTAGGTCAAAGTTTTGAGTATGCCTTGGGAGATTCTCTAATTCCTGTAGTGAGATGGCAGGAAAAGATAAGGGAGACACAAATTCTGTTAGAAATATTACTGAATCTGTGTAGTATTAGGGAAATATAAAGATACCTGGAAGAAGTAAGGAGCAATGGCTTCTGTTTGTTTAAAAACAAATTTTCTGATTGTGTTGGAAAATACTACCATTTTCAAGTTAAGGCAAAGGTTGTTAGGTAGGTGAAAAAACCCTTCTGTTTACATCATTAGGTGTATTCTCTAGAATGCCTCACTTGCTGAAAAGAAATCTCAAGGATTTGAGAGTCATATTATTTGCAGTTGTTGATGCTTGACAGATCATGTACACAAAAGCAGTATGATTTCTCTCTGTGATTCTTTTCGATAACAATGCACAGTTAACATGTTGAATTCAGTGCCATAATAAATAATTTCTGAGTGCAGTAACGTGATGGGATTAGTAAAACCAACACCCCCGCAAGCCTCTGACAGCACAGAATGTTACAAAAATATGGATGAGAAAGAAGGGCTTCAGGTTATCAACAATGGGCTAGGATGTAATTTCTTCTGTAGGAAGGTTTTTTCCATAATTAACCACCCTAAAAGCATCTTCTTCCAAAATAGCTGTATTAGCCATTGTCAGTTTGGATTTATATGTGTATCTGTCTTGCTCTGCTCATAATCTCCTGTATATGACTGAGGAATCACCCAGATTGTTTTGTTTCTAGTAGTCTTTCTCATTCTTCATGCTTTGCTCCATCTTCTTTCTTTGCCTTCTGCCTTGAAAAATGACCAAATCCTTCTTAGCTAGAAATAGTGACTTTGATTTCAAGATATTTTTTCTTAGAGTTGCCTTTAGAATCAAAACTAGAATACAGACAGAAAATCCTACTGAGACTGACAGCCCAACTTTTTATCTTCTTTTTCTGGTAAAGCAACATTATCTTGATAAAACTATGTATTAGACTTCTTTAATGCTGGTTTTCCTTATCTTATTTAAATTGCAAATGGCATTCTTCAATGCATGTCCTAGAAAGATTTAACTGTGATGTCACTGGGGTAGCTCTTCAAAAATATCATATTAGTATTCTTCAAAGGATGAGACTTAATGAGGAATTTCCAAAGAGTGGTGTCTTGGGTTTTTCACATTCCACACAAAAGACTTCCAAATGACACTGTAAAAGTCTGAAGAAGCAGCTGGAACTTGATCTCCCCTGACTCAAGATAGTTATACTGCAGCATGTCAATGTCAGCGATACTTACAGTAATGTTTAATTTGGTGCAGCCTGGGCAGATGAGTGAAGCAAAGCCATGCTGAATTAACTGCTGAGGCTCCTGACATTTCCACTATTTGTGGTTTGTGAGTTTTACTTTGGACTAGGTTTAGTTTCATCCTTTGAACTGAATGTCCCACAGCTCACTTCAAAGCCATCTGAACATAACTATCCCACAAATCTTTGCTTCTTTGACTTGTGGATTACTGTAGGAACTGCCATGCTCACCCTTCATCTGTCTCACTGCTGATTTCTGTCCCCACTCCAAGTGGATGTTGTACAAATAATGGCCTTTTAGGGGAACATAGGTGCTGTAGGAGTTGTGCAGAACACTATGGGCTATCCTTCACAAGTACCAGAAATGCCTTCTGAGGCAAATGGTTGTCTGGAACCCATCTCTTCTGCGGAGTGAATGCCATGGCATCACTTCTGGTCAAACATTAAATCCGTGCCAAGTTGATAAGTATTACAGAATCCCCATCTCATCCCAGTCCCTCCTTGGAGACACACGGTCCACAGCCGATCTCCCAAACCAGGAAGGAAAATGGCCCTTCCCAAAAATCCCCAGCTTCCTCTCAATCCAAAGAACTTCTTGGCGTCTGAAAGAAGGAAGGAGAAATCACTGTAACTAACTGCAATCCCAGCAGCTGTCTGGCTGCGTGAGAAAGAAATATAAATCATTCTGATTTATATTTTGTCTTGTTATTTGTGGAAGAGTGCACCAGCACCACTACCACCACTGAGTAGGTCCTTTATACACTGCATTTGAGACAATGCGGTTGGGGTTTTGTGCAGAAGCCTAGGGAGGCTGTGTTACCAAGGCACGCCATGTCCACAGCTTATGCAGTTGCCAGGACTGTGCCTGGCACACACGCAGAGCTGGGACAGGGCAAGTGGTCTCTGACAGAGCTTGTTGCTCCACAGAACTTCTCTCACAGCTCACGGCCCCTAGGGAATCATCTCTCAAGGTGCAGCAGCTCTCACAGTCGATCTAGAGACTTACACCACCTTTCCACAGCTCTGCGACCAGTGCCCTAATTCTACCAGAAACCTCCTAAACACAGTCCCACGCTCAATACATGTACAGGAAAGGGGTAGACACACTTACTCAGGCGGGCATCTGGACCACCGGTTTTGCAGTTCCCATTGCCTGCAGTGGCAGAGAATGGGCCAAGGGGATGTTCCTGCATGTTGTCTTGCGGGGGTCCTCTGGAGGTTGCAGACGTGTAGACATGTGCAGCACCATTGCCATGCTTTTCCCTAGACTGTGTCCCAGGACTGCTGATCCTGGGACCAAGGGCGTGCATGTCCTTGGATGTCTGTGGATGAGCAGTGGGCTTGGCAGAGTGCTTTCCCCTCCCCTGACTATCTGTTCAAGATCTCTGTGGTAGGGGCACATGCACTGTGCCACCTGTGAAGCATCGTTTTGCTACCTCATCAAGAACATGGTCTTCATCTATTTGAAACGAATGCAGCACCACTTGTCAGTCCTCTCCCACTTGGCAGCAGGCTTGACATTAGCAGGGTGGTGCATCTGCTGGAGAAGCTTTTGCAGCAGTAGGAAAAGGAGGAAACAATAATTAAGAAGAGTAATAGAAGAGTGAAAAGGCTGATCAAGGGGTGGGGGAAAGAAGCAAGGAGTACTTTCTTTAGTAGTCTTAGAAAAATGACACAGTGGAGAAGCTGAAGAGCATAAGGCAACTTGCTGCCTTTGCTTTAGAGGAATGCATATGTGACATGGCTCTTTTTACACCATGAGATGCACTTCAGGATGTTTCAGGAGCTCTCGGTATTTGAAGAATCCTTTTGTGTTTAGCTTGCATTGAAAGACTCGACACTGGTGAGACCCAGTTGTTGTTCAACCCAGGAAGGTTTGAAATTCCTCTTTTGAGCTTTTGGAGAGGAATTTCTGTTGTAGTATCTTCTAAGAATAATTCTTTTGGCATGGACCAAAACTGCTTTTTGTAACTACTAGGGACAGCCAGGTGATTTACTTCAGAACTGCAGTACTTCTCCAAACCTGAATTGCTAATACAGATGTAGTATTTGTTTGATGGCTGGGTAAAAATAAAGCCGTGCTCACTGGGGGCTTGCATTTGATAGAAGTGTAATTTAAGCCCAGATCTTCAAAGCTGAAAGCCTACTTGAGTTTCTTATTGTATCACTTGGTCTCAAGTGATTTTATTACTGAAGTGTGAAATATAATAAAGTGATAGAGCAATCTTAAGCTTGAAGAAAAGCGGAGAAATAGCATGCTGGTAGGAAAATAGCAACTGTAAAATCTTGAGTGATTAAGTACGCTGTCTTAATGTAAACCATAAATGACAACACACTGTAACAAAGTGGAAGGTTTCATGGCTTTTAACAGTTCAATGAAATGTCACTACTCACTCTTCCCCCCCACCTTTTTAGAGAGTGATTGTGTGGATGTTTCGGGGTTTCCACATCAATCTTAAGGGCAATGTAAACCTGCTTTATGATGTTCCCTAGTCTTCCAAATAGGTGCAGATAAAGTGCTTTATTATATATTATGTAGTCCAAATGCTCCCTAGCTGTCATAAGGATGAGGGAAAAGGCACAAGGAAAATCGTAGATACCCATGTATTGTATTAGATTATTGTCTTCGGTGACATTAAACTCTCTAGGGTGGGGAGGCAAGTGATTACTGGGTTTGCATGGAAGACGTGGTTCCTGTCTGCAGCATGCTACATATATTCTGCTTTAAGTACAATTTACCCATGATAGGTTTCAATAAAAATGACTTAAGCACATGCAGATCTCTTCACTGTCTCCCTCCTACAGCCAGGTACCAAACTTCTATAGCTTGTATACAGGCACTGGGGGTCTTCTATTACAAAATTACTAATTATGATCTTTAAATGATGCCTTTTTCCTTTAGCAGGCAAACATTGCCTTTTTCATCATCATTAATAATTATAAAATAATAATAATGAATAGTAATACTCGTCCATTGTGTTTAACTACTTATTGCCTACTATCCACACTTACGCTGAATATAAAATTACTCATTAAATATTGTTTGCATTGCCTCTGGCCTTTTTGTTAACACTCTGCTTGAGAGTCTCGCAAGCAGCAAAGATAAGGATTAGTTTTCTCAGTTCTTTGAGATAAGGTGATATTAGCTCTGTGTTACAATGAGTTTGCAGATTTTAATGTTTTCACAGTAGGTAGAAAAGGAATTTACCTTTGGAAGTAGAGTTGTTATCCTTACTTACAATTACTTTCACCAATCCTGTCTAGAAATGACTGTAAATGCTGATGGTATGGCAATAAATTCTAGTTGTGTACATGTCCAGGCCTTGTTGATTTTTGTTGGGTTTTGATAGTGTATGTCAGTTTCATAGAGTATTGATAGGTATTAGTAGGCCTAGAATTAAAGATATTTTCTTTTGATGATCAGTAGCATTTAATATAAGAGGTCTGTTACAAATGAATCATATACATACCTTAGTTTGTGTGAGTTTTCAGCTTGGTATGGTGATGGCTTTGCCTTATAAACATATTCTCTCTTGCGGCTGAAAATAACAGCAGGGATTTATGCAATTCCATATAAATGGAAGCTACGCTGTTATCTTCTGATGTAAGCATGCATGCTTGGGGCTTCTACGTTTCCATTTTCTTAAATCCTCAGGCAGAGGTGTAGAAATATGCATAGTTTGATTGTGGATGAGCTGTGTATTTAATGCAAACACAGGTCAGATGCACCTGGGGCTTCTGGGTGTTACTGTCTCAGGTTGCTGAAAGTCTGAACATGTGTTCCCACTGAAGAGAGAAGCAGTCAGTAATGCTATATTATCCTCTTCAGTACATGTATCAGATAGGCTTCTAGGATTGGATGTAATTGGCCCAAGTTTTCTTGACTATGACCATAAAAGAAAGAGCCTAATGCCTACAAATCTTGGAAAATAACAGTGGTACTAGAATTTGAAATATTAAACTGGAATAAGGTAACTCTTTAAACAGAGAAAACTCAAATTTGATGAATAATATAAATGAAAGTAAAACATTTCAAAGAAAATCTACCCTCCTGAGTAGCTCAGCCTTGAAAAAGAGGGTCTTTCCCCCCTGTCCTGCTTGCACAATGTGTATTATTGGCCTATGCTGCTCCCATTGCTTGCATTATTTGCTGGGTCACTGAAAACATCTCCTACTGCTTCAGAAGCTTGGGTATTTTCTATTCTACAGGCAACATCCCCCTGCTGCTCTCAGGAGTTTGCCTCCCCTTTCCTTTCTCTCCAGTCTGATAGTACCTGGAGAAAAGAGTCTTTAACGAGACTAAATTTTGCTTGAAATCTTATCTATGTGATACAATGAATAAATAAGGAATAATGCAGTATAGGTAAGATATCAGGAATTCATATATAAGTAGATTCATGTTACACTGGTAGTGAAAGAAATTAGAATGTTTGAACTTTTTATGTTTATTGTAGTATTTTCTAGTGAATGGCAACCTCTTAAAGAAGAGTTTTACTACTGTAGATAAGAAGAGTTCCCCTGTAAGACAGAGCAACTCATTTGTTCTGAACTTAGATTTATATGTCTTCAGATATCCCAAGAACTTCCTAGAGAATTTAACATTTTGGTCTGATCACTAATGTAAAACTATTGCACGCAAAACTATTCTTGTTACGTCTGGCTGGCGTGTAACCACGCTTACGGAGTATTCCAGTTTACAACTTCCTGGGATGGTTCTACTTCCATCCTGTTTCCTATTAGCTTATTAGTCTACTTCGTTTCTTCTTAGTCTGCAGTTTTTCCTGTTAACCTATTAGCCTATGTTTTGTGCACAGTCACATGCAGTTTTACCTCTATTACTTATACACCTCTACACACTGATGTCTAATTGAAAAATTTAAAGGCAGTGAACAGGTTTAGATAGTGAGTGTTACACAACTGTCAGCCTCTGGAATTCGAGAAACCTCTGACAGCTGAGTTCATTCCATTGCTCTTGGGGAATTAGTAATTTGCTTTTCCTTCAGAAGATGCCACATTTCCATGCTGCAACAAGCAGGCTGGGACAAGTACAGAGTGCTTGTCACAGGCTCCCATGCTCACTCTAACAGAACTTACTATGTGGCAAATTGTCCGTCCTGGTGTACTAATGAAATATTCAATACTGGTTTTGTGACAGAATACTATATACTGTCAAGGTAATAAATATTTTCTCATGGTGATACAGATGGTTGACATTGCTGCTGATCTGTCACATTTCTTGAGTTCCAGTCCTTTGCTGCCATGCACAGTCTGTCTTCAGGCTTCTGCATACCAAAAATGAAAATCTGAAAGTGAGAGGAAAAATGGTTTCTTAAGTCTAAATGTATTTCTCTGAATTTGTATTTACATTTGATTCAGGGGATAAGATTTCTTGTCTCGGGTTCTGAGAAGTTTACAACACTGTAGCAGAGAAAATATTACTACATATTCATTTGTGTTTCAAACTTAGCTATTTAGGACAGAATTTGTGTTATGAAATGCCCTCTTTACATCCATTCTTAAAAGGTAAAATTGAGAAATATAAGCAGTTATCTGGATAAAAGAAAGAATGGTTAGAGTGTCATTTAAAAGTTTGCAAAACATTGCTATTGATTTTTTTCTCTAATGTGTAAAATAATTAGCTTCAGTCCATTCTCATTTTACAAAAAAAACCAGAGAGATGTATTACAGTGTTTTTTGCAAAAAGGAAATTGTCCTAAATTTATTGAATCTGGATTGTATCGTTCATCTACTTTCTGTATCATACTGGCTTGTTTCCTTAATGTCCTGTGTTTGTTGATTGTGTGAAAGTTGTTTTTTATGGGACAACAGCAGATCTGGAAAAACTTTTAATATGTTGTGAATGTTTTGTCAGTACAGGTCTCCAAGTTAGCTGATGTCATGGTCAGACATGGTGTGAAGAAAGGAGATCGTGTGGTCATCTACATGCCCATGATTCCACAGACAGTGTACTGTATGCTGGCTTGTGCAAGAATAGGAGCCATTCATAGCCTGATTTTTGGTGGATTTGCATCTAAAGAGCTTTCTGTTCGCATTGATCATGCAAAGGTAATACGTATTTGGAACAACAAACACCATTGCATTAGTTATTCATATAAATCAATGTCAAAAACCTTTTTTTCCAGAGAGGATAACATTTCTCCTTGTGTGGCACGCAGTCTCAATTTGTTTATAATACCTAACATTGAAATGTGAACAAAGTACTACATCTGTGCTGAGAGTGATACTTTTATAGCAGACATTGAGATACAAATTTTGACCTCTTTTAAAAAAGCATGAGTTTAACACGCTGCTGCTTAGAGCATACTTTCTTCTCCCATTTGTCAATCTTTGTCTACAAAGCATCACCTTAAAATGGGCTTTTCACCCAGCATTTTCCTCAAGTGTATGAGGAAAATGCTGCCAACCCTAAATGACTTCATTGGTTTACTTGATGTAAAAAAAGACACAGCAAGTCTTTTGCCAGGTTAGCTATAGAATTACTAGCTGCAGACCATGGCTAAATCCTAATTTACATTGCCTTTTTCTTTTTTCTTTAAAAGGCACATCTAAATATTTTGGATGGTTTTTGGTCCATCTGATGTGTAATGAAAGTGTAAGTAAAGAGGAGAAGCACATCCTCAATCTAAATTTCCAAACACACTCCAATTTTGCAATACTGCAAAGCTTTCTTGATAAGTGAATTGCACGCTACTGAGATTATCTTTAAGATATGTGTATGAGTAGCTGTGATGGATGGTATTCTGCTGAACTCAAAAGTTAATTGAAGCAGTCTCAAAAAGCCCTAAACTTTCTATTAGGCTTTTATGTGAATTGGTTTGGATGCTGCAGTGCAGGACCTAATGCTGGTAAGATGCATTAGAAAGAGTTAAAGATGTGGGATGGAAAGCTGGCTGTGAGATGCTCTTGTGGAAGAAAGGTCAAACTTCACATTTTATTGGAAGATCTAACTGAAAGAAATACCAAGCACTTTCTAGTGACTATGAAAAGGTACATATACTTCACCAGCTTACCTTAATTTATCTTGAATTTTAAATAGGTCTGGGAATGCTGCAAAGTCCTGCAGCTGATAATTTTTACTCTTGTCAGGTATTGGCAGTTACAGGTGCTCTGCGGTGAATTGTGAAGAAGTAATACAGACCGCGAGAACAGGCATTTCTTGTCATCTTTCTTTTCACCTGAATCTGGGAATATATAGTTCACAATATCGAAACAATGGATACTTTTGAAGGACATTAACTATATTTTAAGAAATTAACATGACATCTGTTTAAGCCCTTTATCTCAGTAAACTAGGAAAACCGAGAATACTTAAGAACAATATGGTTATATGCCTATTTGATAGGGTAGTTGCTATGCCTTCAACAACCAAATTTTCTCATGTTTTTTGAATCACAATAATAATATAACAATTCCAGGGGGCTTTTTAGATTTTAAGTCCAAACCCTGCAAAATAAAATGCAAGTAATGGAGTTTTTCAGACACGATTTTTGAAAGTGCTTCGCGAAAGCAGTGTTATGATTTGCAAGTGAACAACAATTCTTTGAAATACAAAATGTATGAGAGACCCAAGTTACTCAAAAATATCTGTTACTATCTTCCATTCCAGAAATACTGTATTCCTCCCTTATTTACAGTTGAGACATTTGGAGATTTTAATAAGGTTTCCTTGAAAAAATGAGCTAATATTTGTAATAATTTATTCTGAATAAGACATAGTTCCTGCACACAGGTATGGCTATATGAATATATGAATGGTTACCTGCACTTCTCATCATAAGATGATCCAACGTTTTGAGTGATTAGGCAGCAAGCTCAGCTGCTGATACATAAGATGCACAATTGCCTTATAATAGTTGCAGTCCTGTCTTGTCTTCTCTTGAAGCACTGTTTATTTTGGGAATTTGTATTGTAGATTAGAAGGCAGTATCTTGCCTTTTATTTTTAACTACTTGTATGATATGATTCAGGTCTCTGTCTTTAGAGCACTATATAATATCTGGCAGAACTAAATGTGCATGGCAATCTGACATGGATCGTCTAACCACAAAGCCAGAGCAGTACCAGCAGGTGCAGCAGAGCTATATAATGACTGCATAAACACCGGATTTCTTTAAAATGCGTGTCGCTTTTTTGAAGGAGGAGGGATGCACAACAGAAGTGCAGTAAGTTTGAGCATAGGCTTGTAATCAGTTGTGTGGCTGTGGCACAAAGAGAAAAGAGCTTTGTGTGTTGAACAGTGAGGGCCTGAGTGCTGGATCTCTCTGTAAACCTCTTAATGACACTCCTGACATTTTGTGCCCCAAAGGTGTCGGTTTTTGGTTTGTGCTTTCTGCAGCTTTATTAGTTGGCCCAATAAAATTTATTTATTGCTTTTTCTAGACTTTGCCTTGTACGCTGTTAGAGACTATAGAAGAATTTGTAGGAGGTGTCTTTACAACAGAATAAAATTATTGGTCTGGTACAATCGGGCCTTGCTTTATCTCATTTCTACTTCTTCATATTGTTTTTTTTCTACAGCTCAGTATTGCTGGCATTCCTTCACCAGCAAACCTTTGGATTTTTTTGGTTTTACTTCAAACTAGTTATATTTCTATCTAATCTTATTGTGCAGGACTACATAGAGCCACAGAAGAGGTGGGAAATGGGTGTATAAAAGCAATATGGGAGCAGAGATGCAGGGAAAATAATATCAGTAGACAGAGAGGTAAAATACTAGAAAACAGCAGTTAAAGCCAGTAATGGAGCTTTGATTTGCACAGAGTGATCCATGATGCTTCCAAATAGTAATCCTCACCTGGAAAATACATCACCTTAGCCAATTTAGTATTGGTTATTTTTAGACTTCCTTACTGCATACAAAGTAGTTGATGAGCAGAGGTGGCACTATTTACAAATGACTGTAAACCCGGCGTTGACAACAGTCTTTCATCTTAACAATCGAATAGAACTGTGTTAATATCTTACTTTAATTACGGTCTAATTTCAGGGTAGCCTCCAGATGAATTTTCAGTTTAACTGCATTGTATTGTGTCATCTTTTATTAAAATCAGTGCATCCCAAAAGAGAAAGATGACAAATGCTGAAATTTTAAAACTCATCTGAAATCTTTATTTTGAATACAAACTAATTAGCGAGCTTCCCTGAATGGCAGATTTGGACAGGAAACATGTTATTATTGCACAAGAAAACAATTTAATCTGTGCTTTCTGTGCTGAGTTTAATGCAGCCTTAACTGTGGCATTGTGGTTTGTGCCTATGTAATGAGATTTCTGCTAATGCATACAATTAGTAAACTAGTTTGATCAAACTGAGGGGCATAAGATAAATACACTTCTAAAACTCCAAAAGCAAGGACATTGAAGACTCATTCTTCTCCAATTAAAATGTGTTCTAACACAGTTTCTTTGGTGCTACCTTTTATTTCCTGAAATACAAGAAATAAAAATACTGATCTTGGAACCTGAGTCAAAATAGTTTGTATGCAGATTTCTTGACTTAGGAAATCTTACGTAAAACCTGAGGTTAATTTAATGACAAAGATGCTAAATCCACATTTGGAAATAGAAATTATTCTAAAAAACCCCAGAATAATGGAAATCTGATTTTTAGTGGTTTTGCATCCTGAATCCTGCAACCATCACTTGAAAGACTCTAGCTTTACTTCCCTCATGTGCCTTATGACTTTAGCTTATTCTCTTCCTGTATTTCTAGTTTCCTGTCATCTCTTGTTTGCCTTCTTCTTCCTCTTTCCCCTATTTTCCCTCCCGTGCCATTTAATTGCAGGCTGGAAAAGAGCCAGCAAAGTGCTATAGCTAGTTTTGAAATATGCCATTGTGTGCAGGCAGATAAGTAGAAAGCAGGCTGAACAGGACAGATAATTGCTGACATCACTGTACCACTTTTCCTTAATGGAGGCGCTAAGATGGAGATGGGTTTTTATCTCTGTTCATTAATTTTTGTGCAACTTACAAGAACTTAATTCTGTTGATTTCTTACTGAAATTTGGTTGAAAATGGTGAAAAGTGTCAGAAGTTGCTAGTGTGCTCCTGAACAAAAAACAGATGCATGGACAGCACGATCGCACAAGCTTGGTTTCCTTAGAAAACTGATCTAAACCCCTGTTTCTAATTATGTGAAGACAGATTTTATACATTGAGTGTCATTAATCAAAGAATTTCCTGGAAAACATGTTATTAGGTTACAGATATAAAATATATTGCAAATGTATATATTAACAATTTAACTTCTTTATTTTAGCCCAAACTTATTGTAACAGCAAGTTTTGGAGTAGAACCGAAAAGGAAAGTGGAATACATATCCCTCCTAGAAGGAGCACTGGCAAGGGTACAGAGCAAACCTGATAAAGTTCTCATTTACAAGCGACCTAATTTGGTGGGTGTACAGTTGTTGTGCTTTTATGTTGACTTTCAGATGTGTATGTAATGCACGTGCCTTTTCTCTTTTACAAGAAATTTTAAAATTTTTGGTGTATCTGTTTGTAGATTGTTCTTGAATTTTATAGGGGAACTTTATATTCATAAGATTTAAATAGTAAATAGAGCTAATGCAGCAGAGATTACTGTACAGAAAATTGAATAGTACATGTTTTTTGACCCACTTCTGTTTATTCCATCTGTTTTTCTTTCAACACTTTTCTATTTTTCAATGGGCAGGGCCATGTTCCTCTTGTCCCAGGTCGCGATCTTGACTGGGAAGAAGAGCTTGCAAAAGCACAGTGTTATAAATGTGTCTCCGTTCCCTCAGACCATCCACTTTATATTCTGTATACATCTGGAACAACAGGCTTGCCCAAGGTAAAGGACTATCTGTAGTCTAAGTGTCTGTGACCAACTTATTTGCAGTTCCACTTGAGAAGATATTTAATTAAAAAGGTTGAAAACGTTTGCCAGTGCTCAGTGCTATAAATGATAAACATTGCTAGAAATGGTTTAATCTCATTTATTCACGTTTCACTACTTTAAAGTCAGTGTCTAGGAATAAATCACGTTTGTTTATTTAAATAGTAGTATTATAAAGATAAACTGCATTTACTTCAAAATGTTTGTACATTTTGTCTACATTCTAGTCTTTGTTAGTTATCGTCTGAAAACTATTGTTATCTACGGCTTGGGTTGGGTTTTTTTGTTTCTTTTATTGTATGTTTGTTTGTTTGTTTTCCAAAATTACTGCTTCAGTGGGAATGCTAGCACAAGCATGTACTTGTCAGAACGAATCCTTTTCTTAAGTGAGGAGTATTGGAATTAAACAACTTTAGGTCTATTACTGCCAAAGACCCCAAAATTTCATTGGAGACAGGAATAGCATTACATCCTTCAAATGATCTTAAATGTTCAAATTTTCTCATTTAGGGTGTTGTCAGACCAACAGGTGGCTATGCAGTTATGCTGAACTGGACAATGTCAGCTGTATATGGACTCAAACCTGGTGAGGTAATTCTGTTTAAATGTCATGTAAATTTTTTTGAACCCCTCTTAAAAACTCCCCACTATATTTATGTTTTTATTTCGTTTTAGGTGTGGTGGGCAGCTTCTGATTTAGGCTGGGTTGTTGGTCATTCCTACATTTGCTATGGACCTCTCCTTCATGGGAATACTACAATTTTGTATGAGGTATGATCCATTCTAAAAAGCCAGCCTTTGAAAAGGCAGCATCTCCTCCCATTGATGATCCTGATGATCCTGTTTATGCCTGTCCATTCTTCATGCCATATATATTTAAATTGTGTGTATATCTTCAGTGTTTATACTCTTCTGGCTATTACAGTAATTCATAAGAAAAATTTACTTCACTATTCTTCAAACTTGTCTACTTCATCTGTGTGACTGGTGATGGTCAGTGGGGCAAGGAACTCCAAAACAGCAGACCTAGAAATGGCAGATTGTGGAGTGTACCTGTGTGGCTGAGGCTTCAGCCACAGGACATTGGACTACCTTTATTATGGACCTAGGAGACGATGTTGTGTTTTGCATGTCTGGAGATGACAAATTCTTACTGGATCTGAGTTGGAGGCAATTGGGAGCTCTGGCTGGAGGCAGAACTCTTAAGGAGACTTGTCTCTTCTTTCCTCCCCCTACCACTCAAGGCAGCTGAAGTCAAGACTCAGATGACATTCAGGGCTTGGTTCTTCTCCTTGGGGGATGAAACTCAGTGGGGTGGAGAAGAGACTAGTCTAATTAGAGTGGCCTGCTGCATCCTAACTTTGGTGCTCAAAAAAGCAATCACACTGCCTTACATTGTTATTTTTTCAGAAGTTATTGTTCTCTATTCACCAGGCAAGAAGATACAGTGTTGCTTGAACCATCTTCTTTATTCTTCAGGGCATGAATCCAGTATCCATTAGTGATAGTGAAAGACATTTTATGTAAAAGCACTGACATTGTTAGCTCTTAAGCGTGCTGAGACTTAGTTGCCTGCATTCACCTGATATTAAGAATTCTGGATAGATCCCAGCTTCTCCAATACTATGCAGAGTGAAGCCCACCTAGTAATTGTTCTGTCTTTTTCAACAGTCCTAGAGGCAGAAGTTGTTTTAGCTCTGCCATTGTGGCATGCTGATCACCTCTGTTGATTTGTAGTGGTAATTTGAAACGTGTGAATCATTAAAGAAAATCTAATGATAACTCATGGCAGAGCATACAAGAACTGCAAAAGTATAGTGAATGTACTGATACTGAGGGCTTGAAAAAGCATATGAAGCAAGCTTGGATGACATTGTGAATATAGCAGTTGTTAGAGCACCATCTGTACCCAGTGCTTGTGGAGTCAGCATGACATGGTGGAAACATACTGGTTTGCAGACCATCATAAGTGCGGAAGTTCTGCATAAGGAAATGTGTATTATGATTCAACTTTCTCCATCTTCCTGCTAATACACCATACAAGTGAAGATGACCATACTAGAACAGAAACGGATTGTTATTGTTTTCAGGAACAAGCATTATCAGAACAATCCTTTGGTGTTTGCACAACCAGTTAAGTTGGTATTGGTTGAGATGTGCTTCACTGTTACGAACTCATACGCTGCTGTTGCTGGGTAGCTGGTATTGGGATTGTGCCTGAATTTTGAGTAAATATGTTTCTGAATCCTGGGGATACTGAAGAAGCATGAACAGTTGTAGTAAGGTGAGGCTGCCTCTAAAATTGTTTGGATGCTGCTGCATCAAACACTACAGAACTGACTAGTGCTTCCTGCATCCTGTTTTGGAAGTTAGAAGTATACTTTACTGCTCAAAGTTCACTCTATAAACTTATAAGCAAGATTCTCACAAGCAGAAGATGCCTCTTGAAGCAGGTCAAGGATCCTCCAGTCCAGAAAAGCAATGGTCATTAGGGGTGTGTCTACATGATATTTCATATCACAGCAGTAGTGCAGTTCTGAAGTAAGTCCTCTGATTGTCCTTGCTTATTGATTTGGTTCACAGAGTGGTTTTAGACATATGAATGACATCTTTACAGAGAAAGCTAAGACAGAAGCTTTGCCACTTGGGATAAAAGGGTAGGATCCAATGAGCGGGACTGCACTGCTGTGAAGTTCTCCAGAGCAAATGAAAAGTACATGTGCCAACACAAAGCTTTGGCAAGAGCTCCCACCTTATTCTGAAGTACTTCTCATGCTATGCAAAAGGGCCAAATGCTATATGTGACTTCATATTTTCTAATGCCTGCCAGATGTCTGCTTGTTCTGACTTTCAGCTGCTCCTTTATTTCTTCCAAGCTTTGGCTTCTATCTTCTTCACCAGCCCTATTTCTTTTGCTGTTCCTTGTTTATCAACAACATCTTTCTTGTAACATGATTAAAATTATTCCTCTTTTCCTACTGCTACATTTTGCAATAGTGACAACTGTGGCTTTGGCCTCCCAGAATATTGAGCTAGGGGCAACATGGAGCTTGACAGCATGTGCTCTGAAAGGCCTAAAAGTTTCTCCAGCATATGCACTGCCCTGTTGCTAATGTCAAGCCTAGTGCCAAGTGGGAGAGGACTGACAAGTGGTGCTGCATTCATTTCAAGCAGATGAAAACCATCTTCTTGAAGAGGTGGGACAACCATGCTTCAGAGGTGGCATGGTGCGTGTGCCCCTACCACAGAGATCTTGAACAGATCATCAGGGGAGGGGAGAGCACTCCGCCAAGCCCACTGCTCATGAGGACATCCATGCCCTTGGTCCCAGGACCAACAGTCTGGGAAAAAAGTCCAGGGAAAAGCATGGCAATGGTGCTGCACATGTCTACATGCCTGCAATCCCTAGAGGACCCTTGCGAAACAACATGCAGGAACATCCCCTTGGCCCATTCTCTGCCACTGCAGGCAATGGGAACTGCAAAACCGGTGGTCCAGATGCCCACCTGAGTAAGTGTGTCTACCCCTTTCCTGTACATGTATTGAGCGTGGGACTGTGTTTAGGAGGTTTCTGGTAGAATTAGGGCACTGGTCGCAGAGCTATGGAAAGGTGGTGTAGGTCTCTGGGTTGACTGTGAGAGCTGCTGCACCTTGAGAGAGGATTCTCCAGGGGCCATGAGCTGTGAGGGAAGTTCTGTGGAGCAACAAGCTCTGTCAGAGACCACTTGCCCTGTCCCAGCTCTGCGTGTGTGCCAGGCACAGTCCTGGCAACTGCATATGCACCTTGAGAGAGGATTCCCCACGGGCCGTGCGCCGTGAAGGAAGTTCTGTGGAGCAACAAGCTCTGTCAGAGACCACTTGCCCTGTCCCAGCTCTGCGTGTGTGCCAGGCATAGTCCTGGCAACTGCATAAGCTGTGGACATGGCGTGCCTTGATAACATAGCCCTCTTAGGCTCCTGCACAAAAATCCAGCCACACTGTCTCTTCCTCTCCTCAAATGCAGTGTATAAAGGACCGGCCTTGTGGTGGTAGTGCTGCTGGTACTTCTGGCCACATGTCAGATCCTGTCCCTGCCCTGCAATCAGCTGCTTGTACAACAAATACCATTCAGGATGATTCCATTTCTTTGAAATGCAGTGGTTCAGGTAGTGGTTGTTGGCAATGTATGATCTCTTCCTCTGCCCCAAGTCACGCTCGGGAAAGGTCATAAAGGGAAGGGCACTGTGGGCTGGGGTAAGGCATAGTTGGGTTAGCCAGGTTTACCCAAAACAAATGGATTGAATGCAGCAAGGGAGTGTGTGAAGCACAGAGGTGTGGAGGAGGGGAAAACTGAGGACAGAGGCAAGTACTGGGAATCAGTTCCTTTTTAATCATTGCATAACATTTGCCAGATTGAAAGACATTGATGTCTGGTGGTATTCCTCCCAACCCACTCCATGCACTCGTGAATGCTCAGTGGATTGGTGACTGTCTTCAGTGAAGGAGCAGACAAAGTCCTGACACAAGTGCATTGCTGGATGCCCCACCTAGGACAAAGAGAGCAGAGAACTGAGCATACACGTACTGCAGAAGCTGTGCTCAGTGTTTCAGTCTGAAGGAAGATCTCAAAGATGTCCTCACAGATGGTTCAGACTAAGAGTGATAGCCTAAGTTTGGAAGGTACTGGAAACTTTTGCACAGTGTCTGTCCCACATAGCCCATTGTCTTTCAGATGACTAAATGTAGATTGGGGTTCCATTATGCATTCAGTAAAAGCACAATTAAATTAGGCCTGTGCTGCACCATTGTCAGAGTGTACTTTATGGTGTGGAGCGCAGGGGTATGCAGCATCTCTCATGATGCTCATTGGCATTGAGGACATCGTGAATGATCCTGTCCCTTCTTGGCAAGAAGGCACTGTCATATGTTTTAGTTCTGTGACCAGAAATATGGAATATAGGACTTAAGAGAAATTTTATAGTAGAGTCTACGGGTGATGTGTGAACTGACATGCTACTGTCATCTGCATGAAACAGATGAAAGGGACAGCATGACACTTTTAGAAGAGAAGTCCCTTCAGTCAAGGGAGCAAAGAGCTGTAGGATAGCTTTCCGTCAGAAAACTTTGAGCTGCATTTTTTGTCCAGTGAACAAGGCTAAGTCTAGTGTGAAATAAACCTCTAATAACATCTAATGGAAGAGGTAAAAAGCATTGGCATTAAATGGTTTGATCTACTAATCTGCTCTAATTCACCTCACTACTTGCTATGTAAACAAAGTCTGTGACGCCATATGTGCTCACATTCATGTTTGATGTTATTATTTCACATGGTACTAAGTTTATTTTTACCAGTGCATGTAGTAGGAAGAAGATTGATAATCTCTCATAGAACAGCAGGTTGTGCCTAGGTGACACCTGTGTATGTTGCTTTGTACAAAACCCTGTTGTTTATCATTTTTGTAACAGAAAAATGTAAAGTAAGAAACAAAATGCAATGTTTAAAAGCAAAGCAAATCTTGAGGTCTTAAAAATGTGTTTTGAAATGTGTTCTTTTCTTTGTGGTTAACTTTTAAAAGTGTTAACTTTTTCTTCTGTTCATGAAAAGACTGTGGGTAGTGTGTTAAGTTGTTCTATGAAATAGAAAATGAGCTTTTGTCAGGATGTTTTTCTTCTACATCATTTTGTGATCTGTAGGATCTGAGGCAGATAACTGTTTTTTAGCTTCTAGGCATTGGATTGATTTTTCAATAATCTCTCAGAAAAGTGGGTTTGTCAAACAAGTATTTTTTATTAAATATTAAAGTACACAAAGTGATAACAACAAGCACAAGGGTTTTTTTTTCCCTAAATGGCTAAGACAGAGAAGCTCACATGCATTAATGCTCCCTGCCAATGATTGCAGCAGCTGGAGAAAACTTAAACAAATGGTTCTTCTTAATTTGAATCTCAGTGTATCTTCTGTCCAGATAAAGTTTACTGACTTGCTTACTTTCGCTGTTCAGCATGAAAGCTTGCAATGAATGCATTATTGAAATACATGATGCAGAGAATATCTACAGTGCAACTATGGCAGTGAAAATCAGCCATTTGTTTGAGTATTGCTTATGCTTAGCTCTTTTTTGAAGAGTCTCTGATACGCTAATCTGGTGGAATCCACTTGCTTCTGTGAATTTACAAACCATCTCGCTGTGGAACTTCTGAAAGCTTTTGAGCAAATGAGAAGTTGTCGTGGTTTAATCTCAGTCGGCAACTGAGCACCATGCAGCCGCTTGCTCACTCCCCCCCGGTGGGATGGGGGAGAGAATCGGAAGGGTAAAAGTGAGAAAAACTCGTGGGTTGAGATAAAGACAGTTTAATAGGTAAAGCAAAAGCCGTGCACACAAGCAAAGCAAAACAAGGAATTCATTCACTACTTCCCACCGGCAGGCAGGTGTTCAGCCATCTCCAGGAAAGCAGGGCTCCATCACGTGTAACGGTTACTTGGGAAGACAAACGCCATCACTCCAAACGTCCCCCCCTTCCTTCTTCTTCCCCCAGCTTTATATACTGAGCATGACGTCACATGGTATGGAATGTCCCTTTGGCCAGTTTGGGTCAGCTGTCCTGGCTGTGCCCCCTCCCAGCTTCTTGTGCACCTCCAGCCTTCTCAGTCGGTAGAGCATGGGAAGCTGAAAAGTCCTTGGCTAGTGTAAACACTACCTAGCAACAACTAAAACATCGGTGTGTTATCAACATTGTTCTCACCCTAAATCCAAACCACAGCACTGTACCAGCTACTAGGAAGGAAATTAACTCTATCCCTGCCGAAACCAGGACAGAAGTGTCAGCCTGCCAATTGCAGGAGTGACGCTTGGTTCCTCGTGCACATACAAGTTCTGAAGGACATTAGGAAGCAAGGTTATTTCTAGGACATTGCAAATTAAAAGTAATCAAGTAGTTTTTAAAAAAAGGAGGAAGATGTTTGTTTAAAAGCAGTAGGGCAAAATCCTAGGAAAAGAAAAATAGGCAGAATTCAAGAGGAACAGGTAAGTGAGAGAATATGTTAAACTCATGAGGTAGACTCTTTTGCAGGAAGGATTCCTTAGTAACTAAATATATCTTTATGTGGAAAAGAGAGTACAGTAAATTTACCGCAGTTCATATGTTCAAATACATACATTTGTATAGATGGATAAAAATGTCCAGAAGAACTAACACCATATACTTGTGTACTTGAACTTGCAAATAACTGCAGATGCAGAGGTGGATTCGTGGTATTTTGTAATACATGTGTACATACTGTACAGCTGTCCTATACCTTTTGCTCATCCCAGAGGTCATGCTTGTCAGATTCTTCCTGTGTGTTGTTCGTTTATGTAGGGCAAGCATGGATACACCTGTGAGAACTCCTGAAGGTTCACTAAATAATTTGGGGATTGATTTTAGTATCTTGAGTTAAGTCATGTAGGCTCTCAGTTAACTACTTATGAAAGAAAGAGATCACTGCAATGTTCTTTCTATTGCGTATAAAAAGATCATTTTTCCTGTGAAGAAGAGAAACAGTCTGGACACTCTTTTCTGCATTATTGTGGTGGCAGAAGAGACCACTGTGAACAAGCTTTGGCTCTGAAAAATTAACTGAAGTATGCATGGCTTTGAATACTGAGGTATTCAGTGTGCATTTTTCACCTGCCTTTTCCTGAGGTGAAGGGGCAAGGAAGAACAGTCTGTGCTGCATTTAAATCCCACAAGGCTCCATTTGTCCCTCTCCTATGAGGTGGTAACAATCTTTGCTGTTACATCTTTATAGTATGTAAAGACCCTGTGAAATCTTTGGAAATTCAGTATCCTTAAGCAAAAAAACCTTTTACTTATTTTGACCTTGTTCTGTTGTCTGGAAATGAAGGCTTAAAAGGATGTGCGGACATCACTTGAAGTCCAGGATGTGGGCTTAAAAGGATGTGCGGACATCACTGTAAGCTATATTTAATTAAGTACTAACATGCTGTCCTTCAGTCTTGAATCTACTTTCCCAGCAACTTAAATTAGTTGTATAGGTAATCAGAGTTAATAAGTATGTTCAAGATTTATGAAGCAGAAATATACTTTAGGAAAAGAATATCTGTTCTTTGCTGATCTTGTAATTGATGACTTTTTTTGTGTTAGATAGCATGGATCAATATGTGAGGTTAACTTTCTGGTATATGGTCTCCACACAAGCTAGAAATCTTTGCTTTCTTACTTCGCTTGGATGTACTGACACAGAATAGATCTGGGCAAAGTTAAGAGATGGACAAGCACAGCACAGGGCTGCGCCTTCTCAGGTCAATTGTTATGTGGATCACTAACTCCGCAGTATATAATAGTCCTCTAGTTAGGATCACTACTAGTTTTGCAGTACACGAAATAGTAAACTGTCAACTGTTTTGACTAAAGACTTTGTAGACCGAATTCTTATTTGTATGTGTAGGAGTGTGAGAAATCTCAGCCTATGCTGCTAAGAGCTTGTCCTTGCAGTGTCAGTGTGTGTCGTACATGTGCGTTCCCATATGCAGATGGGTGTTCATAAAGGTAAGCCTACATGCTATGTAAGTATACCTATATAGATAGATAGGAATCTCTTTTTTCCCCCTCATGTGCATGACTGTTTCTTATATTTGTAAGTGTATTTAATCATCCACAGTTTTCAGTTGATTTATTCAACTGTTCTATCCACTAGTCAAAAAGTATTGCTTTGATTTTTATTTTTTTTTTGTATTTTAGAGTCCTACTTTATGAATAATAAGGTCTTCTTTTAAGTTCCTTTGCTTTTTAATCAAATTTTGGAGGCAGTGAACACATAACATACCTATTTGGAGTGTATCGACACTAGATATGTGAGTTCAGCTGAAATTCGGAGAAGAAAGAAATTGAGCTCTTTTCTAGGCTGATTTTATAACTTGCACAGTTTACCTAATGTTGGATACTTTTCAAACCCCATCTCCACGTTTATTTCATCTCCAGATGCTCAATATAGTTCTGGTATGCAATGTTGGGGGCTTCAATGGCTTCAGGATCTCTACAGATAATTAAACACGGAACTCCAGTTATAAATGACTTTCACGAGATAAATAGGAATGAAAGAGTAAAAACAAATAGAAAGAAATAATTTTTATTCCTTTTCAAGTTCAATTCTGTTACAAACAAGTTCCATTATCTTGTTTGTCTGGAAAAACCCCAGAAACCCCAGTGATTTCCCACTAAATTCATAGAATTTTAAGGCTGGGGACCACTGTGGTTGACTTCTCTGATATTCTGAATAACAAGGAGCAAAAACTTCACCCAGTAGCAGAAATGCGCATTTATAGAATCAAATATCATATTAGCTTGAGTATTAAATTGCTATAGTCTAATTAATATTTAAACACCTAGTAGATGTTAATTAGATTCTTCATTCCAAAGGGATTAACTCATCACCACCACACTAGTTAAGAAGAAGAGGAAAGCAGTGTGAGAAAAATGGCAGTTTCTTGGAGATAAGGAAAAGACTTTGATAGTTTTATAGTAGCTATTTTTGACCACCGATACTCTGGGTCACATTAAAATTGTTGCATGAATTTGGCAGAAGAGAATCACTAAAATAAATACTGCAATGAAGAGGTTTTCATTCTAGCAGGTGTAGAGTAAGACAAGAAGGAACGACGAGGAAAATGATGAGTTCCTTCAGCAGTCTTTGTTACATAGTCGCCTTACAGTGAAGTTTTATCTCTGTGTGACTGCGTGGGGATCAACATGGTTACTGTCATTATAAAGGCACCTCTGAATTTAAAATGTGTTGGGTTTGGAAACTAAAAAGAGTAAAAATCCTATTTCTTTAACAGGAAGTATTAAAGAAAAATCAGTTAATATCTGGTTGACCTACATGTCTGCTTTGTGATTTTTGCTCTTGCTGAGAACATTATTAAACAGTAATAGTACATTTCCCATTTTTCTTTCTCTGAGATGCCACCAATAATCTGCAGATTTATTTCATCTCCAGATGCTCAATATAGTTCTGGTATGCAATGTTGGGGGCTTCAATGGCTTCAGGATCTCTACAGATAATTAAACACGGAACTCCAGTTATAAATGACTTTCACGAGATAAATAGGAATGAAATAGTAAAAACAAATAGAAAGAAATAATTTTTATTCCTTTTCAAGTTCAATTCTGTTACAAACAAGTTCCATTTTCTAGTTTGTCTGGAAAAACCCCAGTGATTTCCCACTAAATTCATAGAATTTTAAGGCTGGGGACCACTGTGGTTGACTTCTCTGATATTCTGAATAACAAGGAGCAAAAACTTCACCCAGTAGCAGAAATGCGCATTTATAGAATCAAATATCATATTAGCTTGAGTATTAAATTGCTATAGTCTAATTAATATTTAAACACCTAGTAGATGTTAATTAGATTCTTCATTCCAAAGGGATTAACTCATCACCACCACACTAGTTAAGAAGAAGAGGAAAGCAGTGTGAGAAAAATGGCAGTTTCTTGGAGATAAGGAAAAGACTTTGATAGTTTTATAGTAGCTATTTTTGACCACCGATACTCTGGGTCACATTAAAATTGTTGCATGAATTTGGCAGAAGAGAATCACTAAAATAAATACTGCAATGAAGAGGTTTTCATTCTAGCAGGTGTAGAGTAAGACAAGAAGGAACGACGAGGAAAATGATGAGTTCCTTCAGCAGTCTTTGTTACATAGTCGCCTTACAGTGAAGTTTTATCTCTGTGTGACTGCGTGGGGATCAACATGGTTACTGTCATTATAAAGGCACCTCTGAATTTAAAATGTGTTGGGTTTGGAAACTAAAAAGAGTAAAAATCCTATTTCTTTAACAGGAAGTATTAAAGAAAAATCAGTTAATATCTGGTTGACCTACATGTCTGCTTTGTGATTTTTGCTCTTGCTGAGAACATTATTAAACAGTAATAGTACATTTCCCATTTTTCTTTCTCTGAGATGCCACCAATCGAATCTGCAGACTGTTCATGACATCAGTGTTGTCTTTTTGAGGATTAAAAATGGGGAGAAAAGGAAGGCTTCTGTACACACAGGGAGAAAAATAATGTTTACAAAGAGGAACAGTGTATAATTTTTCCTCTACTTAGAAGACTGTCTTAACAGTGAATATTCATAAATTTGTAGTCGAAGTTTTTCCTAAATGTTTGCCTAATGATGAGTTTTGGGTTAGGGAGTATCAGTATGCTGTTTAGGTACGGGGAAAGAACACCTCATCCCCTTTGCCTAGGGACAACCACTATTGAATATAAACTGTGCTGACTTCATACCCTCACTTCTTAAAGTGATTTGTTTATTTTTAAATTGCTTAGTAGGTGACAACTTGTCATTTTAACAATTGCTATGGAAACAACGTGCTTTCAATTTTTACTTGCTGTAACACCATTTTCAGGAATGTGAAAACAGTAATGAATTCCTTTGAATACAGCAAGGTTTGGTGTTTTTTTTAATAATCTGTCCTAGATTGTTTTTCTCCAAGGCATGACAAACTTCAGCTATAAATAAGCTACTTGAAGTCTCACAGCCCACTCTGGGTTGCTCTTGCTAATGGAAACGCAAGCTGTAAGCAACAGGGCAGCATGAAGAGAAAGTCTAGCTACTACCTGGGATCCTGTGATGTCAGGAAAAAGGCAGCATTGTAGTTCCAGTGCTTGGGACTTTGAACTGGAACTAGGGTAAGGAAGAGAATGGCCACACTTGCCAAGGAGCCATGCATTAAGGACTTCATTTGAGTGGTCTAGGACAGAGAAGGAGCTATTGTCCCACACAGAGCTGTAGCAAGACATTGCTGTGCATGTGGAGCCTTCCTCACAATGCTCACTGAGGTCCTTCCAGTCCCTGCTGTTGCAACAAATCCACAGGGTACACAACAACAACAACAGATTTAAAATTACTCTAATTTGGCACAGCTGTTAGCAACTTAGGGGCATCCAGCCTTTCTACGGTTCTTGTAAGCCATTATCATCAGCTTGCAATGAAGGCACTGCCTCTGGAGTTTGCCAGTTTCGTGATCCTTGTGCCATCATCCACACTGACTGTATCTGGGGAGCAAATTCAATAGGATGTATCATCTCAAGTCCTTAGCGGAGGTTTGGCAGTAGGGCCAGCAGCAGAAGGACGAATGCCTCTATGAACATTTCCTTTTGAATCCTGATGTGTCAGGATTTTATGTGTGCTGGTTTTAGTGGCAATATTTGCTAAGTAGAGAGAATTTCTTCCTCATAATTTTGAATTTATCTTTAATTGAATAGTCCCTTGTTGTTAGGAGTCAGACAGAAAGGGCATTGCTGAGCTGTTATTGATGCATTATTGGTTATTTTATTATAGCTCCTCTTATATGTCTTTTTCCTCAAGTAATCCATCCCGGTAGCTTCTGACTTTCTCCATAGGAGAACATTTCTATCCCCTTGATCATTCTTGCTGCCCGACTATGAATCTTGTTTCATAATCATGTATTATCCATCAACACATTCTGCCTGAGGATGTCTGCTAAGCTGTTAGACATCTGATAAATTACATGCTAAATCTAGGTACTTCCAGAAAGACATTCCTATCTGTCTTTCTGTCTCAGAGTCTCTTGATAGGTTATTAAAAGAAAGTCTTTTCTACTTGAATCCTCCTAGCTGATAGAAGAAGTGTCTGTTTCTACTTTTCTTTTTTAAATTAGGTGAGGCAGATCACTCTCTAACTGCCTTGTTCTTGTTTACCATGCTCTCAGTTCCTGCCAGCCACAGGTATTATTGCCAGTAACTTTTAAAATAAATTTTCATCTCCAGTATTGATGCAAATACTGAATAGCAACAGGTCTTGAATTGATCCCTGCAGAAATCCAGTGGAAGCATCTCATTTGCTCATAATCCCCAATTGACTCAGCAATCTGTCAGCATATTCTGAATTTAATTACCCTGCGCTTTATTGTTTATATTACTAACTTCTAAAAAATCAAAATTGCATGTGGTAATAAGCCTCTCATGGCATCTTGCAGTACTTCTTAAGAATTTTGTATAATAAATGAGAACCCTCTTTGGCAAATTTTAGTTTTTTGGGCTCTGAAATTAATTTGCGCTGTCTCAGATTTGTTTTGCTTACGTCAGTTTTTGTTTATGCATTTGTTAAACTGTGAACAGCTGCCAAGGCACCGGGGAAGTTTTTCTGCAGAATCAGTAAGAACATTTTACAGCTGGGCCAGATTGTTTTTTTCCTAAATGAATATTTTCCTAAATGAATATTTTAAGTGTCACCTTATTCTTCGGGTATTATTTCCTATCAACTGTCAAGGGAACTTTCTATTCCTTTCCTTACACTGTTTGTGTTCTATTTGTTCTTCTCCTAGATCTGAGAATGGTACTTCTCCAAACCAAAGCTGTTGTAGCTTACCTGTGACATATAAATATCAACCTGTCAGAGCCCTGCATGCCTACCCACACACTCTTGAAGGTTTAGCTGCTTGTGTTGAAGATATTCTAAGGCTCGGGCTCAGGCTCAGGCTCAGGCTTGCTGGAGGTGTGAGGCACAGGCATGGCTGCGATGTAGCTCGGGCAGGGACCAAGGGTGAGGGCCTGAGCGTAAATCACCTCCCGAGCAAGGGGAGGCTCCTTTCGGCTCTTCTCACAACTCTGCTGTTTTCCCAGTGGTCTGATCCAAGGTTACACAGCTGCACCATGGCAAACCTGGCCTTGAGCATCAGCAGCCAAGCCCCTAGGTGGGAGTGGGTGTGCTCAGGGCCAGACACAGCCCTTTTTTAGGCTCTGGACATTTCCATTTGGTTAAAAATAACAGCCTATGTTAACCCCCAGCCTATATTATTACTGGCAGACTAACCAATTTCAGATTGCTCCACAGTTAGGTTTGTTGCTGTCCAAGATGATTACAAATGGTGGTAGTTCAGTTACGTAATTAATTAATGAGAAGTTTATGGAAATACAGAATTTTTCAGTCTAAGGCCATTTGTTTAAGTGTTAGTGATGTGGGCTTGAACTCCTAACCAGATGTTTGCAGATCTGCAGGTGTAGTGAACATTATAGAGAGATGACATGAACTTGAACAAATAGGTTCATGAACAAATATTGTTGAACACTTGGATGAATACATGAAAGTTGCGATGAAGAAGTATGCAAGGAGGATGCTTAAAGACAGTCTGGTGAAAGGTTTTTCTTTGGGAACTGTGCATTATATGACAGAAAAAAGGACATAACTCACTTTTTGGGCAAGCAAATAGCATTCTTCTGCATTTCTTTTTGGTAATTTAGGATAGGCTATTAGCAAAAAGAGAGTTTTTGGCATTGGTGATACTATTCCCTGCTACTTTGGCTGGGGAGTGTTTCTTTTGTTTATTTTCTCTCCATTTGCTTCTCACCGCCTCTCCATCCTTTAAAAAAAAAGGCTTTTCAATTGTGCATTCTGTTTTGTCTTGGTTTTTTTTCCTTTTATGGTGATCCTCTGCTGCAGCACTCCTCTCACCAGCAGTATCTTGTCGTAGGGCTGCAAAGCCAATGGTACGTATCCGACCTCAGGCGTCCTGCATTCTTTAAATCTGCCAAATGGTTCATCAGTGCTCTTGCCAGTGTTCAGGCACAGCTGGATGCAGAGCAAGCGTGGGGAAGACTGCAGTGGGGAGGGCAGGTGGGAAAGAGGGAAAGGGATGAATTCCTATGAGCTTGCATCACAGCCAGCATGCTGCTTTATTTGTTGGGACAGGGCAACTAACTTGATTAGTGTGTGTTTTTATAAAGACATTTACTGTGTTACTAGTGCCTCATTATCAGAATAAAAATAGTGGATTTAGTAAATTCTTCAAGGTATTCAAATACCTGCGTTCCTTTTGCATCTTGGTAAAATAAAAAGTATTAATTAGAGTTTCATATGCTGGTTTTTTTCCACTGGACCTATTAATCTGTCTATTCCAAATTTGCATTTACACAAGGATGGTGAAGGTATGAATTTGTCTTGCGACTGGTAGACTGCTGTAAAGATGGTAACATTTCAGTAGTGAAACTTTCTCTGTGTTTGTGGCTTCTTGTGTAAAGCATTGACAAAGCTGTGTTCGCAGTATCAAAAGTGTATGTCTCTTCTAACTTGTGTGCTCTGTGAAAGTTAGTCTTCCAAGAGTGGCCTTTCTAGTGAAAAGTTTATGGCAATACCTGTAGAGCTAAAGCTCATTCTACATTAACATAATCTTCATAATTTCAGAATATGTATAGAGTAGTTCATGCACTGCAGTAATTACACACAGTAAGATTGTGATGATATGATCCTGTGCCGACTGCTTTTCTTATTTGCAGCACCACAGAAAAGTATTTTTGATTATTTTTTGTTATTATCACTTAACGTTGGGCAATTTGTCACATCTGATTACTTTTGTTTATAAATCTCCTAACTATGCCCCCTAGCTCAAGACAATGTTTAGTCTAAAAAAAAAACCAACCACAAACCAGACCACAGTCTGGTAGCACACTAAACCAGAAAAGGGGTCTTTGGCTTCTCTCCAGTCTTCACGTGGGGTAGCAGCACAAAGGTGCCAAGAGGCCAGCTGTAAGTAGCTAAGTGGGAATTTTTCCAGAATTGGGAGGAAATTACTGGGTAGGAAAAAGCTGGCATTATGTGCCATAGGCCTGTGCATGGGGGATGTAGCTGCAGTGCTGCTGTGTCCAAAGACTCCTAGTTCAGTGGGACTCTGGGTGTTTTACAGGCTGCTTCGCAATGAGGGTAGAAGTAGACATGACTCCCTCTGCTGCCAGCGTAATAACAGCTCTTCGTGGCTGTCTTTTCATTCACGTGTCCATTTGTCCTATTCTTCTAAGTAGCAGCTAGTATGTGCTGTGTTCATGTGAGAGAGTGTGCCCAAAGCTTGTGAATTTAATTCTACAAGTGAATACACTCACAGTATTATTATTTTTAACAAAGCCTTCTGTAAAGTCTTACTTGAAATTACTTCTGTTGCTGTGCTACCGCTACTGTTACATGCTCAAGCCTTGAACTGTCAAGGAATTATGAAGTATTTTTATCCTGTGACATTTTAAATTATTCTCTCCATAGGGGAAGCCCGTGGGAACGCCAGATGCTGGTGCCTATTTCCGTGTGCTAGCAGAGCATGAAGTAGCTGCCTTCTTTACTTCACCAACTGCAATTAGAGCAATCCGTCAGCAGGACCCTGAGGCAGCCTTGGGAAAGCAGTACTCTCTGAAAAGGTGAACTAAGGATACACTGGAAGCAGTTTCTTGCAGGAACAGGCTGGAGGAACTAAGAATAGCAGAGTGTCTGGGGCTTTGCCCACCTCTGTATAGCAGAATTCAAATGTATCATTGACAATTTAGGGGTACACGTATTTGTGTATGTAAATTTATATTAATAGTTTGGAGGAGATGAAAACTTAAAAAGATTACGACTCTAGGGTTAAGAGCTCTTGCTGAGTTAGGGTTACTCGCTCAACCTTAATTTTATGCCACTGTGCTTATACTCTGTAATACAGTCTTGGATTACACGATCCTGTACTGTTTTCCCACATGACCTCTCATTTCACTGAGTGCACAGGATCTTTAGTGTTCGTTTAATCAGCAGCTAGTCAATGTTTTGTTTATCTCCCCATAACTTAGTTACTGCTTATGGTTATGTGCTCCAAAGACTGAGCTATTTGCTATCTCATACTGTTTTTAAGGTGTTTATCACTATACTAGCAGCATGCTTCAAAATCATGACTGAGTTCATCCTCACAAATCCCCTATGAGATGAGAGAGTGGTATTATCTGTATTTTGCAGATGGGAAGCTGAGGTGCAGAGAGATTAGGGTCAAAGTCTTCTATTAGTTTTGGATATCCAGTCTGAGCCACTGAACTACCACTATTTCAGAGTTCTTAGCATTATGTGGTTAAAATGTGTTATTAGCATTATATTAATAAAATGCCTCTCACACTGACTTGCATCTGTGAGTGTTTAGTACTTCTACAGACCAAGTTTCTGTATCTTATGGCAAACAGTCTAAAAATGGAAAATATGTGGGTTTGGACCACATCGAATCTTGAAGTTGAATAATTTGCTCAGCATCAAACAAAGACTGTCAGACTGTATAGGTAGTATTCAGTCATAAGACATCTTTTATCACACTTGTCCAAAGAGAAGGGGAAGATGCAAAGCCATGTACCTTCATTAGACCTCCATGTTCTTAATTGCTCAGGAAAGTTTTATTTATTAGTAGGCTGGATTTATTCCTGAGGCATTAATTCCAAGTTCATTATTTTCTTCCATCTGTTTTGAGTGCTATCCTCCATCCTTACCCTTCCTTGAAATAGGAAGCAAGCTCATTTGAGACCCTAAAGCACTATTCTTCTATGATGTTTATTGACAAGAAAGTGATTCAGATGCTAGAAAATTTAATTGCTGTTCCTCAGCATTTTTTAGGCAATGACTAAAATGACTTAGTCTGTCTTTAGAGTGTTCATTTAATGGAAAATCTGCTAACCTGCTCTGTAAGTTGTCACATTTTCTGGCCAAATGAGAATTCCAGGTAAGAGTCTCCTTGCTGATTTTGGTTGCCCCAGATGTAAAGAGATATTTCATCATTCCTATACAGTGCATAGTTAATGAGCTTCTCCATTTGTGTGCAAATTTAGTTGTCTCATAATTCACTTGACTTTGGGCCGTGTCATTCCCTGGTATGTGACTTCTCTTTACTAAACCCTCTAGTACAGCATTTAATATCTAGTATTCTCTTGGATTGTCTTAAGTCAGTACTATACAAAATCCAAAGTCTTTTTTACCCACAGGTGAAAAAGACTTTGGATTTTGTATAGTACTGACTTAAATCCAGTATCTGTTCTCCAACCACCAGTATAGTGCAGTAAGTTTGACAGTCTTCAGCATGCCTCTCTTCTCATGTTAGACTAGGATTATTTTACTGTTAGGTCTAGTCATGACCCTCTACCTATTTGGCTATGTGCGATACTGTGGCATATATCACTGAATTTGGAAGGGTGCTTAAATTAGACTGTCTATCCTATGATGACTTCAATATTAACATCCAGCTACTTATAGTGTATGTCCATTTTATGAGTTAAGGTGCAGTTGTTAAGAAATGGAGTCCAACAGGTGATTAAAATTTCCCTTCTAGGAAAATGCTTGCTTTTGGGTGTTAACTTGGATGGACTTTTCCATCCAAGGTCAAGCGAATTCTGTCTGTTTCAGTTTGAAATCGGTCTTACTTTTAGTTCATTTACCTGATCTATGATGCTTTCTTCTCTGTTATATGGTGCAGAATCTTTGAAATGAGAAGTCTTTATGCCACCTGGGCTAAGATGTATCCTTACTTACTCTAGAGACTCCAAAACACATGTCCAGGAATGCAGTCCTGAAAGAGGTTTCCACATGGTACATTTCATTCCTGAAAACTTCTATTAAAAAACTGGTAAAGATCAATGTCACTTTTAAAAAATCCTGTTAAAAAAGACAATTACTGGTAAGGTACAGAGTTGGTGGGCAATGCCAGCTTCCAGTATACAAGGGAATATTTGGTTTACAGGAGTAAATTGAATTATAAGCAGACTTGCGTTCTTTTGAAATTACATAAGTTAAATAAATTTCTGTTAAGAACTGATGTTGGTGGCATCACTGGCCTCTGCACAAAATTATATGTGAGGTTTCCAAAGGTTCTAGTGTGCATGCCTCAAATTCCTTGTTGGCTCTTGGAGTCAAATCTTGAAATTTGTTTGCCTTTGACACAAAATGTCACCTATGTCTTAAACGCGGCCCATGCTTAACAGTAAAAGAGATGTTAAATTTGTAATACTGTAGGATAAAAGCCCTGTTCAACCACATATTGCTAGAGGATCTAAAGACCTGGCTTTTGATAACACACAGTGCTGCTAAGCAGGCTGTCTGATCATATTGTTGCCTGTTGTATTTGAAAAACAAGTAACATCCAAATTCTACAACCCTCATGTACCTGAGCATATTCTGTTCAGCTTTTGGAATCTGTTCTCATCTTCACGAGGTAGCTCCCTAACACCGAGCCATTAACTCTTCCCATATTTGGAATCACACTTCATCCTTTAATTGACTTAATTGTTATGAACTGGTTAGGTCTGATTTCCAAATGATTGACAACTGGCAGTTTTGCATGAAATGGGGCAACAACTCAGCAGATTAGATTAACATACAAGTAATAATTTGCAGTTTGTGTCCCGTAGCCTGCTTGGCTTTCTTGACTTTAGGTCAATTGTGAATGTTCTGCCATTTTATATCAAGAGAATCTAGAGATTTTAGTTTGTTCATCTGATACCAGATATTAATGCACTTGCTTTAGAAAGAAATATGAGACTGCATAAAAACTGTGCAGAAATAATTAATATAAAGTAGATTACTGTCCTGGTTTCGGCAGGGATAGAGTTAATTTCCTTCCTAGTAGCTGGTACAGTGCTGTGGTTTGGATTTAGGGTGAGAACAATGTTGATAACACACCGATGTTTTAGTTGTTGCTAGGTAGTGTTTACACTAGCCAAGGACTTTTCAGCTTCCCATGCTCTACCGACTGAGAAGGCTGGAGGTGCACAAGAAGCTGGGAGGGGGCACAGCCAGGACAGCTGACCCAAACTGGCCAAAGGGACATTCCATACCATGTGACGTCATGCTCAGTATATAAAGCTGGGGGAAGAAGAAGGAAGGGGGGGACGTTTGGAGTGATGGCGTTTGTCTTCCCAAGTAACCGTTACGCGTGATGGAGCCCTGCTTTCCTGGAGATGGCTGAACACCTGCCTGCCGGTGGGAAGTAGTGAATGAATTCCTTGTTTTGCTTTGCTTGCATGCGCGGCTTTTGCTTTACCTATTAAACTGTCTTTATCTCAACCCATGAGTTTTTCTCACTTTTACCCTTCCGATTCTCTCCCCCATCCCACCGGGGGGGAGTGAGTGAGCAAGCAGCTGCGTGGTGCTCAGTTGTCGACTGAGATTAAACCATGACAATTAGGAACTCCCATTTTCTGTCTCGTAACACAGGAACAGGAGGATGTGAAATTAGAGTAGCAAATTCAAAACGGTTAGAACGAAACACTTTCTCATGTAATTGATGTCTCACACATGCTGCTAGAGGATATGTGATTAAGACCCAGAATTTAGGACAATTGAAGTACATTATGCAGTTCTGCCTGCTACCCCCTACTCTGCGCTGCTGTAGATCATGTATGGCCATTCCTGTTACGAGTCCTGAGCTGTATTCATGAAGAGCCTTTGTGGAGTTCCCCTTCACCCACACTGTGAGAAGGAGCTGAGCTGCAGTTATGTTCTGTGTCTCTCTTGACTCTGTCAACCAAACCTCCAGTGCCTGGATTCTTGTGACGGAGGTAAAATCTATTCAGGGAGGAAAATGAACAAACATGTCAATGGAGAAAAATCAGAAGACCTGAAAATATTATTTATTTATTTTACATGTTTAAGTGTCTGCAGTCTCCAGGTGCATTAAGAATTAGTAAGAGTTCTTTATTTCCAGTTTATGTTAAGAAGTGCAAATGAACCTTCCTCGCTATCTTTTCAGGAAAAAAAAAAGCTTATTTAACGTGATGCAGGTAGAGTTTTTCTTCGCCAGAAAAACTTGTGTATGCATTCCAGAATTAAACACATTTCTGTGATCTTTTAATTTGGAAAAGTGCAGCTCAGATTATTACCCATGTGAACACTCCTGCTTTTGGGAAATGGTTTGGGGATGTGGTTTCTTTTGTGCTTGGAGTAACAGCAAAATGTACGTGCTGTTTTGAACAATTTAGATTGTGTCAGGGCCATTAGGGACCGTGATCTGTCCCCTGTATCAGGTGATACTTCAAGTCCATTCTGCTGGACTCTTGAATAGGGCCTAAAAGCTTGATTGCACTGAATTTTATGTTCAGAATGTAGGTTTTCAGAACAACAGCTTGGGACATATTTATTTAACAGAGAGGTTTTAAGATTTTTCTTCCCCATTAACTGCATTGCAGTGATAGATGATTGCAGTAACAGGTGCATTGACATACTTTGAAGTTTTAAGTGGACTGTTAAAAATTGTTCAGAGTGGGACATTTTATAACCATTGCCATCTCTCTCTTACTATACCATTTGATAGGAGAAAATAATTCCACAGTTCTTAGGCTTTGTTAAGCTTGTGGCACTTCGCTCTTGTGTGCTTTTTGATGGTTTTGTGCTGTAAATTTGCCAAAGAGCTGATCCCTCTCCTTCTCGCAACATAAGGTTGCTCTTGAGCCTGCAGATTATTAAATCTGATTATTAAAGCTGGCAATTGAGAAGAGAGGAATTCCGGTTTTGGCTCAGGGGATAACATGATGTCTCAACTTTTTCGTCAAGTCTTTTAAGTTCTTGGTGTTTTAATAGCCCTGTTTTTAAAACAAGGACACTTAACAGAATTTTTCAGCAGTTTATAAAGTTAATGAATTCATAAATTGGATTTTTACATCATATGTAAATGATGTGTTTAACAAGCCTAATTACAGAACATTCCATATAATGTAAATTGAGCAGTGCTTAACAGGAGTGCCCTGCATGTAAACATGAGTCTTAAAAAACTTTTAATAAAATACATATTTGTGCTTTTTAATTACACAATATTTTGATCTCTTCTATCATAAACTTTTTATCTATGTTATAACTGCTGGTTAGCTATTAACTGTAGTTACCAGCACTGGCTTGTGCTTTACAATAAAAATCATTCAAGTGCAAGCTATTGATTGGGGTCACACTCATTATAATCATTATCTTAAATTGTGGGAGATGTGCTCAGAAAGCAGTTTACCAAAATGATGTTGTATATTTATGAGTACAGAAAACTATGCTAATTTGATGTGCAAGCTGCTTATACATTTGACCCCCTGCCTTCTATTCCAAGAAAGAACTCACTCCAACCCATCTTGGGGTGTTAGAAAGGAGGGTTGGCTGAAACGCTGTTCTGAACTTAAGCAAGTTGAATTCTTTTGTCTGCATGTTCAAGTTCAACATGGTAACATTTTTCAAGATCTTCTGGTGTTCATAAGTTTGTAATTAGATGTGCTGTAAGTTGATTTTCATATATCAAAGTTATTATTATGGCTACCTCTATGATTGTTACTTCTGCTTAGTTCACAGATAAGACTGTTCTCAGTGTGTTATATTTAACTGGTGCAGGGTCCCTACCTTGGTGATTAGAGTTCCCAATAACTTTTGCTTGTGGAAGTTTCTTTTCATGTAGTCTAACTATGGATCTGTAAATGGGTCTAAAAGACAAAAAACTCATCACTAGGCCCAAATGTCACTGTGAAAAAAACAATTTTCAATTTTAGGGCACATGGCTTATTGCACTGAATGACGTTTCATTCCATGTTTTACTTACGTTGTTTCCAGATGTAGCTTTACCCTGTATATTCTCCTGCCCTGCATCTGCACAGCAAGCAGGTCACTAGTTCGTACACTGTGAGAGGCTGCCTTTTATGCTAGCAGGATGTGCCTATCTGGAGAGGAATGGGGCGTGAATATTTAAAGCATGCTTTTTGGCTTAGGCAGCCTTGCTATGGGAAGTCAGTGGTCTCTAGATAAGAAGCCTTTGCTATTGAGAGGTCAACCTCTAGGTTCCTAGAGATGACAAAATTGATCTGGCTGTGGTAGAGCGTGCTGCAATCCTAACAAGGGGACATTTTGGAGAAGTATTTTTAATCCCAGGGTGTGTTGTTGGGCCACATGAAGCTCCATTCGTATCTTAATGAGGCATTCTGTCATCTCAGAAGCCTTGAGGATTGATGCAGTACTTGGTAGAGTGTCTCTGTAGTTTCTGTTAGCGTGACAGGCTGTTCATGAAATGTTTAGTCACTTGTAGTGTGAGTATACCTGTGCGCTTCACTCAAAGAATGAAAGAGTTTATTTGTTGGTAAACAGAGTTGTTCTGATGTGGAATCTGAATATATGTTTCCTTCTTACCTTTCCTCTCTTCCCTCAACCCTTTGAGGTTTTAAATTGCATCTCTGGGTAAAATGAAAATGCTGTCTTTGTTGGTCATACGCCGAGTAAGGAGGATTTGGGAGAGGGAAGGCATGAGCCCACCCTGTGCGGATACTACAGAAGGGAAGCAAGTTCTTTGGTCTGTAGCAATAGGGCATGTGTGCGTGGCAGCTCCGCATTCAGAATTCACATTATTCCTCATGACAGGATTGCACCTGGTGGTTACAAAGAGGCATTAATGTGGCTGAAGTGTTTCAGATTGCCACACCAGCCTTCTGGGGAAGGAGGTGCAGTTTTCTGTTGTGATTTATCTGTAAAACAGAAATGCTATGTCTTAAATTTCCCCCTGGTTTAGATTTTATTTCCCAAATAGATTATTTCTGTTTCAAAATCTTGCTTAAATAGGAACATGTTTAAGTGCACAGCAAAATAAGAATGTCCAAAATGTCAAGGATTCCCGATTTCCTTTTTCTGAGATGCAGGAACATATCTTCCTAGTTATAATACAGTAATCGAATAGCTGTATCTATCACTATCTTTTTAAACAGTGACTTAACAAAGTCTCCATACTGTAGCTTAGTCATGTGTTAGTTAGTGTTGCTCTAGGGCCTTGGATTTTTTTTCTTTTCATTTTGGTTTTGTTACGTAAAAAATAAACCTTACCCTTTTGAGTCTCTTCAAGGTAAATTACTCTCTAAAGTTGCCTCTTGTTCTTTGTGGACCAGAGAAGAAGCCTAGAGAACTAGTTCAGCATAGACATATTTTTTTTATAATAAGAGCCAAGTAAGATAAATACCATGCATTGCTCTCAATAGAAACCATGCTGTCACAACACAGACTAATGATAAAGTATTGAATATAAATCAGCGGTTCATCTGAGTATAGTTGGCCGTTCATTTTCATCTGTTCATCATAAATCTGAATTCAAAGTTCTCTGTTTCTACCTGAAGAGGATTGCTTATTTGTTTATTGGAGGTGTGAGGCAAGACTGTAAATGATTCTTCTCTTCAGTATCTTCTTATTAGGTGACATTGTCTGTCCAGTGTCATGAGCATCCATGAGTTTATATGCAATTTAACAGGGCTTTAAGTTGCTTGTTAGGAAATAAGTGCAAAAATCTGCTATGACATGAATAAAGCTACTGTGCAAGTGTTAGAAAGATAACACCTTAGCAGCATGCGGTCATGTATGGTAATGTCTAGCTTCTGAGTACTGATAGTCATATTTAAGAAAGCTACCATTGACATAGACGTTCTTATAATTTTAAACAGGGTGTGAAGTGAATTTGTAATGCTTAATGAAGGACAATAAAGTGTGGCTAAACATCCGATAAAATATTATGAAGTTAAAGACTGTATGGGTTTAATACCCAGTTATATAGCACTAGCTAATTTAATGGTACAACCATGCAAATCACATCTGTCAAACTGCCAGGTGTTGCATCTCTTCTCTGCCAAAGTTGGCTACAGCATGTCCAGTAAAATGAGCTGAATTCTAGTACTGTGATCAGGCACCCAGCGCTGCTGAATGTTGTTCTGTGATTGGCATTATTTAGTAGGATTACTTTTTTTTAATGTACATATAGCCAGCCTCTGCACAGGAAAATGGCTTTAGGTCCCATTGTTTCCCCCAAAACTCATTTCCAAAGGCATATAAAAAGATAACAGCTCAAAAAATACTAAAATTTTTTAAATGGAACATTATTAACAACTTAAAGCTAAGAGTTATGCTACAGGTATTTCCTTTTAGTTCTCGTTTATTTCTTTACTAATTTTTCCGGTATTTCTTTCCGACCCTTTTTTGGTATTTCATTCTTATGTTTTGCCTAACAGATATCTACCTAGTTCCTGTGTACAGAGCATTTAATTATTTTTTACTTCCACTGACAGTTGCTCACCACTGGTCTACCAGGTTCTTTGCATTCTGAAAATAAAGCTTCTTTTACGTGATATTTTAAGTAGCATAAATGAATATTGCTAAGATTCAAATTTTTACTCAGTAGGATGGAGCATAAAAGGAGTAAGAGTTCTTCCTCCCCTTTTCTTTTATCTCATCCGGGAAACCAACCACAGATGTTTATTGAATTTGTTTTCTTGTTTTCCTTTCCCCATCCACATCAAGATACATACTTTTTATTTTTATTTAAAGGTTCAGAACATTATTTGTAGCTGGTGAGCACTGTGATGTGGACACGCTAGAATGGTCAAAAAAGGTCTTCAAGGTACCTGTCTTGGACCACTGGTGGCAAACTGGTGAGTGTTTTAAAATACCATTTGTAAAATATGGTGAGGAGATGTTTTCAGACTTGTTTCCTGAGTCTGCAGGTAGAACTGGTTTCTCTTTCCATGAACATTTAAATAGGCAGGACCAAGTGTGAAAATAAAAATTCAAGCAGGAAGAATGTTTTTGGAAGTGGTCTGAAAAGTGACTTCAGGATATATTTAAAACACAGCATTTTTAAAAGCTATATATAAAAAAAAGATATTTTTTGATCCTGTGTTAAAAAAAAAAAAAAGAAAAAAGTTTGCATCAGTATTTTTTACAGGTGTATTTTTATATTGTTTGCATGTGTGACTATTTTGTGACAGAAAATTTGGTATTTAGGGAAGCTGTCAGATTTAAGTTTTTTTTTGCACATATATTTTGTGTAATTAAAAACAATCCGCAGCACAGAGTAGACTCTTTGGTCTTTAATATTGTTCTTGTATGGATCTCATCCAACTTCTATTGATTATTTTGGAATGTCTCCCATTTATTTCACTGGAGGAGGATTAGATACTTAGACTGCAATGAAGGAATCAGAGTACCAATCTATGTGTAACTTTGCAAAATCCCAGTTGAATTCTGGATTAAGGCTTGATCAAACGTATCTCCTTATAACTATGGATTAATATATTTTTAAATTTCACTATTACAAGAGTAATACAGATTCGGATTTTGCTTCTTACATGCATTATTGCTATTTAAGCTAAGGAAGTGTATTACAAAAGCTCCCTCCTCCCCTCCCTCTTTTTCTCCCTTCCAAGAATACCTGTTCTATTTTCTGTGTGTCATTGTTTTGAGATGCAGCTTTTCTCAGGTCTCTCTCTATATGGAGAAAAACATTTTGATTCCCCCATGATGGGTCAGATAGGAGATATATAAGATTAGAATAAAAGGTGGAAAACTCTTTAGTTCATCTATAATATATGTTATGTAATGAAATCAGTTGAGGAGATTTGAACTGCATCATTTTTATTAACCCCCTCTAATCTTAAATAAATACTGAGAAAGTACTGGAAGATAGTAGTGTCATTTTTTATCTAATCTTGATTTAATCTGCTAATTAATTGATAAATATGAGGGACGACATATTTTGCTCACTTCTCTATGATCCTAATATCTGTAAGCAAGAACAGGCCTCAGTGATGCAGAATGAGCAATTAACTGAAAAAGATTAAAAGATCAAATAATGGCTTTGACTACCTACAGAACTGACAGTAAGCAATATTACTGTATGTAATTTTGCATGTGTTTTTATCTGTCTATGTCTGTGCACATACATATACAATTGCCTATAGCTTTGACGTATATTTAGTGCAAAGGTTTAATGTTACTGTGTTCATGCAGATGTCTCTCGGGTATCGATGAGAGATCTTGAACAAGCATGTGGACGTAATTGTGCTCATAGTGTGTAGAGAAGACCATGAGCCCAGCTCAGAGTATAGTATGTCTCTTGATTGTTACATTCACGGGGAGCTCTTAAATTAAATTGTAGCACGACTTAATGAGCTAAGGTCATTTCAAATACAGTGTTTGAGAGCATTTAATAATTTGATTAGAATGAAGACCCATTTTTATTTCCAAGTGATTTCTGTAGAAATGTGTGCTGTTGAATGTAAGCAAGGCATTCAGTCTGAAGGAAAAAATTTACTAAGTCAGAGTTCCTATCAGAGAACTGAATTTCAAGGGATAAGGAGAAAGAAGGAAGGAGGAATCACAGAATCATTGGGGTTGATGAGGACCTCTTGAGGTCATCTAGTTCAACCCCCCTGCTCAAGCAGGGTCACCTAGAGAGAGTTGCCTAGGATGCTCTCCATTTTTGAATACCTATATGGATGGGGATTCCACAACCTCTCTGGGCAGCATGTGCCTGTGTTTGACCGCCCTGACAGTAAAAACATTTTTTTCTTGTGCTCAGCTAGAATTTCCTGTGTTTTAGTATGTGCCTATTGCCTCTTCTCCTGTTGGTGGGCACCACTGAGAAGTCTGTCTGCCTCTTCCTCATTCCCTCCCATCCAGTATTTATACACATTGATAAGATCTCCCCTGAGCCTTCTCCAGACTGAACAGTCCTAGCTCTCTCAGCGTCTCTCCATATAAAAGATGTCCCTTTTCCTGGCTGTTCACTGGATTGTCTCCAGTAGCTCCATCTCTTGTGCTGGGGAACCCAGAACTGGCCCCTCCAGACATGGCCCCACCAGTGCTGAGTAGAGAGGAAGGATCATCTCCCTCAACCTGCTGACAACATTCTTCCTTTTGCAGCCCAGGATGCTGTTGGCCGCCTTTGCTGCGAGGATGCATTGCTACCTCATGGTCATCTTGCTGTCCACCAGCATCCTAAGATCGTTCTCTGCAGATCCTTCTCTTTCCAGCTGGCTGGTTCCCAGTGTGCAGTGTTGCCTGGGGTTATTCCTCCCCACATGCTGGACTTTGCACTTCCCTTTGTTGGACTTGTTCCTGTTGACCTATTTCTCCAGCCTGTTGAGATACCTCTGAAAGGCAGCACACCCATCTGATATATCAGCTGCTCCTCCTAGTTTTACATCATCTGCAAACTTGCTGAGGGCACACTGTTTCCCATTGGCCAGGTAATTAATGAAAAAATTGAATAGTATTGGCCTCACTATCAACCTGTGGGGTACACCACTAGTGATTTGCCGCCAATGGGACTTTGTGCCACTGGTCACAACCCTCAGGGCCTGGCTGTTCAGACAGTTCTCAGTCTACCTCGCTGTCCACTTATCTAACCCATACTTTGTCAGCTTATCTATGAGAATGTTATAGGAGGCAGTGTCAAAAACTTTACTAAGGTGGAGGTAAACAACATCCACTGCTCTCCCTTCATCCACAAAGCTAATCACCTCATTGTAGAAGGCAATCAAGTTGATTAAGCATGATTTCCCTTTCATAAATCCATGCTGGCTACTCCTGGTCACCTTCTTGTCCTTTGTGTGTTTGGAAATCTTTCCAGCATTGGTTGCTTCATCACCTTCCCAGGAACTGAGGTGAGGCTGACCAGCCTGTAGTTCCCTGGATCTTCCTTCTTGCCTTTCTTGAAGAGAGGACTGCCATTTGCTCTCTTCCAGTCTTCAAGAACCTCTCCCAGTCTCCATGACCCTTGTAAGGTAATTGACAGTGGCATTGCAATGACATCAGCCAGCTCCCTCAGCACTCATGGGTGCAACTCATGAGGCCCCATGGACTTGTGTATGTCCAGTTTGTTTAAGTGCTACCTAACTTGGTCCTCTTCCACCAAGTGTAAGTCTTACTTGCTCCAGACTCCCTCTGGTCTCAGGGGTCTGGGAATCCTGAAAGTGAGTCTTACCTGTAAAGACTGAGGTGAAGAAAGCATTCAGTACCTCCACCTTTTCTGTGACCTTTGCCACTAGATCCCCTGTCCTGTTCAGCAGTGGGCTCATGTTTTCCCTACTCTTCCTTTTGCTGTTTATGTACTTGTAGAATCCTTTCTTGTTGCCCTTTATGTCCTTTGCCAGATTCCATTTCAGGTGAGTCTTGGCTTTCCTAACCTCATCCCTGCACAACTGGATGGCATCTTTATACTCCTTCTGGGTCATCTGCCCTTACTTCCACCTCTTGTACACTTCCTTTCTATGTCTGAGTTCAGTCAGGAGCTCCTTGCTCATCCGTTCAGGCCTTCTGCCTTTGATTTTCTACTTGTCAGGATGGACTTCTCTTGAGCTTGGGGGAAGTGATCCTTGAATATCAACCAGCTCTCCTGGAACTCTCTTCTCTCTGTATCCCATGGGATTCTTCTAAGCAGATATCTGAAGAGATTAAAGTCTGCTGTCCTGAAATCCAGGGCTGTGGTCTTGCTTTTGCCTTGCTTCCTCTTTTCAGAATCCTTAACTCCACCGTCTCATGGTCACTGCAGCCAAGGCTGCTCCTGACCATTTTTTCCTTATTTGTAAGTATGACGTCCAGCAGAGTACCTTTTCTTATTGCCTCCTTGATCATCTCTGTCAGGAAGTTGTCATCAATGCACTGCATAAATCTGGATTGCTTGTGCTCTGCTGGGTTGTCCTTCCAGGAGATATCAGAGTGGTTAAAGTCCCCCATCAGGACGAGTGCCTGTGAATGTGAGACTTCTTCCATTTGTTTGAAGAAGGCCTCATCTACAGGCCTCATCCTGATCAGGAGGTCTCCAGCAGACACTCACTACAACAGCATGAATGTTGGTCTGCCTGCTGGTCTTCACCCATAAGTTCTCAACTGGCTCCTGACCTGACCTCTGACAAGGCAGAGCCCCTCTCATGTAAAGTGCAACACCCCTTCCTTGCCTCCCATAGGAAAAAGTTCTTAATAGAATACAAGCTAATAAAGTAGATTTGTATAACTTTTAAAATAGAGAATGGTCAGGTCTGGTAAGTGAGACGAAACAGAAATGCTTCTCCCCACACTGTCCTCTGTTCCCTTGAGATTAACATGCTCAAATGCTCAGGGGGAAGAAGTGGATCCTTCTCCCTCTAAAAGACTTCGCTTGTCCTGGAACATGGCAGCCAGGGCAGCAGACGAAAGCAGCCTTCCCTTCTGCTGTTCAGTCACCTCTTTTTTAGCAGAATACAAAGTGTATCCCGTTAACTGTGAAAAAACAAGCAGTTATGTCACATTCAACTGTGTCTGTCACTTGGTAAAATATTGTTGAAAGTCGATTTCCGTGCTGGAAAAGCCTTTTCAATCCAGTAGCACTGGATTTCTATACACTAGGTTAAAGCTGTAAGGTGCTGAATGTGAAATATTTTACAGAGTAGATAACTGGCTGTTTCACTTCATATTAGAAATATTCAAGGTAAGTGACTGATGACAGAATAGAGGACCCAAAAATTCAGAAATAACTTTTCCAAACTATCTCTAAAATAAAAAATCACAACTAAAAGCACAGAATAAAAAACCCTAATCAATTCTAGCAGGAAGAGGTTGAGACAATTAGCTATTTTATGTAGAGCTAATAAGTTTTTAAAATGGAATTTTTTATAACAAAATTTAATTCAAAATAACAAAACTATTAAATTTTATGAAATACCTTTTTTGTAATTAAATTGCACCTGAAGTTATAAATTGCTGTTTTGTTATGCCCGAGATTGAAAGCTTCTGACTTACTTCTAGATATGAAAATGCTTTTGACCTTTGATAATCTGGCAAATTGTTACTTATTCCCCAATATGATGTTTGTCTGCATTCTTCCAAAACAAGACCATTGCAAAACTGTGAGAAATGTCGACATCTTAATTTTACCTGAATACTGTAGATTTTACTTACGCAGTTATGTCTTAGTCGCTGACTCTTCCAACTGAGGCTAAAGCAGAAGATGGAGGAGGAGGGCAATCCAGTATCTGGGTGATTAGTGTTTCTTGTATGATGGGGTAATTTCTATTCCCTTGTTTATGACTGAGAAAAGGAGGGAAGAGGTCAGCTTTGTGGAGATGAGAAGCAACCGAGTCATTATTTGGAGATGGAAATTAGTATGAGTGAAGGGAAACAAATGCATTATAAAATAAAAGGGGAGTGTAAAACACTTGCTTCTTCAGGTTTAGTAAGGTATCTTCAAAGGTTTTGGCCCCTTTGCCATATATTGAAACTAGAAATAAATGACTATGGACAAAGAAATGTAGGTTGAGTTTTCTTTCATTCTGTCTTTGGAAGATTTATGGAATATATGAAATCACTGTGAGTTGAAACAGTACTTTGAAACAGAAAAAAGCTTTCATTAGGGGACTTCAAAGCAGTTACACCTGGAAAGCCTGATTGATTAAAACTTTGATTTGTTTCAATATGCCTTCATCAATAACGCTTATTTTAAATGTTAATATTTGTGTTACAAGTATAGTAAGCACATCTTACAAGCTGTGAAATATATCTCACAGAATCAATGAGCAGCAAGTAGGATTTGAGGCAGTAAGGACTGATAAGCACTTGCTGCTTTCTTTGGAGACATGGCAATGGATGAAAGAACGGTACTTTCAGATCCTGTGCTCATCTGTACATGGAGAGAGGATAATCTTGTTTTGGATTTGTGCAGGTGTTTAGTTTTTGCTTATTTATACAAAATGGCACTTAGCATTTAAATAGCAATTTTCATCTTCAAAGCAATTGTGCAAACACAAGCAAATTAATTCTTTTAACACCCCTGTGAAGTAAGTAAAGTTATTCCAGTCTTGCAGACGTTAAACTGAGAAAGACAAGTATCTTGCCCCAAGCTATCCAGGAAGCCATTGCAAATTCAGTTTTAGAAAACAGAGCTTTCCTTGCTCAGAGATAAATTTTCTTGTCATATTTACGTATGTTTTGTGATATATTGTCTGAAAGGGAACAGGAATGCACATTTTGGACCTTGTTCTGTCTCTGTTTGTAGTTATGTTTTAAGGAAATGATACAGTAGCTCTGTTTCAGTATTCCAGGTAAGTACATTACAAGGCACCTTGACAAATCTATTTGAAATAACCTAAACAGTGTTTGGGTTGTACCTGCTGTGTCACATCCTTGGGAGAGGCCTCAATGCACAAAGAAATGTGAGTTTGGATTACCTTGTTTTTGGAGCTAGCTTTGAATTCTAGAAGGAAAAAAAAGGGTAACAGCAATGAGGATGTGAAGACCTGTGGAAGCATGAAGGCTCTGAAAGCTTGTGTTAAACACCCTCAACTGCTTTCATGTTAGCTATTCAGTATATTGTAGTAAAAAGAAATAAAATGAAACTACCACATCGTTTTTGACATTTTTAAGAGAATTTAAGTCAGATTTCTGTTTCTTCATAAGTATAGGATGTAAAGAGTTTTTTTCTCTTGATATTTTTAAATAGAAACATTTTGAGACCCTGTCTTTGAGGATGTGTAGGAAAATTCAGATGAAACAGAACTGAAACTGAAAATTCAGTGATAAAATTTGACATGCGTAAAATCTCAGTCAAGAGACATGTTTCCGTACAACTTTTTTGGTCGTGTACTATGGGAATCAAAGTTAGAGAGCGTGCAAGTGTAGGAGGTTCAAATTGGAGAGATCCGCTATGTCCTGAGTGTCAGCTCACTAGCAGGCAGAACTATGAGAAGATTGTGCATGTTTTCTGTTTTCATGGAAATAAGCTGCCTTATCCAGTTAAGGAATGGGTGTCTGCAGCAGGCATTAGGACAAAAATCACATAGTGCTTGCTACATTATGACTGCTGAAAAAGGAGGTTATAGTATGCACACATTGTAATGAGATCTTGGATACTATGAGACAGTGTGTGATAAAATTTACTGGTAGGAATTCCCCAAGTTCTGTAGCACAATTAATTAATATACTCTATCACTTTTTAAATTGTTCTTGTTCCTTCTCTATGTCTTACCTCTAAAACATCCAGCTGCTATGTTGGTAATATTTCTATTAGGACATACTATCATTATGTAATTCTACATAGGATTAATGGTTATACAGATCTTTTATTAGGACTATACAAACAAAACAACTGTATCATTGAATTCAGTGTAAGGAATATGAATCATAGTTAAGTGTACTCACTGTAATATATTTCAATGAACTACTTCCTACCACAATCATGTATGGGGAAGAGTTTATTAATGTGGTCTCCAAGCAGCATGACGTGGTCCCCAGTCTTCAGTTTCCACTGTGTTGTCTTGGCAACATTGTGTAGAATCTTCATGTGAGTATCCGGCAAGATGGATTTTGCAACTGAATTCTGTTAGCTATCTTCCCAGTTTTCCACTACAGAACTGTTCTTTAGGTGAATTACCTTGTCAATCTATACCTCCATCTCCCCACATTTGACAATTGGATTCCAGATTTTGTTCTTCAATCATCTTCTGCTTTGCCCCATTCAAAACTGTGCATTTCAGTCCAGTGCATTCCTTTAATATGGTGAAATTTTCAGATCAAGAGGCAGCAGGAAAGGTAAACTAAACAAAGGGTGGCTGGTTAGTTTGCAGCAAAAGAGTCAATTCTTGGAAATTTTTTTTTGAGTGCCAGAAGTTCAGTTCTGGGGTTATTGAGCCCAAGCATCTGGAGCTGAGATGAAAGAGATGAAACAGATTTCTTCCAAAGTCCAGGCTACTGGTTTAGGTTATCAGGTGGTGCCTCATTGTAGATGCAGTTCATGCTTTTTAAAGACGTGTGTATCCTATCAAGACTAGGATCATATTTTTTTAGTGGAAGCTGATACTCTGCAGAACAGTTCTTCAGAAGTGGGAATTACTCTGCAGAAACTTCTGCAGCTCTGCAGCCCTGAATTAGAGTCCTCTGAGCATAACTTTCTGGATAACTGGACTTATAACAGCTATTCATGTAGAGGAAGAAGAGAAAAGTGGTCATTTATCAGGTGTCTACCTGGGGGCTTGCATTCTGTCCTTTAAGGCTATGAACATAAAGATTGTTTCAGACATTGTTTGATGCTTAGTAATCAGACTTGTGCAGATGTGGACTGCGTGTCATTAGTTACAATAGCTCGTCATTCCTTCAATATCATGTTAGGACACCCAGTTCAAACAGGTTTTTGCTTGTCTGTATTGGAGAGGAGGAAATTTTTTTAGGGGCCACGGGCATTGCTGAGGCAGACACTGACCTTTCAGTAGTGTATGGCTGTCTCATTCTGTACTGTGGCCTTTACCATTAGCTTCAGAGAAGGGAAAAAGAACAGAATTGTATGTATTTTTTTTCTTTGTCTGGTCAACCTGTATCAAAATCAAGGAGCTCTTTTGTAACTTGTGCTGATGGTTGGCTTCTCTCTTGAGGTTGGAGCATTGATAGTTCTTGCAATTCTTATCTAATGGTAATTTAACATAACTTAAAGTAGTGACATGGATTTAAATTAGGATTTGACACTCTTGTTTTCTAATGAGCTGAGTAATTTGGGCTAAATTGCTTTGGGGGAGCCAACCAGCCTCTTAAACCTGTGAAGAGCAGCTGGTGCTTCTCTGTCCCGGTATTCCAGTAATGTTACCACTCAGATGTGGAGGAAGAGTGGGGAAACCTGCCCCTCCTCAGCATGGGACGTCGGAGCCCTCAAACTGTGTCTACATTCCAGGAGTGTGCTGTAATTGCAGAGACAGTTTCCTCAGCTTCACTCTCCTTCTGCTCCCCCCCCTTTTTTTTTTTGTTGAAGGCATTTCATTATGATATAAACTACTTGGGCCTTTATATGTGCAGTCACATGGAACATTAGAATTACAGCAGTTTCTTAAATGAGCCTTTATTTGGAAATGTGGTAAAATTGCTTACTTGTGAAAATCTTACCTCAGAGCACCCTGTTTCCAGGCAGGTAAAGAAGAGAGTTAAGTGTTGAAGACTGCTGGAACTCAGAACCAGGCATTTTATTGTTCTAATCCTTGTTAATCTAATGCTAAAACACTGTATCTCTGCTCATGCTAACAGAGTGTAGCGTCTCCATCATATATGATTTGTGACATGCCTTCATAAAATGGGTGACATAGCTTCCCTGGTTGTGTTGCCCTCCATAGCATTTCAGTCTTACAGTCATCTATACTCATCTTTCGGTCTTGAATTTTCATGAGTTTTCTCTGTGCAATCCATGTGAAATGGTTCTCCTTCAGAAATTTAGGCTGTATCTGCTTAGCTGAGAAATATTTTTTACAGAAATATCTTGTTTGTTACTATGTACTGCTTGTGTGTTTATTGGACATCCAAGAATGTATGTCTGGATTATATACATATTCTCTAGGGCGTTTTTACTTTGTATGAATCATTACAGCTGCATAGGTTTATTATGGTCTTTAGTGCTGATCACTGTCTCCCCCATTTCATGAAGTGAAGTGAATTTCTCCTCCAAGTATTTCTCTCTTGAGGGTTATTTCAGATGCACATTTCACAGGGCTTTCAGCTCTCCCATGCATTTTGGGAAATACGCCACGTTGCAAAGATGGCCCTGGTTCAGAGATGGCAGGATTGTTGTGGCTTGAAAAAAAGATGGATCCCTTTTGTTTTTATTTGTGGAATTGGTTACAGTTAAGGCATGGTTAAGTCAGTAAGCACACTAGGTCCTTCTAGTAAGAAAAAGCATGCACCTCTGTTCTTTAAATTGCTGGGAAGGTTCTCTTTTCCTCCAGGCTGTTCCCTTTTTTCTTCCCACTGGTCAGCACCTCCTCTGTGTTGGTAAGAATTCAGTATCAGCTGTGCTGTAGCCACTCTGTCTCATTTTTGCTGACATTTTCTAACTTAGAATTGATAGAAAGTATGTATTAAGCTTTTCTGTTCCCATTTGACTTCAGTTTCTCAGTGCTTATTAATCTTAATCTTTTCTGATTGTCTTTCCACATGCAGCCGGGGACATGCATTAATATGAATGAGGTATTATGAATGTTTTCCTCCTTTTTAAAATTTCACTGATGTGGTTTAGATGATTGAAAATAAAAGAACTGTAAAGCAGTCTTAAGTTACGGAGCTCGGCCATGAATGATGTTTAGTGTGCACTGAATAGACAAATGAAGAAGAAGAAGAGGGGACACCTTTAGGAATGGCTATGTTAAAAAAGAACAGTGCAGTCTCATCTGCCTGAAGGAGACAAGCTGTGACAGCACCTCCAGTTTGTATGTGTGTGAAGATGTTACAGGTTGGTGATCTCATTCTTGTCGCATGGCAACTGCTTTTTTTGTTGCTCAGAGACTAAAGTCCTCATTAGTGTAAAGTAGATGATTTTCCTGATGATTTAAGAACAGGAGAGCTAGTACTAAGCTGCATGGATCTAGTGCATGGAAGGAATGATCCTTTGCAGGATTTAAGGCTGCCCAGTGAAGGTAGAAAGAGAGAGAACAGGAGTTTCTAAGATGTTAGACCCTGATATGGAAAAAAACATTTGAATTGCACAGTAGTAATTTTATCTGTCTTTTCCATCTAGGCAGTATTACTATGCATACAATATATTAAGATTCCCCCAAATGATTAAAGAGTAAACGGTTCGCACTGAGATGTGTAATTACTTTTTATAATCTCCATTTATCTCTTAGTATTTCATCATGTATCAGTTACGATATTACAGTAGGAGGAAAATAAAAATGGAAATTCATTTTTAGTCTGAAAATATATTATAATTCAATGCATTGCCCAACAATGCATCTTTAAACATGCCATCTGACATCTTCAAAATATGACCAAAAAGCTTTCTATTCTCCTCTGATTATGTTGGCTATCACTTTGCTACAGGCAACTTATAAGATGTACATTATAAATTACCATTTGGAGGCAAAGGAGCCTGGTATGCTTACAAAATGAATGCATAAACTTCTGGTGCTTTATGACTAGCTTGCCAGTTTGTGATAACTGAACTTACTTCCTTCTTTGGTTTTAGTATTTGTCATGTCCCACCAACCTTTAACTAAGCTAATTAGAGCTTCTTTACAGTTACATTTTGTGCATTTATTCTGGAGATTTTATTTGGATGTGCTTTGACATCTTCAGAGGCCTTGTGTATATGCATGATACCACAAACAGCACAGTTTGTAAATACGTTCTGTGTCTGGATAGGATTGTGAAAGGGAGCCTTGGGGGAATTTTAATGGTTTTGGGGGTTGATTTTGTTTTTAAATGAGTGGATTGAATATAGCAATAGAACTGTTATACAAGAAGTATTTGGCCTTCACAAGTGTAATATGTATTCATGGTAATAGATGCATTATGACTACAAGTACTTTGAAGCATTTAGAAAAGACTAAAAGAATTGCTGGTTTCTCTTCTGACGTTAAATTCTAAGAATAAGCATGGATAATCAGGCACTTTCAGAAAATATCTTACTTTATAAACAAAATGGATTTTATTTGGAGAAACAGGCTTCAGATTTTGAAATAGCTTTAGCTTATTTTGTGATTTTTTTTTTCCTGTGCTTCTCTACGTTTGCAAGAAATGAGGGAAACACTCTGCTTCTGGCTAGCTGTACACAGCTGTTGTTGTACACATATTAATATGGCTCCACAGTCAGGTTAATACTAACATCATAATTTCTAGATTGTGCAAATAAGCTTGAAGCTGTCATTCTCTGCTGTATATGTGCATAATAATACGGGAATGCTTGCCCATTTATTTAAATATGAATATACTTTAATTAGTGCAACACTAAATATAGTGCAGTATTTCCTTTTAAAGACTGGAAATAGTGTCCTAGCTGAGGTGGGAGGCATTCATCGATACCACTGTAGGTTAGGATCTGATAAAAAGTTAAACCAATAGAGTAACGACATAGATGAGCTTGCAGAAGGCTATTTGTTGTTAAAGCTCTGTTTCGGAAAAATGGCCTAGCTTATGAAAGCACTTAAATGTGTACTTGTGTTGCATTTAACATTTAAAATGTAAAGTGATATCCTAAACTATGAATTAGACAAATTGATTGTGGGGGAGGAAATACTTGTGATACTATTCCTGTTTTAGATGAAACATACTGAGATAAATAGCTCGGCAGTGGCGGTGTGTAACTGGGTGTGTGATTTGTGAATGGTCTAAGCTTAATGTAAGTGCAAACCACTGGTGAAAGAAGGAGTCTTTCTATCAGTGATAGTCTTTCTAAATAATATTCGAGCAAGAAAGTCTTAACTGAAATGCTTTCCAGTTGGTTTACTGCATATTCTTTACCCTAGCTTTACTTAAATTTGTAAGGAGTTGAAAAACTCCTTGTAAGAAAAGTATGAAAATCTTGATTACAAATCACTCAACTTGCATACCTCACCTAAAATTTGATACTTCTCTTGGGTTTTGCTGAGATAGACCTTGCTACTCACTTACCATATTTTGGCATTCTGTATGCACCTGGTATTTATTGTGTTGATGCTGCATGCGCTTAATTCACAAGAGGAATAAGTTAAGAATGCGGTCAGATGGAGGAAAAATAAATTATAATTACCATCACTGTTCAAGTGTTTTTCTGCTGCTTCTGTCATACTCCTCAGAAATAAGGGGTGAAATGAAATATCAAACGATGCATGAAAGACTTTCTGAAGTTCCACTACTAGCCAGAAAAGCCTTTCACAGTTTAGGATGACAGATTGTCTTTAATTTAACCTAATTGTGCATAATGTGTGAATTGGATTTAATTTCACACTTGCTTTCTGACAGTTGGTAAAACTGAATCAGGGAATCCTTAAGAATTTATAGTTCTCCAGGTTCTTCAGTCATTGTTGTCTCCTCTCACTTTTCAGTTATAACTTGCTGCAGTACCCTGCTAAACATATTAGAAGATGAGAATTTCAGTAAATATAAGCTCTGTCATTAAATTTTACTTCACTTGATGACAGGCTTAAGCAAAACAAAGAGGAGATGAGTAAAATGGATGGGGAAGTTCATGATCTAATTGTCATAGACCTGAAAAGTAATTTTCACTAACCTTTACCCTTGGAAGGCAGTAAAAGTCATGGCATATCAACATACACTAACAATGTGGGTGCAGCTGTACTGTGGACTTTTGTGGCAATCTGCCAGCTGACAGCCCAGCATCACACATCGCATCACATTGGGATTATCCAACCTGTTCTCCTCTGTGCCCTCTAGTGCCCTGGGATAATAGTGGCCAGGTGTCATCTCCTTGTTTTAATGTCGATGGATAATTAGCATCAGACTGTTTGTAGTTAAATACCCAGCACTAGCCAGGTGTACTTGGTCTTTCTACACATTAATACTTCATCATGTCACATGCACCAACCTAGAGCTGAGCAGAAAATGTGGATCTCTTCCAGGGAAGAGATGAAGAAAACTTCATGGCAAAATAACACAGCGGATCTTTTTGAGTCCTTGTTGAAGGCATGGCTGAGCTGTACTGTACAGAGGCTAAAACAATTATCTGAAATTATCTTCCAAGACCAGTAAGCATAAGACTAAAGTGGTGCTTGGGCTACCAGCCCAAGCTGGTAGCTTGGGCTACCAGCCCATGGCTATCTAGACAGAATTTGTCAGGATTAACAGTGCTAAACCACAAGTTATGAGTGCGGCCACCTACTGCTAGTGCAGTCAGAGACTTAGAAGCTTGCTTGGGTTTTAGTGATGAAGAAATGACTGGGAAACTGATTTCTTTGCTCTGCACAGTCATATGCTGAGGGATGAAGGAAATGAGGTCTTTATGAATACTTGATGATCTGGCCCCTGAATCTTCAGGACCCTCCCAGTACATATTATTTCTGTGATGTGTTAGATGTGGTTTTATTGGAAGGAAGCAGTATGGTATGCTGTGATGCAGATTTTGAGTGCTATAATTCATCCGGTACTGTGGTTTTCTGTTCCTGGATGCCCAGTAGTTGTTGCCATACTAGAAAGCGTGTTGCTGTTACTTTATTGAATTCTTCATTCCACCCTTTCTGAAATAATTAAAAAGACCGCTGTGTGGAGGGAGCGTGTGCAAGGAGTCTCTTCAGAGCTGCATTCTTGCTGTGTGGATGGATTTGTTACCAGCTGCTGCCTAAGCTTTCTCCCTTCCATAGACACTCCTCTCCATTTTATCACTGCTGTCTTCTGCTGTAGTAATTCCTTCAATTCCCCTCAACCAAAATGACAGCTTTGCCAGGAGAATGGCTCAAAACAGTACTGCCACAGTGACAATTTAGTGCATTATATTTGTTGCATTCATTAATATGTTAATGTATGACAATTGCTCCTTTTCTTCTTTTTTTTTCTCCTGCTACATAACAACTTCCCACCTCTTTTGCATGCTTCCAGTGTCTATCCATTGCATCCTAAGAAATTGAAAGCAGATAGCCTTAAATTAGTCACTTAGTGCATCCCAAACTGAAAGATTAATGTCAGAATGCAGTGTATTTTCCCTAAGTATTTCCTACCAGAAAATACAATATTTCAGCAGTATGACTGAGGAACATGAGACACAGTCTAGAAATTATGATGTATGAGGAATGTAAGTGGTACAGGGCATTTTTCATCTTTGAAGTCCTGAGTTATTTCAAAACTGTTTATTTTGATTGAACTTGACTGTTGACTGTGAATGAGCAAGACAGTTTTGAGCACAGAACTTACTAGCTGTTGCCCTGCATCATCTCGCAGAGCACAGCTTCTGCAAGTCAGGCACACAGGCAGGTGGAAGCTTTCTGATGAATAAAGTCAGGTGTACCCTTACAGATTCCCCTTGCTTCTGCATCAGCAGTACCTTCTCTGACATAAGAATCGCTTTCAGAGGCGCAAATGCAACAAAAATGCCTGTATCGGACTATTCTTTAACTGTCCAATATAGCTCAATAATACTGAAATATCTTTAAAATAATATCTTTCACTTACATGTAGGCTGGGACAAAACAAAGAAGGTCACATCTTTGAATTTCGAGGGCTATTTCCTTACATCAGCTCTTATCCTGAAAGTAAAAATGTAAGGAGGGACTTGAGACTCTTTAACAGCTACGATTTTAAGACGATCTCTCACTAACCCTCTCTTCCAAGTCTCAGTGAAGTGCTTTTCATTATTCTCAGAGTTATATATATTCATTCCATTATAACTCAGAGCAGATGTTGAATATAGTTAGCAGACTAGTTGTGAAACATTGCTCTTCCAGTGTAAAACATTGCTCTTCTAAATAGCTGTTTCATTGTCACATTATAAGGTGTTATGCAAAGAGGAAATGGGTTTTATGATCCAGTTGTCCCCAAAAAGCCTTCCACAGCTGGAGGGTGAGCTAACTTGCTACCATAGTGAGTGGAAGGTTAGCGCTTAAACGTTTGCACAAAGGGACTGACTGGAAGACAGATCTTCTGTTTTGTTCCTTACATTAAAAATATACAAGTTCCTAAAGACTTCGTAGAATCACAGAATAGTTTGGGTTGGAAGGGACCTTTAAAGGTCATCTAGTCCAAGGCCCCTGCTGTGGGCAGGGACATCTTCAACATACATTAAAAATATACAAGTTCCTAAAGACTTCGTAGAATCACAGAATAGTTTGGGTTGGAAGGGACCTTTAAAGGTCATCTAGTCCAAGGCCCCTGCTGTGGGCAGGGACATCTTCAACATACATTAAAAATATACAAGTTCCTAAAGACTTCGTAGAATCACAGAATAGTTTGGGTTGGAAGGGACCTTTAAAGGTCATCTAGTCCAAGGCCCCTGCTGTGGGCAGGGACATCTTCAACATACATTAAAAATATACAAGTTCCTAAAGACTTCAGCGTTGGGAATCTGTCTAGACGCTGTGCATTAATTTCAGAGAATCTGCAACTATCAACAAGTGAGTGTCAGGTAAGGGATGTCTGTTTGTACATTCAGAAACCTGATGTAAGGGGTATGTGGAATACAATGTCCATTTGACAAGCGTTACCCTTCTTCAAACTGTTGGTGTTTCAACTTTCAGACCTGGGTCTTGTAACCTGCATATAGGTCCTGACTTGAATTATAAAGAAACCAACCTTAATTAAAACCAAAAATTCTTAAGCAACCTTACTCATTGGAAATATATAAAAGGGCCGCACAGTACTTGTATTACACATAATTGGTAAGGAAAATTTCTCATCAGTACTTATTTTTCTGTATTCTCCTGAACTGTGATGATTTCTTTTCAGCAGGATTTGAATTGAATTCCACTTCCAAGTCAGACTGTTTTTTCTGTGATAAAAAATGGTGTCCTAGAAAGGGTTGCTGTTTTCCGGTAAGTTTGGGAAATTGCTATTTCAATCCATCATCCTGTTTGGAAGATATGCATTGATTTCCCAAGAAATGTACAGCACAAAGATTCATGCTATCCTTTGACAGTACTCCTTCATGCTTCTACATTGTAAGGGAATCTTTAGCATTCAGCAACTGTTAACCTAACACAAAGAGCAGATGCTTTTGGGATTCCCTCTCTGAATTAATATCTAGTCCAAGCACCAAAAAACCATATTTTTTTCATGTATATAAAAAGCCTTATTGACCTATGGGAACTGAATGTACAGCTTAGAGATTAAAGCACTGGGTAAATATGAAAATGATATATCCACTGGTAATTGAGAAGACAATAGACAAAATAGCAGCAATTACAAAGACCTATTCACAAAGTTTTAGAACTTGTGATTCTTGTTTAGAATAAGTCGACTTTCATTCAGTCTTATTCACTGTTGTCAAAAAAGCAGGGACAAATACAGACAAATTAGAAATTAGTATGATTTAGTTTCCTTTCTAGTTTATATTATTTTCATTAGCAGTGTATCAGCGAGTCAAGCAAAGCCAAACTAATTTTCAGAAATTTCAGATTCTTTCTCTCCCCTCAGGGTTTTTTGATTGAGAGCTCTTGATCTTACTGGTACATCAGGTTAACAGTGATGCTGTGTTCCCTACCTCTCAGTAGCAAACCTAACTACTATGCTTTGGTGATAGGAGAATGCCTTTCTCACCTGATTGTTACAGTATGGTTTTTAGCTCTTGCCATGCAATATGTAAAGCAAGATACACTGCATGCTACCACTTCTTTTCCTCCTAACACTGTCAAAAAAGAAACTGTCCCTTCCACTGTCTTTTCCAATTCACTGTTCTCCAAGAAAAATACTGTTTTTCATTCTGTTCCGAGGAAAAGAGGAAAAAAGTCTTCAGTATACATACTGTGCAGAAAATGACGCTCCCAAACTGTTGAATAAATTGTGAGTTTCTCTTCCTGCAACTTTCAGTGTGATCACGGATGGGGTATGTTTTTGATATGATATCAATATGATCATTTTGATCATGTTTTTGATATTGTTTCACCACTGTAATTGTAGCTTGGGTCTTCTGATTGTTGGAAGAAAAGATCAAGATCCGTGATTGTGTGAGGAATGTGCGTTATGTAGAAGAAGGAATAGGGAAAGATAGGGAAACAAATAAGCAAACTTTTTAGCCTGTCTTTATTAACATTGAGGGTTGATAATTCTCATTTTCTGTCCCACAGCTGGAGTTAGGCCCTAGCTTAACTATGCTATGTTAATGCTAATTTTCAGCTACTTACTAACACCTAATGTAAAACCACCACAAGTTTCTGTAATTTTGTTCTTGTTCTTGCTTCTTTCAGCACTTGAATAGTCATTTAACAACTTCTGAAGTGGCAGATGAATGCTATAGAAGCTGAAAAAAACAACTGTAATTTCCTAATGCAAGAGAACTGAAAATAGTTTTGACCATACTGATCAGATATAAATATAGAGCTGAAGACAAACCTGCTTTGTTGTGCTGACACTTGAGGGTGGCGTGGACTATGAATTCCAGGCCAAGTGGCCTGAGACTTGGGACATCTCCAGAATGATAAAGCCACGTTTTAAATTAATAGTCTCATACTCTGTTCCTGCTAATATTTTCAACCATCTACACTTTGTTTTCTGTGGCTCAGAGTTACAGCAGCATTTAAAAGTAATTTCTATAGATTTTTTCTTAGAGAGAAAGAGAGAAGAGCAACTGGGTTTTTTTCAAACTTAGACTGTTATATGCCTTGATAGTTTTTATTCCTCTTCGGTAATAACAACTCTTGTAGTATAAAAACATTATGTGAAATTGAGCTTTCTTAAGAAAAAGAAGGTGAGGAGGGAGGAATTTCTAGCTGCCTAGTAGCTGCCTAACTGTAGGGATAATTAGGAAGGCATAGGCATTACAGGGGATATTCGTGCTGTCTCATTTGGAAGCTCTGAACAAGGTATTTTACATTGGTGCTTCAGGGGGGATTCCAGACCTGCCTTCCATGGGCTTTGTGCAGGGAGCAAAGGCATGCAGTACCAGTGTTCAATTTATCCATCGGCAGTTAGATGAATGAGTATCTTCCTAAGATTCAAAAACCAAGTGTCATTTGTCTTCTCACATCTCCCCTGTGCCGCCCGCACCCCCAAAAGAAACCGACTCCAAAACGGTGTGGTTAGTAAAACTTTAATGTTTGTAGGTGGAGGAGGAGAAAACATCTGGATTATGATCACAAAAGCTTGCAGCAGTTTGATTCCCATTGCTTAGATTGTTTCTTTTGAGTTTATTTTGGCAACACTGAACATTTAGGTCTGACTTTTCTACACTGTTTCTTTTTGAGCCTTTTCATTATCTGAAATAGTTCTCACGAAGAAATACTAGTGACATCTCCAGGATTATAAAGAGGTATTCCCGACTTCATTATTTACAATAAATTTTGTTAGGCACTACCTCTTCTCTGATCTTCCTGGCCAATATTGTCATGGAGAAGATTTGGCATTTATTCACCTTCCAAACCTCTGAATGTGCAAGTCCAAAATAGAACAACAGACACTTTGATACTGCTTTACAGGGATAAGATAATCAACCACGAATGGATTGATGTTTTTTTCTGGAATTCATTCTTCCCAAGGATATTGACTCGTGAAATAACCCTTGAAGTACATCTACCCTACACAGTATTTCTATCATGGCTTTGCTGTAGGCAGTTTCTCACTGGTGTGGTATAACCTTATACCCATAGCAGAATAAACTACAGGTGTAATGCAGAAAGTGTTTATTTCTGACTGTCTTCTGTGGAATAGAAAAAGTTCCCTTTTGAAGAATGCAAACTTCTGTAATGAACTTACATTCATTAAATAATGCATAAAAGCTCCTGAATTTGAAATCTTCCATTGCTTGTGTGGGATTTTTATTTTATTTTATTATTTTGATGTGCTGAACTAGAAGCAAAACTTAGAACCAATAAATACTTAATGACACTAAGGCCAATCTTAACTGACAATATTTGTGTTCTCTTAACAGAATCTGGTTCTGCAATTACTGCTTCCTGTATTGGTTTGGGGAACTCTACAACACCTCCACCCGGACAGGCAGGAAAACCAGTGCCAGGATACAATGGTAAGACTGTGCTGCTAGAAAAGGGTATTGCTTATATTCCTGAGTAAGTGCTCTTTAATTTTCATACTTTGTAGGGAAAGCAAATTACAGTTTTATTAACACATTTTCCTCCTTCCTGTAACAGGAAGATCTGCTTTTTTGTGTGTTATGGAATGTGATTGTGAATAAGAAATTCAGAGTTATGTTGAAGAAAATTGATCAACTACTCCTGTCTCTATTATATGAAAGGGCTAGCACATACTTCTACCCTGGATATAACAAAGATATGAAAAAAATACTGTGCTTTAAGGCTTTATCTACAGTTGCACTGTTTTAAATGAGAGCAGCAGTAAAATTTGTATTGGCAAATCAGGAAGAAAAATCTTAGTAATAACCATGAGCAAAAGAGGAAATGATAACTAGACAAATAATTGCTGTAACTTGCACTTTGACTGTTCTGTTATACCTGTGTTTTCAATTTTCAGAGCCTAAATAGTTTTGGTTTGGGAGATGTACATCGAACAATTACGTCTCAGAGACTGATTAGATTGATTAGATTTTCTTTTGGCCCTACAATTTTATATAAGATGTATCCTGAAATGCATAAAGAAAATTGTTACTGAGGTCTGTGTCTTCCACAAGTACATCGTAATGAGCTAACAAGCAGCCTGGCAAGGATATAAATCTTCTATTTGAACTCATCTCATACTTTTTAAAAAAAAAAATCAAAGTCAGTTTTCTGCCTTTTTGTACAGGTATGTGGGCTCATATTTGAGAGTTGTTAAGCACATTATCTTTTAGTACTTGTGGAGCATTTTTATTTCCAGCTGGGAGAAATGGTAGGCTATGCACCCACGTTAAAAGGATGAGCACTCATTGTCTGGAAGGTATTTGCATGCAGAGGGTGCAGCCACAGGATTAAGAATGCTAAAATATTTTCATACCTGAGAACCCTGATTTTAACACAGTTTTCAAGAATTACTTGAAGTCCAAAAAATAATTACATTAGAGATCAAACCATCTTCAGGAAAAGTTCTCACATCATTGGGCAGAAAGAGCTAAGCTGTTTTTGCTTCTAATACATACAAGCGGAAGTGAACGTTAAAGAAAATAAACGTTTTCAGCAGCTCTGGGTTTTGGCATTTACAGTTATGGCATGAAGACAAGTGATAGCTTAAAAACAACATTAAAACAAAGCCGTGAAGTTTGTCCGGAGTTGTAATAAATAGGGAAGAGTGGAAGAATGTAATTGCATCACACATCCTATCAGATGATAGTCAGGCCTAGAAAAAAGTATGAGTAGCAAGAATATAAAAATTTCTTATGAATTTTTTGGAACATTGGGCCTAGTGTACGTAAAGAATTTCTTCAAATAGAGTGAAGGAAATGTCTTTAGCGTGCCTTAAAAGGGAAACATAAAACGAGCACTAAAATTCACTAAAGATTTGTGAAAGAACTTTACCTCTTTCAGTCTTTGGTTTGAGTCCAATTATGTCCTGTAATGCAGCCATTCACAAAATAGCGGATCTTGAAATTACTCTATGCTGGCAGCTGTCTTGCTGTCACCCACTGCTGTTTTGATGTTGTTTTGCTGCTGTTACTATATTAATTAGAAGAGATCCTTATGCCATTTAGAAGCTAGATTCTGTATTTTTAGATTCTACATGCAACTGTTAATGGTTTTGGACATTGCTAAAGTTATGTTGTATTTATGCTGCGATATAAATAGAAAGTTACAAAATCTACTTTTTTTTTTGAAACACAGCCAAATTCTTTCCTGTCACAGTATTGCTAAAATAAACTGATTTCTTTGCTGATTTTTTTAGCATATAAAGAATAAAAGCAGTATTTAGCTATATCAAAGTGCAGTGGCAAAAATTGCATTTAAAAGTGACTCAAGGTACCATATTAATTTCTAGCTCTGTTGCCTTAAATCAGACATTATATTGTGCTTTCCCTTTGATCTACTTGAACCCTTTCCAGATAATTTCATTGCACTGTTTTCAAACTGAAGCAAGTCCCACATTTTGAAGAATTAAGTCAGTTCTTCAGTAATTCAGGAGTGAGCAGTATAATATCTTCCTTCCCCAAATTTTTATACATTGAAATACACTGCTTGCAAGGAGGAGAATAAATGCTGGAATTGCTACCTTGATAAAATAGTTACAATAAACTGATTAGATTTTACTTTAGTATAATAAAAATAGGAAAAAATAGGAGAGAAAGCTTTGAAAGCTACATGTGAATGGGTCTTTTTCATTGTGTGTTCTGAGCCTAAATTCTCCAAATCTGACGATGCTATGTTTTTACACCATCTAAACATAAGTTGATATCCATGAAGAAAGACACTGTCCTCCACCTAAAAATACACTACTTGACAGGAGTTCTCTTCCTATATTATTTTTTGCAGTGATGATTCTGGATGAAAATAAGGAACTAGTGAAGGCGAAGACTTTAGGAAATATTGTGGTAAAGTAAGCAAACTAAGTATCTTACAGTTAAGAGAAGCTTCCTACATGGGTTGATTGTCTTTTGACTGAAGTTTATATATATGTATAACAATAATTGAAATAATGAGGGTTGAAAAGCATGGCTGTCTCTGGTATTGATACCAAACTGCCAGAACTGCCAAACTTGTCCATTAATGTTGAAAAATTGCAGATGAAATTGTGTGAGTGAATGAGTGTGGATTGCTGGTTTTTTTCTTCGACTACAGCAAAGTTTACCATTTTCTTAATTACCAGCCTGTTGGCACAGGATTAAGCTTTCCTGTTGGGATGTATGAGCAAGATACTGAATTGTTCTCTTCACTGTTTTATCTTTCAGTTTAGTGAAATAGTACAGCAGTGCAGATTGACATGCTTTGGTTTACTGGTGTGATGCTGCCTCCTCTTTCGCTATCTCCTAATCCCAACTGATGCACATTCCTAGAGGGACAATATGTGTTTTCTGATCTCTGTAAAAACAGCAAGATGTCTTTGAGTGTGCTTTGCATGAAATGCTGTTCAATTATGGTGGTACTTTGACAAAATACATACAGGAAAAGACTCCAGAAAAAAAAAAAAAGGAAAGAAAAAAACCCTGCTCTGCATCATGTAGGTGATTTTAGTACCATTTACCAGACTCCTGTCAGGTGAGTTCCATAAGCTCTAATATTCTTTTTGAAAGTACACCTTTCTTAGCGCCTTTTCGTAGATAAAGGAGCCTCTGTTTAGATAACACTGTGAACATCAGTTATGTTTCTTTTGTCTTACCTTCTGCCATCTCACTGTTGCCAGAACCTTTCCTTACTTCTGTAAAGCTCAATAGGCTACTGTTCCCCACAGCCCATGCCAGCTCTGTCAGGCTTTAAGGCAAATGGCGTTTTCCTCAGACAGATACCTACTTTGTGATTAACATGTTATCTGTAGCCGCCTCTTGTTTTCAGTCGTAGAAAATACCTCAGTTCTGAACACTTCCTGACTGCCAGCAAATACAAGTCCCAAAAGAAAGGCATTCATCCACTTCTGCAGTGGTAAAATTTAGAAGAACTGTGGTAACTCAGATTCTTCATTGCTTGCTTAGATCAATGGAAGGAAATACAAAGATCAGCATTAACCTTCAGTGAATTGAAATTTTTTCAAAAGCCAAAACATTGGGACAGATGTACTGATTCTGATGAGTTGTTAAAGAGAGAAGTTAGCCGAGGATTGAGGCAGTGGCCACGTGAGCTGGAGATGAGACACGTAAGAGCTACAGGCCCTGGAGCGTGCTGCAGAAAGGCAGCGCTAAAAATGCGGGCGGGCTGGCTGGCTGCATAGTGCTTGTTTGGGAGTCGGAGTTGCCGAGGTGTGGAGGTTTTTTGCTCAGCTGTACTACTGATCTAATGTAACTAGACCGCTGTGGAGATTAAGGTAGTATCACATGAAGTTACTGTACTGTGTGACACAGATGTGTGTTTTCAGGATGAAGTCTATACCCTGCCTAATTTTCAGCATCTTAGGCTAAGCCACCAGGACACACAGGCATGTGTTTAAGTGCACACACGATCTCCCCTGAATCAGCAGACTCATATTTAGACATAGTTTTCCTGTGACACATGTAAGATTGTGCATTCATTCCATTGCCGAGTATGAATAATTAAAATTGCTCCAGCCTTTAATAGACTGTGGTTTGCAGTATCGGTAACCCAGGTCAGAGTGGAGGGCTATCTTTCAAAGCTCTCATTTCTGTAGTGCCTGATGCCATAATGAAACGTAGGCATGCAATCAGTGGAGAGAGAGAAAGGTATTTTGTAAGAAAATTGATCCTAGCTGTTTTAGGCATTCAGCTAGGATGGAATAAATCGCCTTCTAGATGTGCTCATGTCTCTCCACTGACTGCAGGGGTGACACAACTAGCTTAGGGTAGGTGCTTAGCATTATCTACCAAAAGCGAAGTGAAATGAACTCCATCCTTAGCAACTCTGCCAAACAAGCTGAATTATATTTACTAACAGGTAATGTTGGTAGTCGTGTGCATACATTTCTGAGTCATTACTATCGTTATCTTTAAGTGCCTGTCAGGAGTGGATATTGCCATAGTAGAAGATCCTGTTTGGGGTTATTGTCAAACTCTTAAAGCCAGAATTTGTCTTCCCTAATGTGGCCCCACGTTTAGGCATTTATCTTAAGGGATTACAAATGTGTTTATATATTGATTTTTGTTGTTGTTTGTTTTATTTTGTTTTATCTTGCCCAGCATGACTTCTGCTGCAGTCAAATAAATTGATAGGGAAGAAGGGATTTCTGTTTCGGTTTGGGTTTTTTTGCATTGGATCACTCAAGAAAGAGTAATGGCATAGGGACACTATTATTTTATCATGTCCATATTTATTGTAATAGCCATTCTGAAATGGGGAGAGTAGAGGGCAAAGAAATTACATTGTATCATTAACATAGTTGATGTGAAACCAATTCTGAGGTAGGTTAGCTATCACCCCTCTTTCTCTTCCAGCCTTTTTCTGACTTAATCTTTTGAGGCAATAGGATCTCTTAAAATTCATTGTGCGGCTTAACCAAAAAAAACCCCAAGAAAACAAGGCAAAGGTATTGATAGGCTTTAGGAGGCCAATTGTTGATTTTTTAACACTTCCAACATTTGAATCTTTGGACTGTCAACAGAAGTTGGCTTTAGGATATTATGGTTCGCAGCGTCTTAACACTTTGTTCCAGGTTTCATTCTGGTAAGTGACAATTTGCTGCAGTGTTTAGTTGTTTTTTTGGTCATAAAAATCTGTAGCCGTTAGGTTAAGGCATCACATTTTCTATCTTCTGCTTCATTCAGCTAAGCAGTTCTTAAGGTGCAAAATTGTCATTTTTTGATTATGGCTAGTTTTCATAAAGCCCACCTGCAAAGAAGCCTTTCATCTCTTCAGCAGGCTTCTACACGTACAGACCCCTTAAAAACAGGGGGGATGATCCTTGTTACTAGCAGTGTTTGTTTGTCACCCCAGGGGCTTGTCCGCATGCAGCTAGAAGAAAACGGGGGAGTCAGGATAGTTTTGACTATTACTCTGTCATACCCTCAGCAGCAAAATATGGTGTACCGTTTTAGAAAAAAACACAGGTGTTTGCTTTATCTGCAGCAAACGTGAGTTGAGAAATATTCTTCACTATTTCTCAGAGAGGAGAATGGCCACACACTGCTTACAATACCAGCTGTGCAAAAGTGGTATGCTGCTGCTCTTGGTTATTTTTATCCCAGTCTAAGTCCCAGTAAACACTGTTGGGGGCTGCTTGAAGCCTTCAGTGCTCATAAGCATAGTATTTAAAATATCTATTCTTACAACAGAGTTTTAAACTTTAATTGTATCCCGCAGGAGTCAAATACTTTAGAAAGGTAATTCTTACACCTAATTACTCCAACTTTCTGCCCCAAGCTGCTCTTGGTTATTTTTATCCCAGTCTAAGTCCCAGTAAACACTGTTGGGGGCTGCTTGAAGCCTTCAGTGCTCATAAGCATAGTATTTAAAATATCTATTCTTACAACAGAGTTTTAAACTTTAATTGTATCCCGCAGGAGTCAAATACTTTAGAAAGGTAATTCTTACACCTAATTACTCCAACTTTCTGCCCCAAGTACCTTCTTTTCTTTATTCATCCGCCAACTGATACCTGTTTTCTTTTCAAATAACCGTCATCTATGCCCTTTGCATAGATTTTTGCTGACAAGTACTCTGATACAGGCTAGTTTACCTGGACAATGCAATAATCTTTTTGACTTCCCAAGTCTTTCAGGATAAAGTAATCAAATGCAGTGTCACAACGTTTATGATGAAAGGGCAAGGGAAAATGAAGACAACTGCAGCTCTGAGGGTGGGCTTGTATGAATTGTTTCTACATTTACATTTTTTTGAGCTAGAATCTTTGGACATGGAAGATAATTAACTGAGGATTTATTCTGAAGTAAAAATGGTAGCAGCAATGACCTCCACTTCCATTAGCAAGACCAGTCTGATTTAGTGACGCACTTCTGCTTGCATTGTTCTGACTTGCCTGGAATTAATACACACTTGAAAATGTGTGTGTGTGTGTATGTAATCATTATTAGCCATGAAAATTTTCAAAGGTGTCTGTTACCATAAGGAACATTAGGAAGGAGAAATCCCACTTAAATTCCAGTGCAGTGGGAAACTAAGTTTTGCTCTTGTACATTATAAAGATCACAAACCCATTATGTTTATTTTATGAAGCAGTTGTCAGCAATGTCTCATTAACTAGTGTTATTCTTTATGTTCATCCCCAACAGCAAGAGGGCTACATTTGCCTTATACTCATTCTATCCAGAGAGTGATGCCTGCCAGTAAATTTCCCACTAGATCCTAGTAACACTTCCTCTAGTGTTTGTATAGTTAATTTTGTGCCATAATAATGGAGGTTTACAGGATAAGTATTTACAAATTCATTTTACCAATCTCTACTGCACAGAATCACATAAATATTTCTGTTCCATATTCAGAAAGAAGTGAGACAATGTAGTTATATGATACAGTGATTCTGAAATTCTTTGGTTGCGTTGGTTAAATTGCATTTAAGAATAGTGACTGTGTGAGAGGCTTTGGAGACCATTAATGTTGTGGGTTGTTTTTTTTTTTCTCATGAGTTTGGGATTAGTGGAGGAAGAGGAAGGAAAATTATAATGTTCTGTCAATAGTTAAAATGATTCAAATGATGACCCATCCCATTACATAGAGTAAAATCATGAAAAACTTTATGTACAGTGCTGTAAGAGTGTAAAGTATTGAAAAATAATATTTATTCACAAAGTTTTATAAAGAAAGAGTCATGATAAATTTACAGCTTTTTATAATTTTAGATTTTAGGTTCGTGGAATAGAAATGTGACAGGACTTTTGAAGCAAATACCATAAAGTTAATATCCTTTAGTGGAAGAGATGTTGTTTAGAAGTAAGCAACCCATTCACAGCTTCACTATTTGTGGTACTGTGTTCAATATTTATACAGTATTTAGAGAGCAAATAGATGTTCAATGAAAAGCTTACTCATTTAATATTTCTTATAATGCATTAAAGAAAAAAAATCAGGATCTATGTGGAAGTCTGAAGCAACCTGGAGCCAGGAATGTAATCATTAAGATGCACAATAGAAATGCTAACCAAAAGACCTTAAAGGGAAGAAAAGGGAAAGAAAAAGATGTAATCTTTCGCAGCACACTGTAGTACCTCGGTATCCCATTAAAGAAAATAAAGAAAAATCTTGTAAGACTTGATGGGTCAACATATGGGCATTCCAACTTGGGATATGCACATGAGAAAGGTCACAGCTCTCGTTTGCACTCTTCCCCCTTCCCAGGAAGAAAAGGAGGCTGGGAGGTGACGGCAGTGGTTTTAGATAGTGAAAGCAAGGAGAGACTCCATCTGAAGCCAAGAGAGGGGTATATGGCCTTAGTTCAGAAGAAAGATAGTTAGATAGAAGCTGCCTGAGATGCCAAAATAGCCGCTGAAGATCTTAATGTTACGTAGTGTCTCAGTAACGAATGTTGTCAAGTTTTCTCTTTTTGTAAGTGTGTGATGCTGTTGCTGTTCTGTGCTTTTAAAAGATTATATAATTTTATCATTAAATTTGATCCAATGATAAAAAACAATACTCAATATTCTGAAATTTCCTTCTATGAATGTCATAATCCCCAAAATTCAAGTACTTAGACACTCTAAGAAACATCTCTCTCTCTCATATGTGATTGTTCTAGAGTGTCTGAAGGGCATTAAGCTATATCTCCATTGCTTGAGTTGTTTTTATTTTTTGTCATTTTAATGATGTGCTTTGCCATTTTGGAAGTGGTGTTTAATGTTTTCCTATTAATTTTTAAAATATAAAATAAACAAATAAAAAAATTACATAAGGTAGCAGAAAATTAAATGCAACCCAACAGAGGACATGTTGCAGACCCGTCTGAGTGGCTGCCCTCAAGGAAGATTGCTGGAGGGCGAAAAGTTTTGCTTGTAGAACCGTGTAAAGGAAGTGTGTCATCCTGCATAGACCACTCACAATACGTTCTTGTAAGTAAAGGTCGTACACCTTTATGTAGGAACAGTGAAAATTTGCTAGATTTATAAGATGAATGACTGTACCCTAGAAAGCAGTGACTTTCAAAGGAGCTTTTTATGTTACAGTGGATAAACCTCTGAGTGCACATCATCTTTGAATGAAATGTAGCTGCTAGTGTAACTAAGCAGGCAATATGATCCCTTGTTATTCAGTAGGGAAACTGAAAAGGAGCTATTGTTATTATCTGTGGATATGATGTTAGTAAAACCATAAATGCATTATGTTCAGTTCTTATGTCCATATTTCAAAAGGCTATTGAGAAACTGGCTGGGTTTTGGAGAAGATATGAATGAGAGTGGCTTGAGTGCTGGAAAGCTTGGCTTAAAGAAACTTACAGTTTAACTTGTGGTCTGTAGTTTATCCAAGACCGGTTAAGTGATGACTTTATCAAGGTCAGGAAATACTCACAGGACAAAGACATCTCTGAGAGACTGCTGTTTAATCTAGCATAAAGAGATTGGAAGCTGCAGCCAGATATATTCAGATGAGAAGTAAACCACATAATTTTAACAGTGAAAGTATTAAACCATCGGAACAAATTCTTGGGAATATAGTGTTTTCCTTTGACACCTCTAGGTCAAACCTGGATATCTATCTTAAAGATACACTGTCATTTAACCAGAAGTTATGGGCTCGAGACAGGATTTAGTAGGTGACATCCTTTAAGCTGTGTTATATGGGAGGTCAGATTAGATGATCATGATGAATCTGTGCAAAAGATTTCTCTCCCTGCCAGCCTCCCACATGTTTTTTTATCAGCTTTGTCTTTTCCCTTTACAAGTGAAACAATGAGTAGGACTTTCAGTGTGGGAGCAGTTTGGCCAAAGATGAGTTTTCTAACAGATTTCTGGCTGAGTACATGTGAGTAGCATTTGAACTTTCTTTACTTTTAACCTTTTCCAAGCACTTTCACTAGTTTTTGATGCTTTCTCTCTTCCCCACTAAACTACAGGTTTTTTCCTGCAAAATCCACACTGAAACCAACTACTTTTGTGACCTCTTTCAGCTAATTAAAGGAATATTTCATGCAGACTGGTGAATGTTCGAGATGCTCTCTCTTCTCTTGCCCCTTCTCCACTCTTTTTCCAGTGCTGCTGTTTCTCATGTCTGAAAAAGCTTCTAGATTCCAGATGGCTTTCGAACTTGAAATCAAAAATTGTAAGTGATGTTTATGCACAGCACTACATAAATGCTGAGTAATAATATAGCTGCCAGTTAAGATGATTTAGCTCCATTCACAAGCCCAAACTCATTTAACAATGGCTTATACTTGCTTTGACTGGCTGTAACGAACAGCCTGTGAGTACCATTGTCTACCATAAAATAAAAGGATGTCTTTTCTGAAACTCAGCAAGGTAGCATCTCTAATAGTTTGACTTTCATTTGTACTTTCAGAAATCTGCTTTTCTCTGTAAATTATCTTTTGAGTGCTGTGTCTATAATTGCTTTGTTCCATCAACAAGGAATCTTACATCATTTTGATGAGTGGCATCCTGAAAGGATGTGACACATGGAGTCAGATTTTCTTGGGCTAAGCTAAAGGTGGGCTGTTCTGTGTAAGGTCAGCCACCGTTGTATGAAAAATAAATGAACTGTAAAACAATGCTTAAAAAACAGATAATGATTGTTGTTTAAAATTCTCTAGCAGAAAACAGTTACTATGAGAGCACTTCAGAGTTTTTCTGAGATGCTGCCAGGCTTACCTAATCTGTCTTAGTTTCTCCACTTTATAATGAAATTACCTTCTTATCTTTGTAAAATGTGGATCTTTGTAAAATGAGCCCATATAAACCCATCATTAATTTACACAGTTCACCTAGTTTTTCTGATGCTGTTCTAAATGTTTTCAACCTTGAAATGAGAAATGGGCCTGGATCTGTATTCCTGTAGTTCTGCAATTGTCACTTAATTTCACTGGAGGAAATGGAGAATAGCATCATTTGTACTGCTGTTGCTGTACTTGTGAAAAATTGGCATGAGTGAGATCAAAATTCAGACCTATACATCTTTTTTGAAGTTTGAAATCCAAAGGTAAAATTTTCTCAAGTTCAGGTGCTTTGACTCAGCTCAGTGTAAGTTTTTGGCTTGAACCTCGACTTGGGTTTGAAACTGTGCCTATTCTTTGCTAGTTAAATGGAATGAGTTGACTGTAGTTAGCCTGATCCAATATAGCTGGTAACACATTCATATTTTAGAAAAGGTTGGCAAGCTTGTCTTGAATTTGTATTTGTTGAAGCTCGTGACTGTCCTCTCCAGAAGGAAGAAGCAATGATGAGATAGAAGATGCTGCCAGAGTTATGACCATATGAAAAATCCAAGCAAGAATAGTGTAAGGGAGGGCTTATCTTTAAACTGATAGCAGATGCAAAGGCTCAAAACTGGCTGGCTTGTGGCTTGGTATGCAGGATGAGAGAGAGAGAAGTTAACAGACAGCTGGAGAAATGCAGTAAATACCTCCCAAAGGGAAACCAAGCAAAGCAACTTCTTTGTATATTGTGGATATGATGATGAAGGAACCTACCTCCTTCGGTCTTGGTCTTCTGTGCTCCTGTTGCTTGTGAAAGGAAAGCAGGATCATGTCTGGGGCAATCATGCTTACTTATGCATAGCTGGCATTTTTTGGTCAATATATCCTCTTAATAGAAATAACCCCAAAAGGCCTTGAGTATCAACTCAATGTTTGGACAAAGAGGCAACAGTTTTTAAATATAGAACTTTTGTAGGTGTGTGTTATGTTTCCTAGGGAGAATAGACCCAAACCCAATATCTAAAAGTGTTCCTTTTTTATGGAGGGGTTGAGGAAAGGAAGAGATGTTGGCTTTCAGGTTGCTGTTATTTTCTGACTGCCTGATTTTCTCTCTTCTGACTCCTTTTACATAATTATGATCCAGTTCTGCTCCCTTTGGAATTCATGGCAGCATTCCCACTGACAGCAGTGGGATGGAGGTATTTTTGGCTCTGGGCATTTTAATCCTGATGCCCTGGCAAAATTCCAATACATGTAATTATGTTCTGGCAAGCTGAATTCTACCTTTATTAATTTTATTAATTATTTGTGTTTGCATAGCACCTAGAAATTCTAGTCAGTCATGACGCTAAGAACTTTACTATCACGCAACAATTGTATGTGCCCATAGCACTGGAATTATTTTGCCTGAAAGATGGACACATGGAAGATGGCATTCAGTTTTTGCTTAGTAGATAGAATGGAGTCTAACTGCAAGTAATCTTTTACAGAAAGCCATGGAGGCATATTTTCAGATTGTGTCTGTATTGTGCTATGATTTGCACTATAGAGATACCTGCACTAGCCAGTAGTTTAGCAGTGAGGTTTCCGTAGAGTCACGAAATATGCACTGTGGATGTACTTATCATTGCAATTTGCTTTTAAAAAAAACAACCACAAGAAAAACAAAGGGAAAAAAAAAGCCCCAAAACCCCCACATGTTGGGAACAGGGATTATATGTTTGGTTGTATGTTGCATACTTCTGTGTTTGGATTTCTAAACAATTACAGGTACAGAAAGAAAAATGTTTTTCTGATTTCAGCAATAAAATTGGTTCTTCTATTTAATGACTAACTGCAAAGTACTGAACAGAGCTGCGGAGAAATTATTAAGGACTTTGTCAATATGAATTTTCCTTTTGCATCACAAGGATGTTTCAAACTGTTAAATAAATTTAATGTGCAAAATTTGCAATGACTGAGGCTGTTATGAATTGCTATGCTATTAGCAACCAGGCAACAATCATAGTAACTACCATTCTCTAGTGGTTTTTCTTGAATCTAATCGAGAGATTTTTCTTTGAAACTCATACAAACACAAACACCGGGATCAATATATTGTTTTTCTAATTTATTTTTTAAAAGCAAATATTCTATAGGTCATGTCTGTGTGTCACAAGGATGCTTACTAAGCTTGAAAGGCTTAAAATAGGCCAGTGAATTCCCTCCAGATGGGCAGAAGCCAACCCACCCTCCTGAAGCCTGGATGACTCCCTGGGAAGTGTCTTGGCATTTCTGGCCTTACCTTAACCATACTTGCAGGGAATGTGATTTGTACGATATGTTGAGCCAGAACACTCAGAGAAAGTAGTAATATTTATATTTGTATATTCTATTATGCTAATTGAGCTGAATTAAGCTGAAAAAACCTAGGATTGTAAAAAATCATGGATTTGAATCATTACTAGATGATATGGCCTTTTCAATGTAGCTTGTACTTTTTATACCATCTTTAGGTTAAAAAAAAAATTATTCATTTTGTAAATGTCATGTTAGAAATGTGCACATCACTGAGCTGGTAGCACCTGTTCCTGTGACCTGAACATCACAGGAGACTTGTAATGTTATCAGTGTTGCTATGCTACAGAGGGGCGTTTCACTGCTAGAGATGTTGCTTTTTGGTGTCATAGGGGCACTGTCGGAGTAGAAAATAAAATACCCCTGGCTAAAAATTTGCTGGTTAGGAATGCAGGCATATGCTAGTAAAACCTGTATGAGGCATTTATGATTTTTGTCTGTATAAATATGCTTGCTTGCATGTTCTTTCTCTGTTACTAGAGTTAAGCTTCATAAAACTTGTGTTGATATGTCTAAATATGTATCTCTTAGGCAGTTCAAGTAAGCTGTGTTTAACCCTATCGGAGCTTTGAAGGAAAAAACAACCACTTCTTTGTTAGCTGAGACTTCTGTAGCTTCTCTTCTTCTGGCAGACATGTATGTGAAATATCCCATATTTTGTCATGCCCGTATCCTTGCCTGAAGAATGGGTGTGTAGTATGCATTGAAATCTCAACTAATAAAGCAATCCAAAATTTTGCAGCTTCACTTCTTAAAAAAATAAAATTATGTCCAGTTATTTTAGAAAGCTCTAAAAGTGACTTTTATCAATATACTTTCAAAGAACTCCCCCAATAATTCCAATAATATTATGCACAGTTTAAATAAAACAGAAAAGCATTTTTATTCAGATTCTCATGACTGAAGTCATTTGAGTTACATCTTTTTACAGAAACTGAAGACCCGTGCATTTGACAATTCAATTCATATGTCTATACCTGTGTGAGTGTGTTTGTGTGTTAGAGAAAGGGATACCTGTAACAGTGAAGTTGTCTGTATCATAGCATATATGCACACATTTCTGACAGATACTTCATCCTTGGAAATGTTGAAAGCTGAATGCTGATAACATATTTATAGTACAGTATATAGTGTTTACTAGACTATAATAATAGTCTAGTAAATAAAATAAATAGACTATTTATTAGTCTATTTACTAGATAGTAAATTTAGTAAATATTAGTCTACTTACTAAATATAATGATTGTTATTTTACTGAATGTCAGAGATGCATTCAGATGTTATATAAAATGTATGGTCTGGATCCAGTTCATAGCTATATGCATGTGATCACAGCATATATATGGTCTTTTTGATCTGTTATCAGCATATTATTAAACAGAACTGGTTTCTGATTGTATAGCCAGTGATTATTTATCTGAATATAAAGTATGAATGGAAAGCATGAGTTGTACTCATTGTATCTGTGTTTCTAACTACTTCACTCTGCTCTTTTTAATTTGAGGTTGCCTTTGCCTCCTGGAGCATTCTCAGGCCTTTGGGAAAATCAGGAAACATTCCAGAAGTTATTTTTCCAAAAATTTCCAGTAAGAATTACAAAATTAATTGTATAAACTTTTGGTAATCCTGCAGAACTTAACGGTAGTAGATTTAAACTGGATAACATACAAAATTATCATAGCTCATTTTAATGGGAGATTTTTGATATATGTGTTACAGAATTAAAAACAATTCAAGGTAAAACTTTCTTCATACATACTTTAAGCTTTTGGGCACACTGGTTCTTTTTAAGATCTGAAACAGAAGAAGTAAACCTCAAGCTTCTGAACATAAAAGTTGGTTTATGTCATTTGATCTAATAAAAGATAGAAGCCTTGCAACCTTAGACTAGCATAGCTTCAAATGTACTACTGCTGTTGACATGCAGTCATTCTAACTTAGCATCAGTCCAAAATATACACTTGCCCACTGTGCATGTAAATACATTGGAGGCTCCTTAATAATAATAATACTGAATTAGGTATGTTTCCTTGTCAGATGAACTATCCAAGGACTGGCTTCCTCCTTTCCTTACAGAAATTGATAGATTGGTCCTATGTGAATGTCCAAAATGGAAGGTTTGGTTCAATAAAAGTGAATGAGTGAATTGATCAGGCAAATTATTTTTTGTGTGCACTTGTATCATGAAGATGATGATGTATGTTTGGATCCAGCAAACGGGAATATCTTTAGGGGCAATTTGATAACTGTCATTGTATTGTAACAATTCCATTCTCCTTGTGTAGATTCAGGCAACATCCTTCTCCAAGCTGTCAGGGGTCAAAGAAAGCAGAGTGGGAAAAAATCCAGGTTTATGTATTGTCTTCTGTTCTGTCTTAACAAAGACTACAAAACCTTTTTTGGAAAGGGAGCTGCACGGTATATTATGACATAAGAATGGTGAAAAATATTAGATAATTAAATTTCTCAGGCACCAAAACGTATTTCATTTGAAACAATCAGTTTTGGTTGTTGGTTGGATGTTCCTAGTACTATTTCTGAGTTTATTTTTGGTTGTGTTGTGTCTAGGGATATTATGATACTATGGATGCAGGTTATATGGATGAAGATGGCTACTTATATGTCCTGTCTCGAGCTGATGATGTGATCAATGTTGCCGGACACAGAATTTCAGCAGGCGCGATTGAAGAGGTGAGCATTGCCTGACAGTAAAAGAGAAGACTGAAAGATGAATAAAGAAAGCTGAGACTGAAAATCTTACAAAACCTCTCATTTTCTTTCTGCTTTTTTTGATTGCATTTGCGTTGGTACTTTTAACAAAAACATTGTTTCAGGTCCTTCCTATTAAGGTGTTTTCCATGACCATAATAAACTTATTCAACAATAAGCAGTTTGTACCATGGGATTGATAAAACAGGCGTGATTTGACATTTGAAGGTGGAGTTAAGGGGCACTATGGAAGCATGGGAAGCATTCCTGTAAGCTCTGGTAACATATTTGTTTGGGAATACATTCAGTGCTTTTTCTTGATTTGAAGAGTTTCCTTCACAGCTTTTTGAGAGCTGTTTTGTCTCTTATTGTATGAGCAGTGCTAAATGAACAATGAAAATTTCTGTAAAAAACCCTGCTGTTAAATTGAAAGTCATTAATGTAATACCCATGCAACTCAAAAAGTTGAAAATAGTGCAGTTCATAATAGTATCTGAATTTCGTATCACTGTTCACTGACCTCTCTGGAACTGCTGTGATTGACTGCCAGTTACAAATTTCCCTGATGACATATCAATTGCTTATTCAGGGAGTATAGGAAAAGGTGTGCTGGGCATGTACAAGGGAAAAATGCACTTTTAAGAACTCTGAATTTAACTGTTCACTGAATCACAAACTAATCTGTTAGTCATTTTTTGCTTTATAATGTCTATTAGTCTAGTGACTATTTTTTTAAGGGCTAGAAAACTTAGAATAGAAGAAATTCTGATTACACAGAAGTGAACAAATTCAAATAAACATAGGCAATCCTTTGAGGATCGGTCAGCCAGGGAGCTGAACCAGTCCCTGCCCTGACTTGGGTCTATGAAGCCATAAAGGTGGCTTTCAGTCCGCTTAAACCTCTTTCCCTTTGAAGTCAGTTTTTTGTGTTGCTCTACTAAAGCGCAGCAGGGAATCTCATCCCCACCCCTTACTGCTTTACGGCTCAAGGGCTGAGCTGGGCACTGTTTCTTCGCTTCAGGCTGAATCTGAAGCTAGTATAACAAATGATGAATTGAATCACCTCCTTAGCTGTATTACCTTTGTATCCATCGTCCTGAGCTCAGTGTCTCTGTTTTTCTCCCTGCTCGTTAGGTCTTTCCCCTAGAAACAAAATACGTTTCATCACTAGGAAATTCTAAAAGCTTTTCTATTCACTTTTTGAACAAAGCTAAAAAACAAAAGTGTTGTTAATGCATGCACAGCAAATTGCTAGTTAAATGGGAAAGCATTAACAAGACCACAATTAGCTCTTCAGTAAGATCAGTAAACACAGAATTAGAGGTTCATTGAATCGCCATCTAATTAAGGGACAGTCACCTTGTTGAGCAAGTATATTATCTGCATTTACATTATAGCTGCATGACAAGCTTAACAAGCTTTTCCTTAGTGCTTTGACTAAGAATTTCAGCTCCATTATGTTCCAAACAATTAGTTTCTTTGTCTAAGGTATCTATTAGTATCATTGGGGCTCCATCTTCACTACAGTGCAGTAGGTGTTACTGTTTACTTTGCCAGTCAGTGAATGTTAGCCATTATGGTAACCTCAGCTTGTGCTGATCCATCCATCTCTTTTGTCTGTACATCTATGGTGTCCCTGCCTGCCTTGACTCTTTCTGAAAAAGCCCAAATCAAATCTTGCCTATCTGAGGCAACAGACTTGAAATCGAGGAATTTAGTATGATCTAAATCCTCTTCCTGATGGTGGGGTTTCTGTCTGCTGCCGCATTAGATGTCCATCCTTGTGCCCAGTGATCATTCCAGGAATGTCATTTCACTTTCTTGAGATTTTTCTTACTTTTAAACAATTCTAAAATGTCTAGTGCTGATTCTATTCTTCTTTTCAGCTGTTTTACAAAGTTCGATAATTTTAAAGTTAGTATTGACACTTTCAATCATTTGAAATTAGCTGTCCCAAAGTCAAAGGTATGTTGATAGGATTTTGGATAGATTAGTGAGGAAAAATATTACAGTGACTGCAATATTCCAGCTTAACGTAAGACTTTTAAGAACAAGTGACAGACTGGACTGATATAAAGAAGCTACTACAAAACAAGCTGGCAACGCATAAATCTCCACCATAGGGGTCCTGTTGATGCCTGATAGGTAATTGTGGTATTGATGGTAATGTCAGGTTACTGCAGACCTTTTTCCTGTGTTTTTGTGGAAAGCACAGTTCCTCTGGTTGTAGACCTTACTAGTCTGCTTTTCCATAATTCATTGCATTTTCTTCTTTTTCTTTTGTTTTTTTCTATGGCAATCAAGTTGCTGTGGTCAGGATCGAGAGGTCAGAGCAGGAAAGAATGGGTATTTATAGCAGGAAATGGAATGCATTATTGAGGCTCTGGACTAGAAGTGGCTGAAGCTCATAGATGTATATATGTGATGCATTGAAATACCATGGAGATTTGGAGTTGCGTAAGATTCATTCCTGTATGATTTTTCAGTTTGGATACAATGACTTCTGGACAAAGTAGACTGCATCTGAATTCAAATGCACCTGTGTATATCTAGCTTCAGCATTTTTGCAGCAGGCTCTTTGGCCCTTCTAGTTCTGGGATGAGCCTAACCAGAACTAACTCCAGGCTGTTGCACTTGCTGTTCTAGATACGGCTTGTGCACATCCCATTTCATTACTGTGAAAAATCGACAGTTTCAAAGGGTGTGTGTAAACGGTCGTGCTTTTGTACTTTGATAGAGCATGCATCTAATATTAAGCTAAGTATTTCCCATTTGCTCTTTTGTAGAATGGGACATTTCTGGGATCATAGTTTGTGAAGTGAGTATAGCTTCTGTCAAACAAAGTATGCAAGAAACACTGTGCAGATTTATTTTGCTAAAAACTACTTGGTGTGTGTTGTAGTGACCGTGGCACAGACAGCCAGTTTCTCCTTCCTGGTTTGACTACAAATCTTAAGGATGGTGAAATCTGCATTTAGGATGGGTTATGGGAGACCCTTTGAATTGTTCCTTCCACCATCGGTTTCACATCCAGGTCGTACAAGAGCCTCCCTTTTGTTAATTGGAACAGCAGTGATTCAGCTTTTCCTTCCTTCAGTTTTTTTTCTCCTGTCTTCTCTGTACCTTTCCTGTCGTCTTCCTCATGCTCATGCCATTGTATGAGTAGCCAATGCAAATGTGGTATTCCTACTTTAAAAAAAAAAAAGCCTTTATTCTTAAAACTTCTTTTAGTTAGTCTTCCTTTCAGTCATCCCACTGCCTTTGATTTTGACAACACAGTATGTGAAGATCTGTTACTGGCAAACGTATAGTCCTTGTATGCACAAAGAAATTAATATGCATGGTCACATTATGTGACCTCTGTGTGGCCTTTGTGTAGGGTCACGTTAGGTCCTCTTTGTGGCTGAGTACAGAGGATATGTTGAAAACACTGTTGACAGCAAGATACCCCAAGGGATGCTGATAACTACATGAAAAGAGCCAGTTGCTTTGGAAGAGGATTCACAACTGCTGGTATCTTAAGTCCAACTTTGTCCCAGACTTAGTACACACTTCTCAGTATGTACTGAGACATCTTGGTGACTTCTTTCCAGGAAGTGAGAACCTCAGCTGGCTAATTGGAAAGAAAAGAGAATCTCTCACTTTTATCCCTAAAAGAGAGTTTGAGATATTAGTACTACTGTCCATCACTTGTATAATTGTGCAAACGTGTAGTAGGAAGGAGGGGACTCTAGTTTAATTCCCTTTTTTGTCTAAGGAGGATGAGACCTAATGTTTCCAAGAGAGTGAGCTGGCTGCAAGCTGAAGTTGGGCCTGTATTTGGCTTTGGTTGAAACTATGCCTTTGTGCAGCAAAGAATGAAAAGGATAGAAGGAGCCAGAGAGAATGAACCAATATGACTTTATAGCCCTGTAGTAGGAGTGCCTCTGTGGTTTTGGTCCTTACTCCATGCGCTTAACTCCATGTTATTCGTAATGTTAGACTAATGTTATTTATTCCAGCAAAGTTCTCACTAACAAAAACAAAGATGCGATACTCTCCCAAAGCTGTAAGGAGATCACCTTTGCTTTGTTCTATATTTGTACCTTGTGCTGCCATAGTTTTTATTTCTTATGTTTGTTTGAAAACTACACGTAAGTGTGTATGAAAGTATACACACATGTGCATCTGCAACATGTGTAATTGGAATCCTGAGGTGTACTGACTAAATACTTTTTGCTGTCAAAACGTAAGAAATAAGTCTATTTTTTATGCCCATGCCTATGGAATTTTTTCACTGAAATGTTCAGTTTTTATTAGTTCAGTTTAGTTTTGTTTTCTGTCCCGCAGTGTGTTCTCTTCCATCACGCTGTGGCAGACTGTGCTGTTGTGGGCCAGGAGGATCCTTTAAAAGGACATGTTCCATTTGCACTGTGTGTACTGAGAGAAGGTGAGATCTCGCTGCTACTGATGTTACTAAGACTTGCAAAAGTCCCAGAAAGTTTAAAGGATATGAACTTCTTCACTAGGTATAAAGACAGAAGAGGAGAAGATTCTGGAAGAGATTGTCGAGCGAGTTAGAACTAACATTGGTCCAGTAGCAGCTTTCCAGAAGGGAGTGTTTGTGAAACAGCTACCAAAAACACGCTCTGGCAAGATACCACGTTCAGCTCTTTCTGCGCTTGTCAGTGGAAAGCCATATAAGGTAAGTTGGAGATGTATGCTTTAATGAATTAGGCACACGTGCACATCCAAAGACACAACATCATGGTTTCGATTCTCTAGACCATTCTGCAACTGGTCCATGACATCAGGTAGTACATTATGTTTTATTTCTACTGTGTCTTACCCAAAGGATTTTCACGTTCCAGAGCTTTCCAGATGCTTTTTTCTTGATTGCTTTTGAAGGCTAGATTTAGAAGATTTTCTGAATGAAGTTCTGTCTTACTGTTGAATAACAGCAATCTGCTATCACGTGCTTCTGTATATTCTTCCTTTTCAGATAACACCGACCATTGAAGATGCTAGCATGTTTAAACACATTGAAGAAGTGCTAAGGAAAAATTAAATGGGGTAATAGGTTGATAACAAACATGTCAGTTACTGAAGTATACAAAGAGACTTTCTGTTAGAAAATACCACATTTTAAAAACTAGTGATGATTTGGGACTAAATTTTTTTACTTCAGAAATGTTACTGTGTTCTTTACCGTATTGTCACAGCCAATGAAGCGTATGGAAGTCTCTGGATGTTGTCATTATATGGTGGATATTAAGATTGCTAAGAATTGCAAATAGAATTCATACATTTATATAGCCTTAAAGTGAAGGAGTGACTGGATTATCTCATATGATGTCATGTAACCTTACATTTCAATCCATTATTCTATGGTGTGACCAGTAACTTGAGTTGCTAAAACAGCTCACAAAAGGTAAGTCATGAACTGAGGACAGCAATAAATAGGAATTCTAATATGAAAATTATTGCAGACGTAAATTGTCAACAAAAAAGTCCTTTCTAAATTATGAACCTTTATGTCTTTTAAATTTTTATAAGTTTTAAAATTTTTAAATTAGTTTTCTTGAGTCCATTGATCTTTTTTTCTAAGTCTTTCTGCTATAAATTAGATTCCTTTAATTTTTTTACTCAATAACTTTCTGAAGTGTCTTTTTTGTACAATGATAGATAATTTCTGGCTTTCAAATCTGTGAAAATCTTGATTTGTCCATGGTAATATTCAATAAAAAACATGTATTTTAAATAAAGGCAGGCATTTACCCTTTGCATTTTCTGGTAATTTTGTTGTTGTGGTTTGTATCACTTATGATGAGGATAACCAGAATGTGCTTTTGCTGACATAATTAGACGCTTCAGGCTCGCTGAGATATATATATAACCAAGAAATTTAGCAAATACAGATACTAGGCAGCCCATTCTTGACTTTATAGGCTGTTTCAGAATACTTACAGTGTTCTCAACAAACCAGGGGATGGAGGATATGATCTCTAAATGCATTACTTCTCAAGCTGCAGGGTTTTAACGGAACAATAAATGTAAAATTCCTCTTAAAAATATACGTTCACAGAGCAGTTTAAAAGCAGGGAAGTTACTCAAACTCAGCAGTGCTTTCCAGAGGAAGAAACAGTAAGCAATACACAAATTCAGATGATGTTGATATAAAAGAGAGATTCCGTACTTAGGCTAAGCTAAGGTAGAAGTTAAGTCTAGACATATTTTGCTATGGCCATGTGTCCTCAAGAGTCCAGAAATACTGTTATCTCCTATTTGGGTAGGAGTATGATGGATGATAGCACTGCTAAGTGATAAAATAAACCAGCAGATTGATGTAGGAGCTAAAAGGTGGTAGATAGGTGCTAATTAACATGAGCTGCACCCTGATGTTGCCTTGTGCCTGTGACCTTTTCGTAGAGTCAATGAGCTCTACCAGTGCCATAGGAAATAAAAAGTCCATGTGTTTTTTCACTAGAGACTGCATGCAGCTGAGCCGACCGTGTTGAACCAGGTCATAAAGTCATATAATAAAACAGCCTAGTTTCAATCTGTGCTGTACTTGTTTTCTGCCAAATAATTGCATAAGGTAGCTGCCCTGCTCAGCTATTTGATTTAGTTGAAAAATCACAATCTGAACAGGGAGTCAAAGCATTTAAAGTCTGAGTAAAGGCTAATGATGCTTTATGGTAGATATACTAACTATACAGGTTAGCGATTTATATGTGGGAGTAATTTTGCTCCTTAGAGATGTATGAGATTCAACAAGGCCAAGTGCCGGGTCCTGCACTTCGGCCACAACAACCCCATGCAGCGCTACAGGCTTGGGGAAGAGTGGCTGGAAAGCTGCCTGTTGGAAAAGGACCTGGGGGT